>NC_053499.1:17644518-17988268 GCF_905171775.1 Rana temporaria | reverse complement strand
GAAGTTATGTGGGAACATAATTTTCCCATTGCTTTGCATGGGACTTTAAAGAAAAACCCCGACCATGGCAAGTGGGGGTGGGTAAGGTTTAAACCACCTATCCTATGTTTGTGGCTGACATATAAGTAACCTGTGTGCCAAGTTTCATATAAATATCTTTAGCCGTTTGTACGTGATGCTGGAACATACATACATACATACATACATACATACATTTATGCACACACACACGTTGAGTTTTATATATATAGATTACCACTAAATTCCTGTGTTAGGAGTGGGGTTGTTATAGTAATCCCGTGTGCTCCATCAGGCCCTTTTTTTAACATGAGATGGTCTGAACAAAACAAAGGAGACAAAAACAGCTCATTTTAACATGGTTGCATCCCAGCTCACGCTCAGTCCCCTGTAGTGCCCACAAGACCCTTTAATATAACATTGTCCCATTGGTTAACTGTCTATATAAATCAATTTGTATTCATATACAATACAGCACAGTACACAGAATTTGCATACGTCATTAGAAAACATTTTTATAATATATGAACATTGTGTTATTATAGGAGCTCCAATGCCAGTTGTCCGCGCCAAGCGCAGAAGGCGCCAGGCCGATGAGGAGGAGGAGGAGGATGCGGCAGAGGAGGATGCGGCAGAGGAGGACATGGATGAGGAGGAGCAGCCAGGGCCCTCCCACTCCCCAACCCCAGCTCCTGTTGAGGAGCAAGCTGAGGAGCTTCCCCCCCCCACCACCCCAACTTCTCAAGCAGAAGAGCAGGAGGAAGAGAGCGGTCCTGTGAGCCTCATTCAGGAAGGTAAATATGTGCACAATGATTAATAACATTTCAACAACAAAATGTAGATATAAAAATGGACAACATATAAAGCGCACCTGTCAGATTGTATAACCATAATATGGTATTGATGCTAGAAGTATACAGGTAGTGCATAATTATTAGGCAAGTTGTATTTTTTGAGGATTCATTTTATTATTGAACAACAACCATGTTCTCAATGAACCCCAAAAACTCATTAATATCAAAGCTGAATTTTTTTGGAAGTAGTTTTTAGTTTGTTTTTAGTGTTAGTTATTTTCGGGGGATATCTGTGTGTGCAGGTGACTACTATTACTGTGCAGAATTATTAGGCAACTTAACCAAAAAATAAATAGATAGCCATTTCAATGATTTATTTTTAACAGTGAAACCAATATAACATCTCAACATTCACAAATACACATTTCTGACATTTAAAAACAAAACAAAAACAAATCAGTGACCAATATAGCCACCTTTCTTTGCAAGGACACTCAAAAGCCTGCCATCCATGGATTCTGTCAGTGTTTTGATCTGTTCACCATCAACATTGCGTGCAGCAGCAACCACAGCCTGCCAGACACTGTTCAGAGAGGTGTACTGTTTTCCCTCCTTGTAAATCCCACATTTGATGATGGACCACAGGTTCTCAATGGGGTTCAGATCAGGTGAACAAGGAGGCCATGTCATTACTTTTTTTTATTTAATACCCTTTCTTGCCAGCCACGCTGTGGAGTACTTTGACACGTGTGATGGAGCATTGTCCTGCATGAAAATCATGTTTTTCTTGAAGGATGGTGACTTTTTCCTGTACCACTGCTTGAAGAAGGTCTCTTCCATAATCTGGCAGTAGGACTGGGAGTTGAGCTTGACTCCATCCTCAATCCGAAAAGGCCCCACAAGCTCATCTTTGATGATACCAGCCCAAACCAGTACTCCACCACCACCTTGCTGGCGTCTGAGTCGGACTGGAGCTCCCTGCCCTTTACCAATCCAGCCACGGGCTCTTCCATCTGGCCCATCAAGACTCACTCTCATTTCAGCAGTCCATAAAACCTTAGAAAAATCTTTCTTGAGATATTTATTGGCACAGTCTTGACGTTGCAGCTTGTGTGTCTTGTTCAGTGGTCATCGTCTTTCAGCCTTTCTTACCTTGGCCATGTCTCTGGGTATTGCACACCTTGTGCTTTTGGGCACCCCAGTGATGTTGCAGCTCTGAAATATGGCCAATCTTGTGGCAAGTGGCATCTTGGCAGCTGCACGCTTAACTTTTCTCAGTTCATGGGCAGTTATTTTGCACCTTTGTTTTTCCACACGCTTCTTTTGTTTGATGATCACGCTTCAGAAGCTTTGCAACTTTAAGAGTGCTGCATCCCTCTGCTAGATATCTCTCTATTTTGGACTTTTCAGAGTCTGTCAAATCCTTCTTTTGGCCAATTTTGCCAAAGAAAAGGAAATTGACTAATAATTATGCACACCTGATATAGAGTGTTGATGTCATTAGACCACACACCTTCTCATTACAGAGATGTACATTACCTAATATGCCTAATCTGTAGTAGGCTTTCGAGCCTATACAACTTGGAGTAAGACAACATGCATAAAGAGGATGATGTGGTCCAAATACTCATTTGCCTAATAATTCTGCACTCCCGGGATGTGTTAGACACATAACAAGTGTATACACATGATAATGATTGATTAATAAGCAAAAAAAAATATTTATTTATTTGGTAACGTTATTTGAAATCCAAATGTTTTTTTATTATATCCTAAAAGCAACAAGAGATCTGAAGAGGCAAAATATACTCATTGAAAAGACGCACCAGAAGATCCTTCAGAACCAGCGTAAGATGAGCTACCTCAACCAACAAAATGCTCTGCTAGAGCAGCAGCTATCGGGTCAGATTGCGGAAATGCACCGCATTCAAAAACGGATTGAGAGCTATATTTAAATTTATTTTTGTATTAAAAAAACTTATTTTTTGGAAATGTTTCATTTCTTTTTGAGATAGAGTTGTAGGTTTTTCAACACATCTAACTTCACATCAAACAAATCAACATCAACACATTTAACTTCATAATAAGCAAAAACATTTTATACTATTATTTTATTTAACATTAACCTAGGACAAACTAAAGCACACGACACAGACACGACGAACACAAAATAAACTGTTGAAAAATGAACATAACAAAAGCAACAATATATATATATATATATACAAAGAGAGAGAGAGGGAGAGCAAGAAAGAGAGAGAATGCAGATGAGCTCTTGCAGTCAGCCCAATGGTTGCAGTATAAATGCCGCAAAACAGGGTTTAACATAAGGTTCATTGTTATAGTTACACTTGCTGTTTAGATCCGGTCTGGTAGTCCGGTCTGGTAGCTTGTAGCGGAGGCTGTTGGTGGATCCGCTGTGCCAGAAAGGTCATGAAGCTTTACTCAGCATGGAGGCAGCAGCAGGAGTATTAAAATATAATATAACTAGACAATGCATTTCCTGAGGAAAATGCGAGTGGGAATGCTGAATAGCTTAATTGGTGAGCCCCTTGCCAAAGACATTCACCATAACCACTACACTATCTTTAGGACACACAGCTTCTTTCTCTATCTGCAAAGTATAGAGTATGCTGACTTCCTGGTCGCCCCTCCCCCCTCAATAGGTTTCCCCTCCCCCCCAGGTCAGTGAGGAGGAATATTGCACTGAGGTCAGGAAAGTTATTTATGGAAAGAAATAACATTACAAACGCTTTTAATTCACAGATCTAATACATGATTTAAGCCTCCAAACAAAGCTTAATAAATCCTCAAACGTACATGCAATTGATACAACGACTACACCGTTTGAAATACACGGCTCTTGTAAACGCATCGATATGAAATTTATGTAGATAAACTTAAAAATGTGGCCATTTCTGCGATTTAGAAAAGAGCGTCTTTGTGAGTTCTGCAGCAACATTTTTTAGATAATTTCACATGAGAGTCTATGAGACATAATTTCTGGCTGTTGCTCCAATAATTAAAACTAAAATACGTATCGCAGAATTGGTCACATTGCCATAAACCAGACAAGCATAGCTACGTTTTGATCTAAAAATTGTGTATGAAAAGTAGATCTTGTGGGCGTGAGACCAATTTGTTTCCCCTTTTTGTAAAGATATTTTTAATTACAAAGATCTCCAATGTTAAGGTCACCTGACAGACTCTAAATCCCCTCCATAGGATTACATTATAACCTATTGCATTTTTGTGAAAAATTCGCAAAACGTAAATTGCGTTTTCACCAAAAAATTGTAAACGATAACGATTTGAAAAGTCATAGCCGGATAGCTAAATATTTTGTGACCGCTTTAAAGTTTTTTCAGTGTCTGTAAGTGAAAGTATGAAGTAGCTGAAACTTTTGGCATGGCATGTGAATTCAAAGGGGAAAAGGATGTTCTCATTGACTTCAATGTTTAAAAAAAGGGTCTAAAAGCTTAAAATTTATAAAAGTGTAAAAAGTAGAAAAAAACTTGAAGAAGTCCCATCATTAGCTGAACGAGACGAACATTTTTACAGTTGAATGGTCTCAATAGTTGAAAGTATGCCGAAGTTACGCAGAACCAAAAAACTTAAGGAATAATAAGATTACTAAATTTACGGATATCAATACTGGAAATGTTTATTAAAGCATTCACACTAATTAAGATTAATACATTTACGGGTATCCATACTAGGAATGCTTATTAAAGCATTCCCACTAAGTATCACACAGGCATGATTTACAAGCAGTAGTGGTAATAGTAATACATAGCATAAAAACACTTGGGGAATACTTTACAGCATCAGTAGTGGTCATAGTAGTCAATAGTGTACCAAAAAATTGGGACACAGGTGTCTTGACTGAGCTGTAATAGTAGTAGTAGACATTGACAATACAGTGTCAAATCACTCGGGCAAGAGGTGCCATGATGAACAGCAGTCTTAATAAGAGTATATAGGGTGTGAAATAACTGCTGACATAGGTGTCTTGACTGGGCAGCAGAAGCAGCAGTAGTAGTATTAACAGTAGTAGTTGATACAGAGTCATATCACATGGGCAGGAGGTGCCATGATGAACAGCAGTAGGAATAGGAGTATATAGAGTGTCAAATAACTGCTGACATAGGTGTCTTGACTGGGCAGCAGCAGCAGAAGCAGCAGTAGTATTAACAGTAGTAGTTGATACAGAGTCATATCACATGGGCAGGAGGTGCCATCATGAACAGCAGTAGGAATAGGAGTATATAGAGTGTCAAATAACTGCTGACATAGGTGTCTTGACTGGGCAGCAGCAGCAGAAGCAGCAGTAGTATTAACAGTAGTAGTTGATACAGAGTCATATCACATGGGCAGGAGGTGCCATCATGAACAGCAGTAGGAATAGGAGTATATAGAGTGTCAAATAACTGCTGACATAGGTGTATTGACTGGGCAGCAGCAGCAGAAGCAGCAGTAGTATTAACAGTAGTAGTTGATACAGAGTCATATCACATGGGCAGGAGGTGCCATCATGAACAGCAGTAGGAATAGGAGTATATAGAGTGTCAAATAACTGCTGACATAGGTGTCTTGACTGGGCAGCAGCAGCAGAAGCAGCAGTAGTATTAACAGTAGTAGTTGATACAGAGTCATATCACATGGGCAGGAGGTGCCATCATGAACAGCAGTAGGAATAGGAGTATATAGAGTGTCAAATAACTGCTGACATAGGTGTCTTGACTGGGCAGCAGCAGCAGAAGCAGCAGTAGTATTAACAGTAGTAGTTGATACAGAGTCATATCACATGGGCAGGAGGTGCCATCATGAACAGCAGTAGGAATAGGAGTATATAGAGTGTCAAATAACTGCTGACATAGGTGTATTGACTGGGCAGCAGCAGCAGAAGCAGCAGTAGTATTAACAGTAGTAGTTGATACAGAGTCATATCACATGGGCAGGAGGTGCCATGATGAACAGCAGTAGGAATAGGAGTATATAGAGTGTCAAATAACTGCTGACATAGGTGTCTTGACTGGGCAGCAGCAGCAGAAGCAGCAGTAGTATTAACAGTAGTAGTTGATACAGAGTCATATCACATGGGCAGGAGGTGCCATGATGAACAGCAGTAGGAATAGGAGTATATAGAGTGTCAAATAACTGCTGACATAGGTGTCTTGACTGGGCAGCAGCAGCAGCAGAAGCAGCAGTAGTAGTATTAACAGTAGTAGTTGATACAGAGTCATATCACATGGGCAGGAGGTGCCATCATGAACAGCAGTAGGAATAGGAGTATATAGAGTGTCAAATAACTGCTGACATAGGTGTCTTGACTGGGCAGCAGCAGCAGAAGCAGCAGTAGTATTAACAGTAGTAGTTGATACAGAGTCATATCACATGGGCAGGAGGTGCCATCATGAACAGCAGTAGGAATAGGAGTATATAGAGTGTCAAATAACTGCTGACATAGGTGTCTTGACTGGGCAGCAGCAGCAGAAGCAGCAGTAGTATTAACAGTAGTAGTTGATACAGAGTCATATCACATGGGCAGGAGGTGCCATGATGAACAGCAGTAGGAATAGGAGTATATAGAGTGTCAAATAACTGCTGACATAGGTGTCTTGACTGGGCAGCAGCAGCAGAAGCAGCAGTAGTATTAACAGTAGTAGTTGATACAGAGTCATATCACATGGGCAGGAGGTGCCATCATGAACAGCAGTAGGAATAGGAGTATATAGAGTGTCAAATAACTGCTGACATAGGTGTCTTGACTGGGCAGCAGCAGCAGAAGCAGCAGTAGTATTAACAGTAGTAGTTGATACAGAGTCATATCACATGGGCAGGAGGTGCCATCATGAACAGCAGTAGGAATAGGAGTATATAGAGTGTCAAATAACTGCTGACATAGGTGTCTTGACTGGGCAGCAGCAGCAGAAGCAGCAGTAGTATTAACAGTAGTAGTTGATACAGAGTCATATCACATGGGCAGGAGGTGCCATCATGAACAGCAGTAGGAATAGGAGTATATAGAGTGTCAAATAACTGCTGACATAGGTGTCTTGACTGGGCAGCAGCAGCAGAAGCAGCAGTAGTATTAACAGTAGTAGTTGATACAGAGTCATATCACATGGGCAGGAGGTGCCATCATGAACAGCAGTAGGAATAGGAGTATATAGAGTGTCAAATAACTGCTGACATAGGTGTATTGACTGGGCAGCAGCAGCAGAAGCAGCAGTAGTATTAACAGTAGTAGTTGATACAGAGTCATATCACATGGGCAGGAGGTGCCATGATGAACAGCAGTAGGAATAGGAGTATATAGAGTGTCAAATAACTGCTGACATAGGTGTCTTGACTGGGCAGCAGCAGCAGCAGAAGCAGCAGTAGTAGTATTAACAGTAGTAGTTGATACAGAGTCATATCACATGGGCAGGAGGTGCCATCATGAACAGCAGTAGGAATAGGAGTATATAGAGTGTCAAATAACTGCTGACATAGGTGTCTTGACTGGGCAGCAGCAGCAGAAGCAGCAGTAGTATTAACAGTAGTAGTTGATACAGAGTCATATCACATGGGCAGGAGGTGCCATCATGAACAGCAGTAGGAATAGGAGTATATAGAGTGTCAAATAACTGCTGACATAGGTGTATTGACTGGGCAGCAGCAGCAGAAGCAGCAGTAGTATTAACAGTAGTAGTTGATAGAGAGTCATATCACATGGGCAGGAGGTGCCATGATGAACAGCAGTAGGAATAGGAGTATATAGAGTGTCAAATAACTGCTGACATAGGTGTCTTGACTGGGCAGCAGCAGCAGCAGAAGCAGCAGTAGTAGTATTAACAGTAGTAGTTGATACAGAGTCATATCACATGGGCAGGAGGTGCCATCATGAACAGCAGTAGGAATAGGAGTATATAGAGTGTCAAATAACTGCTGACATAGGTGTATTGACTGGGCAGCAGCAGCAGAAGCAGCAGTAGTATTAACAGTAGTAGTTGATACAGAGTCATATCACATGGGCAGGAGGTGCCATGATGAACAGCAGTAGGAATAGGAGTATATAGAGTGTCAAATAACTGCTGACATAGGTGTCTTGACTGGGCAGCAGCAGCAGCAGAAGCAGCAGTAGTAGTATTAACAGTAGTAGTTGATACAGAGTCATATCACATGGGCAGGAGTTGCCATGATGTACAGCAGTCTTAATAAGAGTATATAGGGTGTGAAATAACTGCTGACATAATTGTCTTGACTGATCCAAAGGAGTCATGGGAGAAAATCATGTGGTCAGATGAGACTATAATATAATTTTTTGATCATAATTTCACTAACCGTGTTCGGAGGAAGAATAATGATGAGTACCATGCCAAGAACGCCATCCCTAATGTGAAGCATGGGTGTGGTAGCATCATGCTTTGGTGGTGTTTTTCTGCACATGGGACAGGGTGACTGCACTGTATTAAGGAGAGGATGACCGGGGCCATGTATTGCAAGATTTTGGGCAACAACCTCCTTCCCTGAGTTAGAGCTTTGAAGATGGGTCGAGGCTGGGTCTTCCAACATGAGAATGACCCAAAGCACACAGCCAGGATAACCAAGGATTGGCTCTGTAAGGAGCATATCAAGGTTCTGGCGTGGCCTAGCCAGTCTCCAGACCTAAACCCAATAGAGAATCTTTGGAGGGAGCTCAAACTCCGTGTTTCTCAGCGATAGCCCAGAAACATGACTGATGTAGAGAAGATCTGTGTGGAGGAGTGGGCCAAAATCCCTCCTCCAGTGTGTGCAAAGCTGGTGTAAAACTACAAGAAATTTTTGACCGCTGTAATTGCAAAGAAAGCCTACTGTACCAAATATTAACATTGATTTTCTCTGATGTTGAAATAGTTATATTCAGCACTGTAAATACATCAGGTCCGGGGCTTCATCAGGGAATGCATGGCAAGGGACCCTTCAGCGCCCTGAACCGACGACGGGTGCCAGAAAGTCACCGCCGATCCAGGACTCATTCATCTTTATGAATGTGAGTCTGTCCACGGACTCTGTGGACAGACGGGTCCTCTTGTCCGTGACCACCCCACCTGCCGCGCTGAATGTCCGCTCAGATAGTACGCTGGAGGGGGGGCAAGACAATAACTCCAGCGCATACTGAGCGAGCTCGCGGCAGGTGTCCAATCTGGCAACCCAGTACTCCATGGGGTCGTCGGTGCTCATACTGTCAGAAGCACCGACGGACGCCATGTAGTCTGCCACCATGTGGGCCAGCCGCTGGCGGTGACTGCTGCTGCTGCTGCTGGTGGTGGTACTGGGTCGCTCGGTTTGGAAGAACATCCTCATCTCTTCCATTAGGTCCCCTGCTCGGCTGCAGCTGGGTGCAGCCACCTGCTGGGTGAGATGAGGGGGGACAACTGGAGGCCGGGGAGTTGCCTGCTCCAACCGTCTGACAATGGCTGCCTGCAGTTCCTCCATCCGGTGCTGCCTCCGGCTGGCTGGGATGAACTGCTCCAGTTTCCCCTTGCACCTGGGATCCAAAAGGGTGGCCATCCAGAAATCATCCCTCGTCTTGATGGTCTTAACCCGGGGGTCCCTCCTGAGGCATCTGAGCATGTGGGCAGCCATGGGGAAGAGCACAGCCCGCTGTGACTCCTCAATGCTGGCCAGGTGAATGAGGTGCGACTCTTCTTCCCTGAGGCGCTGCTGGTCAAACTCAGACATGCCCAACCCCCGGACTATCGGTGCCCCCAACACCGGCTCTCCCTCCTGACCAGGCCCTGACTCCGGGACGACACCAGCAACCACCTCCTCCTCCTCTTCATCATCATCCTCCTCCTCCTCCTCCTCCTCCTGGTCCTGGCCCTGGTCTCGGTGGAGCATTGCTGACTCCTCCTGCTCCACCAAGGCACTCTCCCCAGCCTCGAGCAGGCGATCTAGTGTCCTCTCCAGCATGAACAGTATTGGCAGCACGCTATTGAGGCCAATTTGCTCACTGCTGACCATCTTGGTCGCCTGCTCGAAGGAGGACAACACTTGGCAGACCTGGTTTATCTGCCCCCACTCCGCACAGGCGATGAAAGGGAGTTGTGGTGAAGCCCTCTGAGTGCCTAGTTCCATCAGGTACTCCCTCACCGCCCTTTGCTGCTCCCACAACCTCTTCAGCATGTGGAGGGTGGAGTTCCACCGCGTCACACTGTCCACAATCAGCCTGTGAAGGGGCAGATTGTACTTCCGCTGCAATTTGGACAGGGACGCGGTAGCGGTTGGGGAGCGCCTGAAGTGGCTGGCAATCCTACGCGCCTTTGCCACAATGTCACTCAACCCTGGATAAGTGCGCAGGAACTTCTGCACCACCAGGTTGAGGACATGTGCCAGACAGGGCACGTGCGTCAGACTGCCAGCATGGAGGGCGGCGAGTAGGTTGCTGCCGTTATCGCAGACAACCATACCTGGCTGGAGCCTTCGGGGTGTCAGCCACTTCTGGACCTGAGCTTGAAGTGCTTTCAGCACTTCTTCTGCAGTGTGTCTCCGGTCCCCTAAACTAACAAGCTGGAGCACGGCCTGACAGCGCACGTGCCCCACACTTGAGTAGCTACGGGGGCGCTTGCTGGGAGGCTCAGCAGCTGCGGAGACAGTGGCTTGAGGGAGACCAGCAGTTCTCCCCTGGACACCCCGGGGCGGCACCACAAGATCGGTTGCCGACGATCCCTCACCGACGCCTCGGAGGGAAACCCAATGGGCCGTGAAGCTGATGTAGCGTCCCTGCCCATGCCTGCTGGTCCAGCCATCCATTGTCAGATGAACCCTGTCGCTGACAGCGTGATCCAGCGACAGGGTTACATTCTGAACAATGTGCTGGTGTAGGGCAGGGACACCAGTCCTGGCAAAGAAATGGCGGCTGGGGACACGCCATTGGGGTTGGGCCTGCTCCAACATCTGCCTGAAGGGGTTGCTGTCAACTATGTTGAAGGGCAGCAGATGTTGGGCAATAACCCTTGCCAGGAGCCCATTGAGGGAACGCACACGTCGGTCTCCAGGGGGGAAGGGAGTGGTGCGGTCAAAGGCGTCTGAAATCGACGCCTGGCGCCGGACGGCAGTGCGGGACACAGACGTGGAGGGTGCTGTGGAAGTAGAGGTCTGGCTGCCGGTACCAGTACCTCTACTAGAGGGAGCGGGGGGGCATGACCTGCTGGAAACAGATGAAGATGTGGCAGGGGCTGCTGTACCCTGCTCACTTGTGGTGGTGGCGCTGCTACCACCACCACGCTTCATCTCCTCATACAACGCCCAGTGGTTTATCCTGAGGTGCTGGTTCAGGGCTGTGGTACCCACCCGAGCCAAACACTTCCCTCTCTTCACCCTCACTTTACAAATCCGGCAGATGGCCACGGTAGGGTTGTCTGCCACCAGGGTAAAGAAATTCCAGACAGGTGACTTCAGCACCGCCCTCCTGTCAGATGGGGTGACGCTTACTTGCACCTGCTGGGATTCGGTGCGCACAGGTGGAGCTGCCTGCTGCTGCTGCTGCTGCTGCTGCTCCTCCTCCTGACACCTCCTGCTGCCATCACCAGTGGAGACCCTGACGATGGTCTCCCTGGTGGTGACCTGGCGCACCGTTTCACCAGGGTGCCTACCTTCCCCGTCGTCACTGACGTAGTGAGCCGACGCGTCAGATGGCAACCATGATGGGTCACCCTCTTCGCCCCCAGAGATGTCAGACCAAGGGCTGAGATGTGTTGGTCTGAGGGAACCACGTGACATGGAGCCTCTAGCCTGGCTCCGCTGTCCCCTCACCCACGCCTGGGTCTGACTAGGTGCTGCTGTTTCCTGCACCAAAACAGCAGCACCAGTTTGAAGGGATGTCTCTGGGATACTGCCAGCAGGTATCCCATCCTCCTCATCCATCCCTTCAAAAAGGTCCTGACCATCAGGACAGAGCTGGAGGTCTGCCTGATGCATGGCCTCCCCCAAGAGATCCCTATCACTGTCGCTGTCGAACAGTAAGATGCTGGACTCTTGGGGGCTGGGGGGGGGTAGTACAGGCAACGGTGTAATGGTGGTACTACTGTGAGTCGGGACCGACGACTCAGTGGCACTGCTGTGCCCCATGTAGTCCACCACTACTTGAGCCTGAGATGGCAATATCGGGCGGCTGCCCGATGGGAAGAACTCCCGGATCAGGCGTACTCCCCTTGCACCCGATCCTCTACCACTAGTAGGGGCACGAGAGGTACCCCGTGCTGGCAGCGATCCAGCACTGGGAGTAACTCCCCTACCCCTACTGCCACGGCCACGGATGCCGCTCATAATTGCTGATATGTGTGTGGGGGGGTTAAACTTTATTGGGGGGGAAAATGTGAACAAAATGTGTTTTTGTGTTTTTTTTACAAGACAGGCACGCAGACAAAGACGTACACAGACAGCTACTAAACTATAAGAAAAGTAGTACACCAGACAAGGACTACAAAATTAAAGAAAAAAAAAAAAAGCACTAAACAAACACTAACTTTTTTTTTTTTTTTTTTTTTTAAACACAAAACACAGACACTAAACACACACTAAGCTAAGCTAGATGAAATAAATGTACACTAACAGTGTGTACACTTACTACACAAAATTTAACTAAACTGAACACAAAACTTAGCTTTTATAAAAGCTCTTTAGGGAAAACTAAACAAAATTTGAACTGAGATGCCTATCAAATATCACTGAACAGTGAACCTGCAAGATCTGACAGTAACACAAGATGAACAAAACTTAGCTTTTAGAAAAGCTCTTTTATAAAGCTCAGATCAATATGTGTTCTGAAATCTCTTGCAAATATAACTGAACAGGGAGGATTGCAGGATCAAACAGTAACACAAATGAAAAAAACAGCACAAAACAGCACAAAACGTAGCTTTGAAAAAAGCTCTTGGGTCTATTGCTTTGAAAAAAGCAGTTGATATACTGGAAAAGATCCACTGGAATCACTAAATAGCAATGCTGGTGATGATCTAAATCAATCAAGAACAAAGACACAGGAAACCAGGAAACCAGGAACACAGAAACAGCCTCCACACTCTATAGCAAGCTTCTGAATCTGCAATGAAATGGTGCTGGGAGTGAGCTTATATAATGTCCATGCAGGCAGGTTCCTATTGGTTGCTAACCTGTGACGAGTGTGGAAGGAGAACTCTGATTGGCTCTGATGCAAAAGGGCGGAGCAAATAATCGCGCAATATTCCTATTGCCGAATATTCGCATTGCGAATATTCGGCAATATAAAATGATCGCTTCAGCTACTCGGCCCAATGGCTCTAATCATACCAGCAATGCTTTCAGACGTCTATGGAGATCACTAGGATGTGATCTGTTTTAAAAATGAAACTGTAAAAATCGCTCTGATGCGGAAGATCGGGGCGAGGAAAATAATCGCGCGATATTGCGTTTGCCGAATAATCGCATTGCGATCTTTCTGGAAAATTCAATGAACGCTTCAGCTACTCGGCCCAGGGTCTCTAATGATACCAGCAATGCTTTTAGACGTCGATGGAGATATCTAGGATGTGATCTGATTAAAAAAAAAAATTGTAAAAAATCGAATATTCGGAATTGCGAATATTCACCGCGAATTTCGAAATATAGCGCGATTTCTCGAATATGCTATATTCGAGTCGAATATTCGCAATGCGAATATTCGTGAGCAACACTACTTCAGAGGTCCTCCCATCACATCAGAGGTCCTCCCATCACATCAGAGTTCCCACCCTTCACATCAGAGGTCCTTCTATCACATCAGAGTACCCCCATCATATCAGAGCTCCTCCCATCACATCAGAGGGCCCTCATCACATCAGACACATCAGAGGGCCCCTTGTCACATCACATCACATCATTATTAGATAAATCAGCAAAACAGTAGAGATATACATCAAGCCCAAGAATGGGACCCATAACAAAAAAAATTGCAGTATCCCCAAGTCCCACTGGTGAGCCAGCACAGGCTTAGAGTATAGTGAGAATGCAAAGTATGGTGATGAATAATAGAATACAATGGTATCACTTAAGCCTCATAGACACGATCGGACTTCCATCAGACTTTTCGGTGGATTTTGGTCCGAAGGGTATTGAGTGAGTGAGTGAAAAACTTATATAGCGCTGCACATGCAAACTGAATCGCCTCTGAGCGCTTTTTTGACCAGTTCTCCTTTAAACTTAAAAGAGATGGGTTTTGATCTTTCTCCTAAAGGCCAAGTGGTTCTCCTCCAACCGAATGGAGGTTGGTAAAGTATTAGCCGTGAACTTGTTCTGCATACACACGGCAGAGCATACACATTGTTATCAAAAATTCTGATCGTGTGTATGGGCCTTAAAGCGGGAGTTCACCCATTTCTAAATTTTTTTTTTTTCTTCCCCTAGATTCCTGCTCGTTCGGTCTAGGGGAATCGGCTATTTGTATTAAAATAGGTGCAGTACTTACCCGTTTTCGAGCTGCATCTTCTTCCGTCGCTTCCGGGTATGGGTCTTCGGGAGCGGGCGTTCCTTCTTGATTGACATTCTTCCGAGAGGCTTCCGACGGTCGCATCCATCGCGTCACTCGTAGCCGAAAGAAGCCGAACGTCGGTGCGGCTCTATACTGCGCCTGCGCACCGACGTTCGGCTTCTTTCGGAAAATCGTGACGCGATGGATGCGACCGTCGGAAGCCTCTCGGAAACCTGTCAATCAAGAAGGAACGCCCATTCCCGAAGCCCATACCCGGAAGCGACGGAGAGGATGCGTCTCGTAAACGGGTAAGTACTGCACATATTTTAAAATAAATAGCCGATTCCCCTAGTAATAACGAGCAGGAAGCGAAGGGGGAAAAGTGCCCTCTAAGGGTGAACCCCCGCTTTAAGAAAGGAGAGAAAGAGAAGAAGAAGGAAAGAAAGAAGAGAAAGGAAAGAAGTCAGAATCCATCCGAAGACCAACCCTGTCTGCTACCAAGCAGGAAGCTAAAGGTACTGAATGCAGGGGTTCCAAACCCTCTCAAACATGAGGACGTATCTTTCAAAATACTGACTAGCTACTTGTTAAACATGATCTACTACTGGGCTTTTCCAGGCAGTCGCTATGGCACTTTTTTCTGGAAGAAACATACAGAATATCAAGATCTGAGTGTGTCTGGGAACACTTTCGATAGGTTTGCTAAGAGCAACTTTGAGGCTTTTCACAATGGCTATCATCAAAGCATGTACTTTTATCCAGAACCGCCAAACTTTGGCACACGTCCACCATGTACATAGTGTCTATGCGCCCACACCCCTCGGAAGCAAAAAGGAAAGGACCCCAATACATTTTGGACAGGCGGTCGGAGCCAAGATACCATCTAGACTAGAGAGTACTTTGAATCCCGCTTCTGCAAGAGCAATGTTCATAATATCCTTGTAGGTCAAAAGGGAGCACGCCTCCAGTCCTCGTTATCTATGTCCTCCCCTATATCCCGTGGTTCTTATTCAAAGATTATTTATTTAATTGTTGTAACCACAGAAAATTCCGTTTGAGGATTTAAAAAAAATCCCCTTCTTCAGGGTTTTAGTCAGAGTTGGCAACCCTTAGCCTTTACAGATGCTAACATGCTGCTAATGATGCAACCTTGAACTTTACACCCATTACTCACCTCCTCATCATCTTAAGCCCTGATGAAGAGATTAAACCATATTAAACCATGAAATATGTTGGATTTGATTATAATTATCAAATAAGGCATCTTTGAACAGAAAACTTTTGATTGGGTAGCAGTATTTTTTTTTTCTGTTAGTCGTCTTTGCTCTATGTACTGTAGCTTGCACATGTTTAGGTGTCTGTTGCCCATCTGGACTTTTTGGGCCAGATCCACAAAGAACTTATGGCGGCGTATCTATTGATACGCCACGTAAGTTCTACGATGCGCTGTCGTATCTTTGTTTTGTATCCAAGACTGAATGTGGGCTAGATCTGACTGACGTACATCTTAGTACGCTGTCGGATCTTAGGTGCAAATTTATGCTGGCCGCTAGGCGGCGCTTCCGTTGATTTCCGCGTAGAGTATGCAATTTATCTAGATACGCCGATTCTCAAACGTACGTCCGCCCGGAGCATTTTTTTACGCCGTTTACGTAAGGCTTTTTTCGGCGTAACGTTACCCCTGCCTCTATGAGGTGTACGCAATGTTAGGTATGGACGTCGGGACAGTGTCAAATTTTCCGTCGTTTACGTTGTTTGCGTAAATGTATAGTGCAGATGGAGGAATTCCCCTAGGACTAGGGAATTCCAACAGGCGTAGTTGGCACCTATCAGAACACCTGAACAGCAGCCTTTATTTTTTAATTGAAGGATGGCTTGACAGAGACACCCATGTAGCGACTTTCAGGTCAAGGGTTAAAGTGCTTGTAAAGATTATTTTTTTTAAAACACTAAACATTGTAGACTTACCTGCTCTGTGCAATGGCTTTGCACAAAGCAGCCCCAATCCTTCTCTTCTGGCATCCCCTGCCAGTGCCCTGGGCTCCTCCTCTTCTCCTTGTGCATCATAGGAATCCTCTTCCTATGGTGGGATATCTCCGGGCTTGCTCCTGAGCCGCAATGTGTGTGTCTATTGACACACACAGTACGGCTCAGCCACACATGATTGACAGCAATAGGATCCAATAGCTCCCGCTGCTCTCACTGAGTCCAGAGAGGAGGGACAGAGAGAGCAGTGCCGCTGCTTCTTTTTTGTCATCGAGTCAACTAACTTTGTTCAGAATTTCATCCATGCCTCCTATTTGAATGTAATCCCAGATGTATTAATGAATCTAAGTCCTCAGCTTTTAAATAAGAAACAGACTAGATAAAACCGAGTGCCAGATAACTTTGTACTGTATTGTACACATGGTGTCAGGCAAACAATTGAGAAATGGCATATTTATATACACCCAAATAAAGCAATCATCAAGGAGCCAGATTTAATTAAACAGGCGCAGACGTAGATATGGATCAGAAGGATCTTCAAGCTATTTACAAGCGAGTTCAGGGAATATTACATTGTCTGTTTATTTCCCAGACACGCTAGTGAATAGTCAGATGTTCCCCGATATCTACTGCGTATTTACGTCTTCCTATCCGTTTTTGGTGTTCATTGTATTTGTGTTTATATAACTATGCTACTTTTATGAGACCATGCCTGATAAGGAAGGAAAAGTTCCTGAAAGATTTAGTTATTGCATTAAGGACAGGGGTCTTCAAACTTTCTAAGCAAAGGGCCAGTATACTATCGTTCAAACTTTAACCCCTTGGCACCGGCTGCCACCTGATTTTTAAGGGGTTTGCTATGTCATGAGGCGGGGCTTATGGCCACGTGACTGGCGTGATTGGCTGTCACAGCGATCACATGATCAGAAATGTTCTGATGGCAAGCAGCGATTGGGAACTTTCCATGAGCCACCGGGAGCACGGAAGGCTTGCGCTCTTGACACAGCTCCGTTGACACTATTGCACGCAAATATGCGGCTGCTCTGTGTCAAGGCCCAGTCACCAAGAGGCCGCATATTTGCGTTCACTCGGCGCTAACTGGTTAAAGGTGCCGGACTCAGGCCAGTAGGAGTAGAAAATGTCCTGGCATCAGTAACAATGCCCCATTATTCTAGTGTCCCATCATTGGTATGAGTGGGGAAATAGTTCCCCATCGTTGGTGTCAGTAGGAGGAATAGTGTCCCATCCTTGGCATCAGTGGGCAGAATAGTGTCCCATTATTGGTATTAGTGGGCGGAATAGTCCCCCATCGTTGGTGTCAGTGGGCGGAATAGTGTCCCATCCTTGGCATCAGTGGGCAGAATAGTGTCCCATTATTGGTATTAGTGGGCGGAATAGTCCCCCATCGTTGGTGTTATTATAGATATAGATGTGTATTATTTTGAATGAACACAATAGCAGTTGCTACCCAGTCTGTCAGTCTGAAGGTCATGTGTTTGTGTCATTGCAGAAACTTTTCAATAAAAACACTTCTGGTTTCACCCGACCCGCTCCCTTCGCACCTTGGAATTATTGACCATACTTTTAGCATATGTGCAACATATATAGACAGTGGGGTAGATTCAGGTACAGCTGCGCGCTCCTTACGGAGGCGCAGTGTACCCTTTTTACCCTGCGCCTATGCAAATTATTTGCGCTACGCTTCATTCATGAAGCAGTAGCCACGTAATTTGCATGGGCGCTCTTCAAAAATGCCCTGCGTAAGGGCGCCTAATGTAAATGATCCCGTAGGGGGCGGGAATCATTTAAATTAGGCGCGTTCCCGCGCCGAGCGTAGAGCGCATGCTCCGTCGGGAAACTTTCCCGACGTGCATTGCGGTAAATGACGTCGCAAGGACGTCATTTTCTTCAAAGTGAACGTGAATGGCGTCCAGCGCCATTCATGATTCACTTACGCAAACGATGTAAATTTCAAACCTCGCGACGCGGGAATGACGGGTATCCTTAGCATTGGCTGCCCCTGCTTTTAGCATGTGCAGCCTTACGCGAAACCCGACGTACGCAAACGACGTAAACTGCGTACGCAGGGCTCGCGTAACGTTGTGAATCGGCGTTAGTATGCAATTTGCATACTATACGCTGACCACAACGGGAACGCCACCTAGCGGCCAACGTAAGAATGCAGCCTAAGATATGAGGGCATAAGAGCCTTATGCCACGCATATCTTAGGCTGTAGTCGGCGTAACAAGCTCTCTGAATCAGGAGAACTCGTTACGCTGGGGCAAGTAAGCAATTCCGCTGCGTAACTATGGTTACGCAGGCGCAATTGCTCTCTGAATCTGGGCCAGTGATGGAAAATTACAGTGTACAGCCAATTATCAACAGTGGCAAAAGTAATAGGCAGCTTGTCATGTGACCACCTGGCTCCACCACTCCCTTTGTTGCTAGCTCTTGCCTCTACTTGAGGGGCACAATCAATATTTTGATTCATCAACGGTTGCCTGGGATGATCATTATGAGAGCTCCTGCTCTGCCTAATTGGTTTTTAATGGATTTTATATTATGGGGAATGTAACAGTAGGAGCTGGAACCCACAGAGGTGCGGGGGGAAAACCCAAAACTCCCAGGTAGACAGGAACAGAGTCAAGAATGATGGTGGGAAGATCTCAGGTTTTGGAAAATCAGAGGGCTCGTACACACGACCGAGAAACTCGACGGGCGAAACACATCGTTTTGCTCGTCGAGTTCCTTGTGAAGCCGTCGAGAAACTCGACAAGCCAATTTTCTCCATTCCCGTCAAGGAAATAGAGAACATGCTCTTTTTTTGGCTCGTCGAGTTTCTCGACAGTTTACTCGACGAAAATGTACACACGACCGGTTTCCTCGGCAAAAAAATATCTCCCAGCAAGTTTCTTGCTGGTTTTTGCCGAGAAACTCGGTCGTGTGTACGAGGCCTGAGACTTTTATGAAGCTTAAGAAGCTGAGTAGGCTACACTAATGCCGCGTACACACGGTTGGAATTTCCAAGAAGGAAAGTTCGAAGTGAGCTTTTGGTCGAAAATTCTGACCGTGTGTAGGCTTCATCAGGCTTTTTCTGTCGGAAATTCCGACCGTGTGTAGGCTCCATCTGACTTTTTCTGTCGGAATTTCCCACAACAAAAATTTGAAAGCTGGTCCTCGATTTTTCCGAAAAGAAAAGTTCTTGTCGGAAATTTAGATTGTCTGTATGAAATTCCGAGGCACAAAAAAACAAGCATGCTCAGAATAAAGTCGACGCATGCTCGGATTCATTGAACTTAATTTTCTCAGCTCGTCGTAGTGTTGTACGTCACCGCATTCCTGACGGTTGGAATTTTGTGTGACCGTGTGTATGCAACACAAGTTTGAGTCAACATTCCGTCGGAAAAAAATCCACGGTTTTCTTGTCGGAATTTCCGATCGTGTGTACGCGGCATTATACTAAAATATAAAACCTGGGTGGAATTACCTTTTATAATTAGCAAAATAAATGAAAGGATCATGACACACAAAACAGGATCTACAGTATAAGATTTTTGGATCTACTGACCTTTGGTTGCGTATTTGGATCTCCCTCATTATTCTGACTCCGATTGTTGTGATAGCGATATATCCCTTGCTGAGACCTCTATGCCTGGCCTGTATAAGCAGATATACTCACTGTGGACAATCCTTGTCAGACAGCTGAACTCGTCAATACCGATTCATTCAAAAGAGGTGTTTATTCTTTAACTTCAGGGGTTACAGCAGATAACAGGAACAGCAGATGAATGGTGATAGTATTGTACGGTCAAAAGATGATGCCTTTCCTACCCTGGGCAGAGTACATGAGTGTCCTTCTACATGTGGCTTGCTGGCTGAAGAGATGACACAGGAAGTACTCCACACAGGAAGCAGGGAGGGGCATACATACAGTGAAAATATGTGGTAACTCAAAGAATCACATAAACATGTGCATGCAACAAAGGCCACTAGATGGCAGCATAGGATAACACATATATTTAGCTATGAGAAAATAGTAGGCAAACCACACTATATAAACTCTAATCTATATAACAATGCTAATATTAACTGAGGCTATGCATCTCATATTCTATGCCCCTATTGGGGCAGCACACTCCCCGTCTGGCATGATAATGCCACTATTTACATAATACAACGGTAGTTATGCAAATAAACAACAGCGCAATTTGCTTGATGTCTTGAAAACCTGAAAGACATAATGGAGAACATGCATATAATACAACAACTATAATATAAGGCTTCAAGTTGTGACAACTAAAGTTCCAGATACTTCCTTCTCGAAGTCACAGGTAGGATCCAACAGCATACCCAAGTAAGTTCAGTCTCCAAACGGCAAGAGCAAAATGAGTTCCGTGATAGGTCTGATGAAAGTCTTTACAGTCCCTATAATCCAAAGGCCTGCAACTCTTATGGCTCCCTCTGTGAAGTGTCTACCTTGGTGTTTCACCCTTTCATGGTAGTGCCGTATGAGCAAAGTGGTGATGTGATGGCGAGCAGGTATAATGAGAGGATTCTGTTCTTGCTCACTGAACTTAGCCTTGTTTAGGCGTCCACCAACCCTTAACGTGCCATCATTGTCAATGAATGGGTTCAGGTTAGCAATTGGACTGTTTTTTGGAATGTTCCCCTTGTCATGGATACGTCTGATTTCTGAGCCAAAGACATCCTGTTGTACACTGCGTATTACGATCAGTTCAGCTTCAGCAATGTCTTTTGCAGAAAGAAGCTTTTGGCACATGTGCCAACCTTGACAGTGAGCATCTGTGAGCTTTGTGTGAAAGCAGTGTGCAATATGAACTAACCTTGCGGTGGTGCGTACCAGCCTTGTCCACTTGGAGAAACGTTCAAAGCGTTGACAGCCCAAGGCACATCTTTGTTCAGTTCTGGTGACAAGGGTTTTAACTTCAGGACGAACCTCTGGATCTTTGTCGGGTTCTAGAAGACTGAAGACGTCAGCCGTGGTTTCTTCTGGATCAGCCAACAAGAATTCAGGACCTGTTAACCAAGAAGAATTTACGAAGGCACTCGCAGACACTGGCCTGGTGCCATGATCTGCAGGATTAATTTCAGATGGAACATAATGCCATTGTTCAGGTTTAGATGATTTTCTTATTCTTTCTACACGGTTGCTGACATAGACATAGAAACGTTTAGTCTGGTTGTATATGTAGCCCAGAACAACCTTGCTGTCTGTGTAGAATTTGATGTCATCTATCTGAATGTCTAGCTCACGCAGTATGAAATCTGCAATCTCTACAGCTAGCACAGTCCCACAAAGTTCAAGCCTAGGAATTGTGTGTTCAGGCTTGGGTGCTAACTTAGCCTTCCCAAACAGAAACCCTACATGGGTTAGATTAGCTGAATCCCTTACCTTGAGGTAGGCAACAGCCGCTATGGCCTCAGTAGATGCATCTGAGAAGATGTGCAGCTCTTTCCTCCGACTGGTAGCAAGGGAAGTCGGAGTGTAGCAGCGTGGTATACGGATTCCATCTAAGGCATGTAACGACTGTTTCCAGGACTCCCACCTTGAAAGTTTGTCTATTGGTAGTGGGGCATCCCAATCTTTGATAGTCTCTGAGAGCTGTCTAAGTATGGATTTACCTTGTATGGTGATGGGAGCCACAAATCCCATTGGATCGTATAGGCTGTTCACCACTGACAGAACTCCACGCCTGGTAAATGGTTTGTCTGCAGAGCTGACTTGAAAGCCGAAGCTGTCCTTTAATAAGTCCCACCGTAGGCCCAGACTTCTCTGCACAGGTGGCATGTCCATCCCCAGATTTAAGTCTTTAAACCCTGTGGCATGATCGCCAGGTTGAAAGGCTTTCATAACAGCAACACTGTTTGAGGCAATCTTGTGTAGTCTGAGGTTAGCCTCAGAAAGCATAACTTGTGTCCTTTGGAGCAGGTCTATGGCTTCTTCCGCTGTAGGTAAAGATTTAAGTCCATCGTCCACATAGAAATCTCTCTCGACGAAATGTCGAGCATCTGCGCCATACTCCTGTTCTCCATCAAGAGCAGTCCTTCGTAAACCGTATGTTGCGACGGCAGGTGAGGGGCTATTTCCGAAAACATGAACCTTCATGCGGTATTCAATCATCTCATTGTTCATGTTGTTGTCACGGTGCCACAGAAACCTTAGGAAGTTCCTATGGTCTTCTCGTACAATAAAGCAATGAAACATTTGTTCAATGTCCGCAGTTATGGCAACTGGCTCTCTTCTGAACCTCATGAGTACACCTACAAGGTTGTTGGTAAGGTTAGGACCAGTGAGAAGAATATCGTTCAGGGATACGCCCTGATGCTTGGCACTGGAGTCGAACACTACCCTAATTTGTTTTGGCTTACGTGGATGGTACACTCCGAAGAAGGGTAGGTACCAGCACTCATCGTGTATTTGAAGAGGTGGAGCTGGCTCAGCATGCTCATTGTCAAAGATCCTCTTCATAAAGGTAATGAAATGGTCCTTCATTTCAGGCCTGTTCTTTAATGTTCGTTGAAGTGAGTTGAATCTGGATAAAGCCTGTTCCCGATTGTTTGGCAGTTTGACCCTTGCAGCACGAAGAGGCAATGGTGCAACCCAGCTGTTAGACTCATCCTTGGAGAATTCTTTGTCCATTATTTTGATGAACTCTCTGTCTTCAACTGACAAGGCTATTTTGTTGTCGTCACTTGTGGTACAAAACACTGTGGTACCTAGGTTGTCATCACACAGGATAGGAGTGGCATCAGGTACTTGGATGATGTCAAGAGGCTTCTCCTTTATTTCATAATGGTGAAGGCACTCTTTGAAGTGGGATGCGCGTCCATTTCCTAACATGTAAGTTTTGAAGGAGTGGATCTCAGATGATGTACACATTCTATCCAAGCATACATCGCCCACTATTACCCAGCCTAGATCAAGTCTTTGTGCGTAAGGGGCATCCTCAGGTCCATCACACTGCTCACGTACCTTATGTACTCTAAGAATGTCTCTTCCTAGCAAGACTAAGATTTCAGCATTCATGTCCATTGCGGGAATCTCATCAGCAAGGTGCCTTAAGTGAGGATGGTGATATGCAACCTCTGGAGTAGGAATCTCTTCTCTTTCGTCTGGTATCTGGTCACACTCGACTAATGTTGGTAGGAGTATGCCCTCTTTCCCTTCGATATGAGACACCATGAACCCATCGACCCTTCTGCCGAAAGTCTCTACGCGACCAGAACAGGTTCTGAGAGTATACGGTGTGGCATGACCCTCAATGCCAAGGATCTCAAAGAATTTAGGCTTGACCAGGGATCTGTTGCTCTGTTCATCTATTATGGCATACATCCTGGCAGCTTTTTCAGGTTGACCCTCTGGGTATACCTTAACAAGGCATATCTTGGCACAGCACTTGTGATCTAAACCTTCTCCACAGACTTCTGTGCATGAAGAAGAAACATTCTCCTGGGCTAGAGCATGGCTTCGTTGCTCCCCGCCATGATTTGAGAGAGGGGTGGAGGTAGGTAGCTGCTGTGGGCTGTCTGTAAGTGGAGTAGGATGCATAGCTGTCACATGTCTTTCGCTGCTGCATTCTGTGCACTTGATGACAACTTTACAGTCCTTGGCAAAATGACTATAAGAAGCACAGCACCTGTAACATACTCCAAGTTTCTGGAGAATCTCCCTGCGCTCTTGTAAAGTCTTTGCTCTCAGCTCTCGGCATTTCTTAAGAGGGTGAGGCTTCTTGTGAATAGGGCACTGACGATTAGGATCTTTGTCACCCGAATTACTCTGGTATGCATGAGAGGATACGGGTGGTGAGATGTCTGTCCTTTTAACAGATATTGCTCTATGAAAGTCTCTGTGTTTAGCTGCTGTGTTGTCATACCTTGGAGATGGTGATGAAGCAGGCAAGTTGGGTTCACTGAAGCTGAAGCTGGGATCATTTCTCATCCAGGCTTGTTCACTGATGAACCTGCAAAAATATGAGAATGGAGGAAAGGATACGTTATAGTCTCTTTTGTACCTTGAGCCCTGCTGCGCCCATCTCTCCTGCAGGCCATATGGCAGTTTAGACACCACTGGATTGACACCATGAGCAGTGTCCAGGAAGCTTAGACCAGGTAGACGTGGGTCTGTCTTTGCCAACTCTAACTCCATGAGGAGGTCACTTAGATCTTGGAGCTTGCGATAGTCTTTGTTCCCTATTTTTGGGAAGTTTTGCAGTCTCTTGAATAGAGCGCTTTCTATGGCTTCTGAGCTACCATAGGCTTGCTCAAGTCTTGCCCATGTGGCAACAAGACCTGCATCTGGGTGGTCAACATGTACTGTCCTCAGTCTTTTAACACGATTTGCAGATTCTGGCCCCAGCCACCTTATGAGCAAATCAAGTTCGTCCTTGCTATTAAGGTTGAAATTAGCAATAGCAGCCTTGAAGGTTGATCTCCAGGCCCTGTAGCTCTCTGGACAGTCATCAAACCTTGAGAGGCTGGTGATAATGAGCTCACGGCGTGCCATATAGCTGGCTAAGTCATTCAAGTCTGATCTCTCACTCTTTGGTGCCAAAGTAATCTGTGGAACCCCTTGGGTGTGAAAGTTCTCTGGTGAAGAAAGGTGAGGTTTACCAGGATGAAATGATGTTGCATGAGCGCTTAACTTTGGTGTAGTCTTTAAGGCTTCTGCTGGCTGTGGCTGGAGCTGCGGCTTGTCGCTGGAAGTCACCTTGTTGATGGCAGGAGTTGATGTGGTTTGCTGCGTAGATGCTCTGGCGTTGTGGACTTGAGGAGACTCAGGCATTTTGAGCTGGGAGGTCCCTGAGTTGAGAGTCAGAACAGTGTTGTTAGTAGGAGGTACAGGAGATGACTCTGTATCTTTGTAAACATTATGCTTTAGCACATAATCACTGGTGCGATCAATTGGATCTTCCAGTTCTGCTGGGATAAGACAGTCTGAATTAGTACTTTGACCCATTGCTTGTTCAAGGACTTTCAGCCTTGCTAGCGCACCTGCTTCCTCTTTCTCTATTTGCAGAATCTTTATTTGGGCTTCCATCTCTGCTTGGCGAGTTTTGCTCTGGGCTTCAAGAGCTTTGCTTTGGGCCTTCATCTCTGCTTCTTTCTTAGCAAGGGAGCTTTGCGCTTTTTTGGATTCAGCATCAGCGCGGGCCTCTATTAGCTTGTCGCTTAATGTTGAACTTCTGGAGCGAGAGGATCTAGAAGAACGTGCAGTGTGCTTGGTTGATGTTGATCTGTGAGATCTGGTCTCTTGCAGTTGAGCAATGCGGAGTTCTGCCTTACACTGAGCATTTTTCACTAAGAGATCCCTTTGTTGGTTCAATGCATCAGTCTTGGTCAGTTCTGCTGAAGAGTCCTCTATATTACAGTCTTGCAAGAAAGCAGTGTATTTTGCAGACAGCCGTTGGTAGTGTTCATACGCAGCAGATAGGCGAACTATAGAATCTCCTAGTTCAGCCGGTTGATCATTAAAGTGTGGCAAAACTGACATGCAGTGTGAAGTTCTGTCCCAGAAGTCTGATAGCTTGCTGGAGAACTTATCTCTAGTGTATTCGTAGTTTTCTCTGAGTTTCTGTATTGGTTTTATTGTACGCTTGGGTCTTACACTCTGTTCAGCAATACCTGCAGAGTCTGCTCCCTGTACGTCTGCGGGTTCAGAGGCATGATGAATCTGCGTTGGTTCAGCCGTAAAAGAGTGTTCAGAGCCTTGTCTAGACATTTCTCACGGTTTTGTAAAAAATGGTACTGTCTCTTTAAGAAGACGAACAGCAGCTTAGACAGGTGGGGTAACACAGTTCAATTAGAGAAACAGCTTTCAACATTCACATGAAGCGCAGTAAGCTTGTGCGACCATGTGCTTACACAAGATGGCGGCTGGCACTGAGCTTGATTGCAGATTAGGCACACACATATACCCAGCAGGCTGTAAGAATTCTATGCATCTTTTGACTATTCTGACTCCGATTGTTGTGATAGCGATATATCCCTTGCTGAGACCTCTATGCCTGGCCTGTATAAGCAGATATACTCACTGTGGACAATCCTTGTCAGACAGCTGAACTCGTCAATACCGATTCATTCAAAAGAGGTGTTTATTCTTTAACTTCAGGGGTTACAGCAGATAACAGGAACAGCAGATGAATGGTGATAGTATTGTACGGTCAAAAGATGATGCCTTTCCTACCCTGGGCAGAGTACATGAGTGTCCTTCTACATGTGGCTTGCTGGCTGAAGAGATGACACAGGAAGTACTCCACACAGGAAGCAGGGAGGGGCATACATACAGTGAAAATATGTGGTAACTCAAAGAATCACATAAACATGTGCATGCAACAAAGGCCACTAGATGGCAGCATAGGATAACACATATATTTAGCTATGAGAAAATAGTAGGCAAACCACACTATATAAACTCTAATCTATATAACAATGCTAATATTAACTGAGGCTATGCATCTCATATTCTATGCCCCTATTGGGGCAGCACACTCATGATCCAAAGAGGCTTCTAAAACAGAACTATGATGGTTGTTCTAGTGTGCACTCCATGTACCAGGAAATCCTTTACAATCCCACATATCAATTCTTGTTGTCTCCCTCTCCTCTGCAGAGTCTGTCTCTCCACCTCTCGCTGCATTCAGCGTCATCCAAACTAACATCACCGTACAACAGCTGCACTTGTTTTCTAGTGTCTATTTTTTCTCCCACCTTGGGACCGTTTCAGTTCATTTGGGAATATCATCTACTCCGCTACTCTAATTACATCCCAACGGAGATCCAGAGGTTATCATACCTAAGAGAACCTGCGTCCTGCGCACATTGACCATCCACCTATTTAGGCAGCTATTTTATACAGTTGGCTGATTTATTGGACGCCCACATTGTTTCTGTGGCATACAACGGCTGAAGTAATTTTAAAGTAAACTAGTCTTAAAGTGGAGGTTCACCCAAAAACTTAATTTTTAACCTTAGATTGATGCTCATTTTGTCTAGGGGAATCGGGTGTTTTTCTTTAAATCAAAGCAGTACTTACCGTTTTAGAGATAGATCTTCTCCGCCGCTTCCGGGTATGGGCTGCGGGACTGGGCGTTCCTATTTGATTGACAGTCTTCCGAGAGGCTTCCGACGGTCGCATACTTCGCGTCACGATTTTCCGAAAGTAGCCGAACGTCGGTGCGCAGGCGCCGTATAGAGCCGCACCGACGTTCGGCTTCTTTCGGCTACTCGTGACGCGATGTATGCGACCGTCGGAAGCCTGTCAATCAAATAGGAACGCCCAGTCCCGAAGACCATACCCGGAAGCGGCGGAGAAGATCGCTCTCTAAAACGGTAAGTACTGCTTTGATTTTAAAAAAAACACCCGATTCCCCTTGACAAAATGAGCATCAATCTAATGTTAAAAATTGTTTTTCGGGTGAATTCCCGCTTTAAATCCAAACATACTACATCGGTATTATAAAAAAAAAACAGGCATCCAGAAGCACCTTCAGTTATTATCTTCTTTAACCACTTAAGGACCAGCGTACGACGATATACGTTGGCACAATGGCACGGCTGGGGAGATGGACGTACCTGTACGTCCCCTTTAAGATGTGGCATTGTGGGCACACGCGCACGCCCGCCATGAGCTCCACGAGTCCGACCTTGGGTCCCGCTGTCTCGATGTCCGCGGGTATACCCGCCACCAGCGACCATCTCACGGAGAGGAAGAACGGGGAAATGCTGTTGTAAACAAGCATTTCCTCATTCTTCCTAGTGACAGGACACTGATCACCGCTCCCTGTAATTGGGAGCTGTAACCAGTGTCGTGTCCCACGTAGCCCGACCCCCCACAGATAGAACACATCCCTAGGACACACTTAACCCCTTCATTACAAGTAAAAATCTGTATTTTTGCTCGAAAATTACTTAGAACCCCCAAACATTATATATTTGTATAGCAGAGGCCCTAGAGAATAAAATGGTGGGTTTTGCTCATTTTTATGTCACACAGTATTTGGCAGCAGTTTTTCTAACGCAATTTTCCAATTTACAATGTACACAGAGACAATATAATACCCAAATGTTTGGTAAAACCTAAAATATGGTGTTGCACCAGGTAAACAGATAACAACAAAGATGTCACGCTCCTAAATTGCGCACACACGTGCAATGGCTCCAAACTCCGGTATTTAAAAATCTCCATAGGCAACGCTTTATTAGCCTTTATTGGTTACCAGTTTAGAGTTACACAGGAGGTCTGGTGCTATAATTATTGCTCTCGCTCTGATGTTCGCAGCGATTCCTCACATGTGTGGTCTGATAGTCGTTTACCAATGCGTATGGGACCAACTTGTGCGTTCGCCTTTGCATGTGAGCCGGGGGGCGCGGGCGATTTAAAATTGTTATTTATTTATTGGTGGTACACTGACAGATGTTTTGTGCACTTGTACACTATGACAGATGTTGGTTGTCCACTGGCAGACTCTGACAGACGTTGATGTCACAGTGGAATACTATCGCAGATGTTTTGTGCACTGGTACAGATGTTGATGGGGCACTGTGACAGATGTTGTGTGCACTGGTACAGATGTTGATGGGGCACTGTGACAGATGTTTTGTGCACTGGTACAGATGTTGATGGGGCACTGTGACAGATGTTGTGTGCACTGGTACAGATGTTGATGGGGCACTGTGACAGATGTTGTGTGCACTGGTACAGTTGTTGATGGGGCACTGTGACAGATGTTGTGTGCACTGGTACAGATGTTGATGGGGCACTGTGACAGATGTTTTGTGCACTGGTACAGACGTTGATGGGGCACTGTGACAGATGTTTTGTGCACTGGTACAGATGTTGATGGGGCACTGTGACAGATGTTTTGTGCACTGGTACAGATGTTGATGGGGCACTGTGACAGATGTTTTGTGCACTGGTACAGACGTTGATGGGGCACTGTGACAGATGTTGTGTGCACTGGTACAGATGACGATGGGGCACTGTGACAGATGTTGATGGGGCACTGTGACAGATGTTGATGGGGCACTGTGACAGATGTTGTGTGCACTGGTACAGATGTTGATGGGGCACTGTGACAGATGTTGTGTGCACTGGTACAGATGTTGATGGGGCACTGTGACAGATGTTGTGTGCACTGGTACAGATGTTGATGGGGCACTGTGACAGATGTTTTGTGCACTGGTACAGACGTTGATGGGGCACTTTGACAGATGTTTTGTGCACTGGTACAGATGTTGATGGGGCACTGTGACAGATGTTGTGTGCACTGGTACAGATGTTGATGGGGCACTGTGACAGATGTTTTGTGCACTGGTACAGATGTTGATGGGGCACTGTGACAGATGTTGTGTGCACTGGTACAGACGTTGATGGGGCACTGTGACAGATGTTTTGTGCACTGGTACAGATGTTGATGGGGCACTGTGACAGATGTTTTGTGCACTGGTACAGATGTTGATGGGGTACTGTGACAGATGTTTTGTGCACTGGTACAGTTGTTGATGGGGCACTGTGACAGATGTTGTGTGCACTGGTATAGATGTTGATGGGGCACTGTGACAGATGTTTTGTGCACTGGTACAGATGTTGATGGGGCACTGTGACAGATGTTTTGTGCACTGGTACAGATGTTGATGGGGCACTGTGACAGAGGTTTTGTGCACTGGTACAGATGTTGATGGGGCACTGTGACAGATGTTTTGTGCACTGGTACAGATGTTGATGGGGCACTGTGACAGATGTTTTGTGCACTGGTACAGATGTTGATGGGGCACTGTGACAGATGTTTTGTGCACTGGTACAGATGTTGATGGGGCACTGTGACAGATGTTTTGTGCACTGGTACAGATGTTGATGGGGCACTGTGACAGATGTTGTGTGCACTGGTACAGACGTTGATGGGGCACTGTGACAGATGTTGTGTGCACTGGTACAGATGTTGATGGGGCACTGTGACAGATGTTGTGTGCACTGGTACAGATGTTGATGGGGCACTGTGACAGATGTTGTGTGCACTGGTACAGATGTTGATGGGGCACTGTGACAGATGTTGTGTGCACTGGTACAGATGTTGATGGGGCACTGTGACAGATGTTGTGTGCACTGGTACAGATGTTGATGGGGCACTGTGACTGATGTTGTGTGCACTGGTACAGATGTTGATGGGGCACTGTGACAGATGTTGTGTGCACTGGTACAGATGTTGATGGGGCACTGTGACAGATGTTTTGTGCACTGGTACAGATGTTGATGGGGCACTGTGAAAGATGTTGTGTGCACTGGTACAGATGTTGATGGGGCACTGTGACACATGTTGTGTGCACTGGTACAGATGTTGTTGGGGCACTGTGACACATGTTGTGTGCACTGGTACAGATGTTGATGGGGCACTGTGACAGATGTTTTGTGCACTGGTACAGATGTTGATGGGGCACTGTGACAGATGTTTTGTGCACTGGTACAGATGTTGATGGGGCACTGTGACAGATGTTTTGTGCACTGGTACAGATGTTGATGGGGCACTGTGACAGATGTTGATGGGGCACTGTGACAGATGTTGTGTGCACTGGTACAGATGTTGATGGGGCACTGTGACAGATGTTGTGTGCACTGGTACAGATGTTGATGGGGCACTGTGACAGATGTTTTGTGCACTGGTACAGATGTTGATGGGGCACTGTGACAGATGTTTTGTGCACTGGTACAGATGTTGATGGGGCACTGTGACAGATGTTTTGTGCACTGGTACAGATGTTGATGGGGCACTGTGACAGATGTTTTGTGCACTGGTACAGATGTTGATGGGGCACTGTGACAGATGTTGTGTGCACTGGTACAGATGTTGATGGGGCACTGTGACAGATGTTGTGTGCACTGGTACAGATGTTGATGGGGCACTGTGACAGATGTTTTGTGCACTGGTACAGATGTTGATGGGGCACTGTGACAGATGTTGTGTGCACTGGTACAGATGTTGATGGGGCACTGTGACACATGTTGTGTGCACTGGTACAGATGTTGATGGGGTACTGTGACAGATGTTTTGTGCACTGGTACAGACGTTGATGGGGCACTGTGACAGATGTTTTGTGCACTGGTACAGATGTTGATGGGGCACTGTGAAAGATGTTGTGTGCACTGGTAAAGATGTTGATGGGGCACTGTGACAGATATTTTGTGCACTGGTACAGATGTTGATGGGGCACTGTGACAGATGTTTTGTGCACTGGTACATATGTTGATAGGGCACTGTGACAGATGTTGTGTGCACTGGTACAGATGTTGATGGGGCACTGTGACAGATGTTTTGTGCACTGGTACAGATGTTGATGGGGCACTGTGAAAGATGTTGTGTGCACTGGTACCGATGTTGATGGGGCACTGTAACAGATGTTGTGTGCACTGGTACAGATGTTGATGGGGCACTGTGAAAGATGTTGTGTGCACTGGTACCGATGTTGATGGGGCACTGTGAAAGATGTTGTGTGCACTGGTACAGATGTTGATGGGGCACTGTGAAAGATGTTGTGTGCACTGGTACCGATGTTGATGGGGCACTGTGACAGATGTTTTGTGCACTGGTACAGATGTTGATGGGGCACTGTGACAGATGTTTTGTGCACTGGTACAGATGTTGATGGGGCACTGTGACAGATGTTGTGTGCACTGGTACGGATGTTGATGGGGCACTGTGACAGATGTTGTGTGCACTGGTACAGATGTTGATGGGGCACTGTGACAGATGTGTGCACTGGTACAGACGTTGATGGGGCACTGTGACAGATGTTGTGTGCACTGGTACAGATGTTGATGGGGCACTGTGACAGATGTTGTGTGCACTGGTACAGATGACGATGGGGCACTGTGACAGATGTTTTGTGCACTGGTACAGATGTTGATGGGGCACTGTGACAGATGTTGTGTGCACTGGTACAGATGTTGATGGGGCACTGTGACAGATGTTGTGTGCACTGGTACAGATGTTGATGGGGCACTGTGACAGATGTTGTGTGCACTGGTACAAAAGTTGATGGGGCACTGTGACAGATGTTTTGTGCACTGGTACAGATGTTGATGGGGCACTGTGACAGATGTTGTGTGCACTGGTACAGATGTTGATGGGGCACTGTGACAGATGTTGTGTGCACTGGTACAGATGTTGATGGGGCACTGTGACAGATGTTGTGTGCACTGGTACAGACGTTGATGGGGCACTGTGACAGATGTTGTGTGCACTGGTACAGACGTTGATGGGGCACTGTGACAGATGTTGTGTGCACTGGTACAGATGTTGATGGGGCACTGTGACAGATGTTTTGTGCACTGGTACAGATGTTGATGGGGCACTGTGACAGATGTTTTGTGCACTGGTACAGATGTTGATGGGGCACTGTGACAGATGTTGTGTGCACTGGTACAGATGTTGATGGGGCACTGTGACAGATGTTTTGTGCACTGGTACAGATGTTGATGGGGCACTGTGACAGATGTTTTGTGCACTGGTACAGTTGTTGATGGGGCACTGTGACAGATGTTTTGTGCACTGGTACAGATGTTGATGGGGCACTGTGACAGATGTTGTGTGCACTGGTACAGACGTTGATGGGGCACTGTGACAGATGTTTTGTGCACTGGTACAGATGTTGATGGGGCACTGTGACAGATGTTTTGTGCACTGGTACAGATGTTGATGGGGCACTGTGACAGATGTTTTGTGCACTGGTACAGATGTTGATGGGGCACTGTGACAGATGTTGTGTGCACTGGTACAGATGTTGATGGGGCACTGTGACAGATGTTGTGTGCACTGGTACAAAAGTTGATGGGGCACTGTGACAGATGTTGTGTGCACTGGTACAGATGTTGATGGGGCACTGTGACAGATGTTGTGTGCACTGGTACAAAAGTTGATGGGGCACTGTGACAGATGTTGTGTGCACTGGTACAGATGTTGATGGGGCACTGTGACAGATGTTGTGTGCACTGGTACAGATGTTGATGGGGCACTGTGACAGATGTTGTGTGCACTGGTACAGATGTTGATGGGGCACTGTGACAGATGTTTTGTGCACTGGTACAGATGTTGATGGGGCACTGTGACAGATGTTGTGTGCACTGGTACAGATGTTGATGGGGCACTGTGACAGATGTTTTGTGCACTGGTACAGATGTTGATGGGGCACTGTGACACATGTTGTGTGCACTGGTACAGATGTTGATGGGGCACTGTGACAGATGTTTTGTGCACTGGTACAGATGTTGATGGGGCACTGTGACAGATGTTGTGTGCACTGGTACAGATGTTGATGGGGCACTGTGACAGATGTTTTGTGCACTGGTACAGATGTTGATGGGGCACTGTGACACATGTTGTGTGCACTGGTACAGATGTTGATGGGGCACTGTGACAGATGTTGTGTGCACTGGTACAGATGTTGATGGGGCACTGTGACAGATGTTGTGTGCACTGGTACAGATGTTGATGGGGCACTGTGACAGATGTTGTGTGCACTGGTACAGATGTTGATGGGGCACTGTGACAGATGTTTTGTGCACTGGTACAGATGTTGATGGGGCACTGTGACAGATGTTTTGTGCACTGGTACAGATGTTGATGGGGCACTGTGACAGATGTTGTGTGCACTGGTACAGATGTTGATGGGGCACTGTGACTGATGTTGTGTGCACTGGTACAGATGTTGATGGGGCACTGTGACAGATGTTGTGTGCACTGGTACAGATGTTGATGGGGCACTGTGACAGATGTTTTGTGCACTGGTACAGATGTTGATGGGGCACTGTGAAAGATGTTGTGTGCACTGGTACAGATGTTGATGGGGCACTGTGACACATGTTGTGTGCACTGGTACAGATGTTGATGGGGCACTGTGACAGATGTTTTGTGCACTGGTACAGATGTTGTTGGGGCACTGTGACACATGTTGTGTGCACTGGTACAGATGTTGATGGGGCACTGTGACAGATGTTTTGTGCACTGGTACAGATGTTGATGGGGCACTGTGACAGATGTTTTGTGCACTGGTACAGATGTTGATGGGGCACTGTGACAGATGTTTTGTGCACTGGTACAGATGTTGATGGGGCACTGTGACAGATGTTTTGTGCACTGGTACAGATGTTGATGGGGCACTGTGACAGATGTTTTGTGCACTGGTACAGATGTTGATGGGGCACTGTGACAGATGTTTTGTGCACTGGTACAGATGTTGATGGGGCACTGTGACAGATGTTGTGTGCACTGGTACAGATGTTGATGGGGTACTGTGACAGATGTTGTGTGCACTGGTATAGATGTTGATGGGGCACTGTGACAGATGTTTTGTGCACTGGTACAGACGTTGATGGGGCACTGTGACAGATGTTTTGTGCACTGGTACAGATGTTGATGGGGCACTGTGAAAGATGTTGTGTGCACTGGTACAGATGTTGATGGGGCACTGTGACAGATGTTTTGTGCACTGGTACAGATGTTGATGGGGCACTGTGACAGATGTTTTGTGCACTGGTACAGATGTTGATGGGGCACTGTGACAGATGTGTGCACTGGTACAGACGTTGATGGGGCACTGTAACAGATGTTGTGTGCACTGGTACAGATGTTGATGGGGCACTGTGAAAGATGTTGTGTGCACTGGTACCGATGTTGATGGGGCACTGTGACAGATGTTTTGTGCACTGGTACAGATGTTGATGGGGCACTGTGAAAGATGTTGTGTGCACTGGTACCGATGTTGATGGGGCACTGTAACAGATGTTGTGTGCACTGGTACAGATGTTGATGGGGCACTGTGACAGATGTTGTGTGCACTGGTACGGATGTTGATGGGGCACTGTGACAGATGTTGTGTGCACTGGTACAGATGTTGATAGGGCACTGTGACAGATGTTGTGTGCACTGGTACCGATGTTGATGGGGCACTGTGACACATGTTGTGTGCACTGGTACAGATGTTGATGGGGCACTGTGACAGATGTTTTGTGCACTGGTACAGATGTTGATGGGGCACTGTGACAGATGTTTTGTGCACTGGTACAGATGTTGATGGGGCACTGTGACAGATGTTTTGTGCACTGGTACAGATGTTGATGGGGCACTGTGACAGATGTTGTGTGCACTGGTACAGATGTTGATGGGGCACTGTGACAGATGTGTGCACTGGTACAGATGTTGATGGGGCACTGTGACAGATGTGTGCACTGGTACAGACGTTGATGGGGCACTGTGACAGATGTTTTGTGCACTGGTACAGATGTTGATGGGGCACTGTGACAGATGTTTTGTGCACTGGTACAGATGTTGATGGGGCACTGTGACAGATGTTTTGTGCACTGGTACAGATGTTGATGGGGCACTGTGACAGATGTTTTGTGCACTGGTACAGATGTTGATGGGGCACTGTGACAGATGTTGTGTGCACTGGTACAGATGTTGATGGGGCACTGTGACAGATGTTGTGTGCACTGGTACAGATGTTGATGGGGCACTGTGACAGATGTTGTGTGCACTGGTACAGACGTTGATGGGGCACTGTGACAGATGTTGTGTGCACTGGTACAGACGTCGATGGGGCACTGTGACAGATGTTTTGTGCACTGGTACAGTTGTTGATGGGGCACTGTGACAGATGTTTTGTGCACTGGTACAGATGTTGATGGGGCACTGTGACAGATGTTTTGTGCACTGGTACAGACCAGATGTTGATGGGGCACTGTGACAGATGTTTTGTGCACTGGTACAGATGTTGATGGGGCACTGTGACAGATGTTGTGTGCACTGGTACAGATGTTGATGGGGCACTGTGACAGATGTTGTGTGCACTGGTACAAAAGTTGATGGGGCACTGTGACAGATGTTGTGTGCACTGGTACAGATGTTGATGGGGCACTGTGACAGATGTTGTGTGCACTGGTACAAAAGTTGATGGGGCACTGTGACAGATGTTGTGTGCACTGGTACAGATGTTGATGGGGCACTGTGACAGATGTTGTGTGCACTGGTACAGATGTTGATGGGGCACTGTGACAGATGTTGTGTGCACTGGTACAGATGTTGATGGGGCACTGTGACAGATGTTGTGTGCACTGGTACAGATGTTGATGGGGCACTGTGACAGATGTTGTGTGCACTGGTACAGATGTTGATGGGGCACTGTGACAGATGTTGTGTGCACTGGTACAGATGTTGATGGGGCACTGTGACAGATGTTTTGTGCACTGTGACAGATGTTGATGAGGCACTGTGACAGATGTTGTGTGCACTGGTACAGATGTTGATGGGGCACTGTGACAGATGTGTGCACTGGTACAGATGTTGATGGGGCACTGTGACAGATGTTTTGTGCACTGGTACAGATGTTGATGGGGCACTGTGACAGATGTTTTGTGCACTGGTACAGATGTTGATGGGGCACTGTGACAGATGTTGTGTGCACTGGTACAGATGTTGATGGGGCACTGTGACAGATGTTGTGTGCACTGGTACAGATGTTGATGGGGCACTGTGACAGATGTTGTGTGCACTGGTACAGATGTTGATGGGGCACTGTGAAAGATGTTGTGTGCACTGGTACCGATGTTGATGGGGCACTGTGACAGATGTTTTGTGCACTGGTACAGATGTTGATGGGGCACTGTGACAGATGTTGTGTGCACTGGTACAGACGTTGATGGGGCACTGTGACAGATGTTTTGTGCACTGGTACAGATGTTGATGGGGCACTGTGACAGATGTTTTGTGCACTGGTACAGATGTTGATGGGGCACTGTGACAGATGTTTTGTGCACTGGTACAGATGTTGATGGGGCACTGTGACAGATGTTGTGTGCACTGGTACAGATGTTGATGGGGCACTGTGACAGATGTTGTGTGCACTGGTACAAAAGTTGATGGGGCACTGTGACAGATGTTGTGTGCACTGGTACAGATGTTGATGGGGCACTGTGACAGATGTTGTGTGCACTGGTACAAAAGTTGATGGGGCACTGTGACAGATGTTGTGTGCACTGGTACAGATGTTGATGGGGCACTGTGACAGATGTTGTGTGCACTGGTACAGATGTTGATGGGGCACTGTGACAGATGTTGTGTGCACTGGTACAGATGTTGATGGGGCACTGTGACAGATGTTGTGTGCACTGGTACAGATGTTGATGGGGCACTGTGACAGATGTTTTGTGCACTGTGACAGATGTTGATGAGGCACTGTGACAGATGTTGTGTGCACTGGTACAGATGTTGATGGGGCACTGTGACAGATGTGTGCACTGGTACAGATGTTGATGGGGCACTGTGACAGATGTTGTGTGCACTGGTACAGATGTTGATGGGGCACTGTGACAGATGTTGTGTGCACTGGTACAAAAGTTGATGGGGCACTGTGACAGATGTTGTGTGCACTGGTACAGATGTTGATGGGGCACTGTGACAGATGTTGTGTGCACTGGTACAAAAGTTGATGGGGCACTGTGACAGATGTTGTGTGCACTGGTACAGATGTTGATGGGGCACTGTGACAGATGTTGTGTGCACTGGTACAGATGTTGATGGGGCACTGTGACAGATGTTTTGTGCACTGGTACAGATGTTGATGGGGCACTGTGACAGATGTTGTGTGCACTGGTACAGATGTTGATGGGGCACTGTGACAGATGTTGTGTGCACTGGTACAGATGTTGATGGGGCACTGTGACAGATGTTGTGTGCACTGGTACAGATGTTGATGGGGCACTGTGACAGATGTTGTGTGCACTGGTACAGATGTTGATGGGGCACTGTGACAGATGTTGTGTGCACTGGTACAGATGTTCATGGGGACACTTGGACAGATGTTCATGGGACTGGAACAGTGGTGCTTGGTGTACTATGTGTGGGGATGGCTGCAGTCTGTGTGATCTTATACACAGAGCTGTCAGCACTGGCTGCAGTCCCCCCAACCCCCCCCCCAGAGAGCTGTCACTAAGCTCAGCAAACAGAACTGTCACAAAGACACGTGTCTCTGTTTACACTGTGAAGGCTGTGCCTGGACACAGCCCTCACATGATTGGGAGGGCCAATCACAGCGCCCATATCCCGATCTGTGTTTGATCACAACCTTCACGCTGCTGTGTGGCCACGCACTGGAACTCGTTCTGAGCGCGGTACCAGGAAGTAAACTCAGAACGACAAAGCTCCCATCCCGCTGTTTATGTACAGTGAACAAGGAACATACAGCTAACAACATACATTCTACAATAATAACTATGCTACCAAAATTAGTATGTGCTGTAAATTGCCTCCAACATTGCTCCTGTTTCTTCTTACTAGAGGCCGCCATTTTGCTGAAGCCTAGAGCCCCTGGGCAGCAGTAAATTTGTAGGTTTTCAGCAAATTGGCCTGAACATTTTTAGCACATTGCCTAAAAATAGAGAGCAACTGAGCATATGCAGAGCAGGGTGAGACATCGAGGGTTGATTTGTGTACCTAGAAAGTTCGAAATCTGGTGCAGCTCTGCATAGAAACCAATCAGCTTCCAGGGTTTTTTGTGAAAGCTTAAAGCGGAGTTCCGGCTACAATTTCACTTTTTAAATATAAATACCCCTGTAATACACAAGCTTAATGTATTATAGTAAAGTTAGTCTGCAAACTAAGGTCCGTTTTGTTAGGTTGTTACAGCATTTAGACACTTTATAAAATAGAAATTGACTGGGGCCATCTTAAGTGTGGGCATCATGAAGCCAGACTGTATGACTTCCTGGATTTCAGCCTTGCAGATCTCGCACATGCTCAGTGCTGCACAAGCAGTGTAATAGGTTTCAGATCAGGTTTCAGCACCTGTACTGTCCAAGTCACATGATTCTTCGAGACTGGGGAGTGCACAGACTCCTGGAAAGTTACACCCACTACATTCCCAGGAGTCTGTGCAGGAAGAGGGAAGATTAACTATTCTGCCTAGCAACAACACTTTGAAGGTATCTAAAAAAAAATAAAAAAATTCTTAAAGGACTAATGACATTTTTTTAAAACTACTGATGTAATGTTATATTTATGGGTGGAACTCCACTTTAATTGAACAAGCTGAAATTAGAAGCTGATTGGCTGCTATGCACAGCTGTACCAGATTCTGAGTGCGCCAATTTTAGTAAATCAACCCCAATTAATTACTGTATTTAAAACAGTATAGGCACTTATTTTTAATGTTTTACCTGCAAAAGGTGACAAGCTGACGTGACCTAGCAGGACTTAATTTTCTCACGAAAGCTCCACTTTAAGTACGGTATGTTATTTCCTTTTACATTTGCAAGACAACATTTCACTACAAATGCCATGGGCAGTGCCTGTTCTAAATACAGTCATGTATGAAATTGTACATTCAGTCGGAGATATACAGTAGGCTTTGTCTTGAAGACTGGTTGCAGGGACATCGTATCAGACAATACTTGATGGGTCATGTACTGAAGCTGGTAGAACTGGTAATTATAGCAAGCGCATCGATGAGCGATACTGGTAATTAGATGCAAGCAGATTCTTGTATGGGCAGAGCCGAGAGCCCATAGTGAATGATCACATGAGAGCAGCAGCTGTGATGTCGGCAATGAACATTCTGCCAAAACCGACTTGGCAAGCAATAAAAGAATGAGTAAGAATAATTTAGAACAGGTTACAACCACTGTAGGCAATCAACATTCCTTTACACTCTTTGCATTACACTCGAGGTTCAATAAAAAAAATCATTAAAGAAATATTTATTTACTAAATATAATTGAGCACATACCTTCACAATGGCATTGCTGAAAGGTTTCAAAATGAGCGCCAAATAGTGTGTTCTACATCTGCTACAAATACAACCTTAAAGAGTGAAGCCTCGTACACACGATCAGTCCATCCGATGAGAACGGTCTGAAGGACCGTTGTCATCGGTTAACCGATGAAGCTGACTGATGGTCTGATGTGCCTACACACCATCAGTTAAAAAACTGATCGTGTCAGAGCGCGGTGACATAAAACACAACGACGTGCTGAAAAAAACGAAGTTCAATGCTTCCAAGCATGCGTCGACTTGATTCTGAGCATGCGTGGATTTTTAACCGATGGTCGTGCCTGCTAACGATCGTTTTTGACCTATCGGTTAGGAATCCATCGGTTAAATTTAAAGCAAGTTGGCTTTTTTTTAACCTATGGGTAAATAACCAATGGGGCCCACACACGATCGGTTTTGACCGATGAAAACGGTCCATCAGACCGTTGTCCTCTGGTTAACCTATAGTGTGTACGAGGCCTTGCTCCACTTTTTGTTGCATGTTACATGTGCAATTTGTTTTGTTCTGAATTCATTTTTCATCAAAATTCGGCATATTCATTCATTTGGAAGCATCCGAATGAACAAAAGACTATTTGATACATTTTTTTTAAAACAAATCTTCGAACGAAAATAAGAGAATAAGAACGAAAATCCGAAAAAAAAGAAAATCTGAAAATTAGAACGAAAATCACAAAGACCAAAAATCAGAACGAAGATCTGAAAATCAGAATGAAAATCTGCAAATCAGAAAGAACGAAAATCTAAAAATAAGAACAAGAATCTGAAAATCAGAAACAACGAAAATCCGAAAATGAGAATGAAAATCGGAAAATCAGAAAGAACGAAAATCAGAAAATTAGAACGAAAATCTGAAGATCAGAAACAACGAAAATACGAAAATAAGAACAAAAATCTGAAAATCAGAAAGAACGAAAATCAGAAAATAAGAACAAAAATCTGAAAATCAGAAAAGAATGAAAAACCTTATAAGAACAAAAATCCAACCAAGAGGAGAAGCAATCCTATTGGTCGCCGAGAACGAGGAGGGAGAAGACGCAGGGGAAGTCACCGTGAAGCACCAGGAGGAGGAGACACAGGGTGAAGCCACCGCCCAGAGAAAGCGCTGCCTGCGACCTAGAAGTGCGGGGCTGGTGACCAACCGACCAAGGGGGGTGTGTTTGTGACTCAACTGCCCTTGGTGCCTCCCCCAAAAAATATACCACCAGCGGCCACTGTCCCTTACATTTGATCAGTTATCTCCATCAAGGTTGCCCCTTACATCCAATGTGCGAATCAGAATTCCCTCTTACATCAAGTGTCCCCTTACATGGATTGTCTTCATCAGTGTGGCCTATGGATCAGGGTATGCACTCTCAGAGACCTTGGCATGTACAACTAAAATCTGCGAGGGGAGAGGGGTCACAACCCACCCCAGCACCCCCCTAGATCTGGCCCTGCCTAAAGTATGCTTATAGTCATAACCTTTATTTTTCTTCTAAAATCTAGATTTGGAGGGAATGGTTAGAGCCAGTCATTATTTTTATTTCATCTGAGATTTTCCTTTTTTCCTGTCCTGGAGACACAACAGGATGTGGGAGGAAATCCCTTCAAAGTTAGGGGAAATTTTATTTGAGACTGTTTTATCCAGGATAGGTATCCGCGTTCAAAGAGTTCCCCCTCGATTCCAGTTAGGCTTTGTTTCCATTTGCGGTTGGAGAAAACACATTGGGGTAGACATGTGCAATTCTTTTGATCCAAATTCGTCTTTTAACGAATTTCGACAAATTCGTTAAGTTGGAAATATCCGAATTAACGTGAACCTGTTTTATACATTTTTCAGGATGTTCGAAAATATTAATAATCGAAAATTTGTATATTTGAAAATTTGTAAATTTGAAAATCCAAAAACCTGAAAATACGAAAATCTGAATAAATAACTAACTTATAATAACTTAGGGCCTGATCCACAAAAACCCGGTGTAACTTAATTTTTCCCGTTTAAGTTACACCGCCGCAAAATCTCTACCTAAGTGCCCGATCCACAAAGCACTTACCTAGAAATTTTGAGCGGTGTAACTTAAATCCGTCCGGCGCAAGGCATTCCTAATCTAATGGGGCGAGTCCCATTTAAATCGTGGATCTCCGTAAGTGCTAATTTGCATACGCAACCCTGGATTTCGACGAGAAATGCCCCCAGCGGCGGCTGCGGTACTGCATCCTAAGATCCGACAGTGTAAGTCCCTTACACATGTCGGATCTTCTGTCTATCTATGAGAAACTGATTCTGTGGATCAGTTCCATAGATAGAAACAGGGACACGCCGGCGTATCAGTAGATACGCCGGCGTATCCCTTTTGTGGATCTCCGTAAGTGCTAATTTGCATACGCAACGCTGTATTTCGACGAGAAATGCCCCCAGCGGCGGCTGCGGTACTGCATCCTAAGATCCGACAGTGTAAGTCCCTTACACATGTCGGATCTTCTGTCTATCTATGAGAAACTGATTCTGTGGATCAGTTCCATAGATAGAAACAGGGACACGCCGGCGTATCAGTAGATACGCCGGCGTATCCCTTTTGTGGATCTCCGTAAGTGCTAATTTGCATACGCAACGCTGGATTTCGACGAGAAATGCCCCCAGCGGCGGCTGCGGTACTGCATCCTAAGATCCGACAGTGTAAGTCCCTTACACATGTCGGATCTTCTGTCTATCTATGAGAAACTGATTCTGTGGATCAGTTCCATAGATAGAAACAGGGACACGCCGGCGTATCAGTAGATACGCCGGCGTATCCCTTTTGTGGATCAGGCCCTTAATTACTACTAACTATTATATTACAGGTATTGGAATTTCCTTTCAAATTTGGCTGTTAGTGAACATAATGAATACAGATTTATATGACGTTACGAATTACTGTAGTCGAAATAATGAATGTTGCATCTAAACAAATGGAACGGAAATAATTAATAATATTAAATAATAATAATAAAAACGTTTTATTATTATTATTTATTATTAATTAGTTTCATTCCATTTGTTTAGATACAGCATTCATTATTTCTGATAATTCGTGACGTTGGATACATTTGTATTCATTATGTTCACTAACAGCCAAATTTAAAAGGATATTCCAATACCTGTAATTTAATAGTTAGTTATTATTAGTTGGTTAGTTAGTTATTCTTTTGAATTTTCAGATTTGTTTTCTTATTTTGGGATTTTCGAATTTAGGAATTTTCTATTTTTTTTTTTTCAAATTTACGAATTGTGATCATAACAAATGATCTGAAAAAATAAAAAATAAAAAATAATGACACGAAAGCAAAAACAAACACATTTTTCAGCAGTGTACATGTCTACATTGAGGTGGATTTACTAAAGGCCTAGAGACTGTGCACGTTGCAAAGTGTAGTTGCATTCTGCAAAGTGCAGTTCCTCCAGAGCTTAGTAAATAAGATAAATCTTCACATTGCAAAATAAATAAATAAAAAAAATTGCATTTTTGCTTTCACATGAGTGCACCCAGTGCACATCCTATTTGCATTTAGTAAATCAACCCCACTGTTGAGCCACATATTTCCAAGCCCCTAATAGTTTCCTTTTAAGCTGCAAAGAAGCATCAACAAATTATCCTCCCTATCCCATCTGGAGGGCAGCACCACACGCCAAATGCGACTTATTCACCAGAATAATGCCAAAGCCCTGCGGAGAAGACTCTGTAACACACATATAAAACCATCAAAATCAAACCCTAAAATATAAAAAATCAGGTCTGTCCTGGTTTCAAAAGATACAGCCTAGGTGGGATAGGGGGGGGGGGGGGGCAGGGGGAATGGGTTACTGCAGAGGCATTTGATGATAACATGTGGTGTAGTCAAATGACACATGGGGATCTACTTTACTAAGCACCCAATAGATGGATGGATACCATTTGGCTTTGATTCCTTGTGGGCAGTCCCCATTTTTGAAAACAAGCCTCCCCAGCATTGACCCTGGCCGCAGATTATACATTGCACTCCATACACCAATGAAGGCGATCCAGCCAAATGGCCCTTACAACCAATTAAAAAGGCTTCTCATTTTCAGCTAGCATTATCCTAAGGCAGGGGTCTCCAAACTTTCAAAACAACGGGCCACTTTACTGCCCTTCAAACTTTAGAGGGGCAAGACTGTGGCCAGTGGGAGTAGAATATGCCCTGGAATTGTTGGAAGTACACAATGTCATAGGCTTACTGGTCAGTGGGAGTTAAAAAAAATGACATCAGTGGGAGGAAAAGTACCCCATCATTGGTGTCAGTGGGAGAAAGTGCCTTGTATCAGTGGAAGAAATAGTTCCCCAAGGACCAGATAAAGGCAAGCAAAGGGCCACATTAAACCCACAGGCTGCAGATGGAAGACCTCTGTCCTAAGGAATCCCAATGACCCATGTGTTGCTAAGAGAGGAGTTGTTTTTAAGGCCCAAGGTTGTATATCTACAGAGCCACCAATGAAGGAGATCTGGCCAGATGGCCCTTATAGCCAATTAAAAAGGCTTTTCATCTTCAGCTAGAATTGTCCTAAGGGACCCGAATGATCTATTTGCTCCTATAACAGGGTTGCTGTTTTTAAGACCCAAGGTTGTGAGCCTACAGATGCACCAATGAAAGAGATCCAGCCAAATGGCCGTTATAGCCGATTGAGAAAGCTTTTCTTTTTCAGATAGAATTGTCCTAGGGGATCCGGATGATCCATATGCTTCTTTAACTGGGTTGTTCTTTTTAAAATCCAAGGTTGCGTACTTACTGGTGCACCAATGAAGGAGATACAGCCAAATGGTCCTTATAGCCAATTAAAAAAGGCTTTTCATTTTTATGATACAATTGTCCTAAGGGATCCAAATGATCCATATGTTTCAATAGGAAGGTTTTTGTTTTTAAGATCCTCGGTTTTGTACCCACAGATACACCAGTGAAGGAGATACGGTCAAATAGCCAGTTGAGAAGGCTTTTTATTTTCAGCTAGCATTGTCCTAAGGCACAGGTGTCACAAGGCCCACGGGCCCACTGGCCGAATCTGGCCCTCCAGACCATTTCATGTGGCACTCGCACCTCTCCTGCAGCTGCAGGAGAGCTCCAGCCCTCTTCTGGTCCTCCTCAAAACCCTTACTTTCTGCTTTCAAGCAATGCATCCAGCTTCTTCCCAGCAGCAGCATAAGGAAAGGGGGGTACACTGTGATGTAAGAAAGAGTGGGGGACTCAACTTCTGATGGTGGGGTGGCTCTTGACATCTAATGTAAGGGGAGGGGATGCGCTGGACCTCTAATCTTACAGATACAACCGGCCTATTTGAGGTCAATCATAATGCTGATGCGGCCCACAATGACATTGAGTTTGACAGCCCCGTGACCTAAGGGATCCAAATGATCCATATGTTTCTATAGGAAGGTTCTTGTTTTTAAGATCCAAGGTTTTGTACCCACAGATACACCAGTGAAGGAGATACGGTCAAATGGCCCTTATAGCCAATTGAGAAGGCTTTTCATTTTCAGCTAGCCTTGTTCTAAGGGATCCAAATGATCCATATGGTTCTATAGGAAGGTTGGTGTTTTTAAGACCCAAGGTTGTGTTTCTATGACCCAAGTGAAGGAAATTTGACCAAATGGTCCTTAAAACCAATTGAGAAAGCTTTTCATTTTCAACTAGCATTGTCCTTAGGCATCCACATGACCTTCATAGTTGGCTGAGGACACACTATAAAGCTACATAATGGGTGGCTGCCTATACTACCCCGTCTCTACTATTACCATGTCAGTAACATAGCATTTACGGTCAGAATGACATTTATAATAGTTGATGAGTATCTCCATAGACACTGATGGAACTTGGAGATTAAAATAATGTTTTCTGATACAATATATACAGTATATATATATAGATAGATAGATAGATAGATAGATAGATAGATAGATAGATAGATAGATAGATAGTCAGTATACATATAAAACATTTATTGCCCAGTGCTGTGAGCTAGACATTAATGGGTGATGCTTACCCTATTAAAGGCTGAAATGGGAAGTAATCAGAATTTTATGTCCCTCATTAAACTTCATTTGCCCAAATGGATGTGTAGATGTGACAATAAAAGCTGTCAGCCCTTCTTTGTACATATGTGACAGCTGTCACACTGTGACATGTGAAGTTGTCACATATTCTTGCTCTGGGTTCAGACTTCCAAAGCATTGCATTCTATTAACCAGTTCTGTGCTGCAGTATTGTAAACCTTATTGAGCTCATATTTTACAGGCCAGGTTTAGCCCCATGTAAGCTCCAAGGGCCAAATCCTCAGCCAGGCGGCGTAACTTAAGTTTTTCCATTTAAGTTACACCGCCGCAAATTTCCCAAGTTAGTGCCCGATCCACAAAGCACTTACCTGGGAATTTGCAGCGGTGTAACTTAAATTCCGCCGGCGCAAGGCGTTCCTCTTCTCCAGGGGGCGATTACCATTTAAATGAGGCGCGCTCCCGCGCCGGCCGTACTGTGCATGCTCGTGACGTCATTTTCCCGACGTGCATAGCGCGAAATTACGTTACATCGGGCTTTGTGGATTGCGACGGGACAATAAAGTTGCGTCGGGTAAAAAAAAAGATACAGCGCCCAAAAAAAAAATTGAAATTTAAAAAAAATCGCGTCGCGAGCAAGAAAGGTCTGTTTTTACAAGGTGTAAACAGTTTACACCTTGTAAAAGCAGCCCTAATTTTGCGTTTGCAAAATATAACTTACGGAGAAAAAACGAAGCTGAAAAGCTTTGTGGATCTCCGTAAGTGCTAATTTGCATACCCGAGGCGGCATTTCGACGCAAAATGCCCCCAGCGGCGGATGCGGTACTGCATCCTAAGATCTGGCAGTGTAAGTCCCTTACACATGTCGGATCTTCTGCCTAACTATGGAAAACTGATTCTGTGGATCAGTTCCATAGTTAGACCAGGGATACGACGGAGTAACAGCAATTACTCCATTGTATCTCTTTTGAGGATTTGGCCCCAAGTCCCTTTTCATTTTAGAAGAATGACTACTTATAATATACAGCATTTACTATATCTGGATTTATCCTTCTTTGGGATTTTACAGTTTTCTCAGAGCAAAAAAATCGCTTATCTTGGTAAGAGAACCTGTACTACCTAGGACCTGGACACTGTGGCCCGGATTCACGTACGGCCGCTCTACGTTGCGCGGGCGTAGCGTACCGTATTTACGCTACGCCGCCACAACTTAGAGAGGCAAGTGCTGTATTCACAAAGCACTTGCGTCCTAAGTTACGGCGGCGTAGCGTAAATGGGCCGGCGTAAGCGCGCGTAATTCAAAGTAGACTGGTAGGGGGCTTGTTGTATTTAAATGAGGCTTGACCCCATGTAGATGCATGGCCGAACTAACGGCGCATGCGCGCGCATGCTCAGTATCACGTCGTATTTACGCCCGAAGATACGTCGGCTCAATGCCTGTGACGTGAACGTAACTTACGCACAGCCCTATTCGCGTACGACTTACGCAAACGACGTAAAAAGATACGCTTGTTCCGACGTCCATACTTTGCATGGGCTGCGCCACCTAGATACCTGCTTTATCTTTACGACGGCGTATGTCTTACGTAAACGGCGTAACTAATTGCGACGGGCGTACGTACGTTCGTGAATCGGCGTATCTTGCTCATTTACATATTCGACGCGGAAATCAAGGAAGCGCCACCTAGCGGCCAGCGTAATTATTGCAACCCAAGATACGACGGCGTAGGAGACTTACGCCGCTCGTATTTTGGCCAAATCTATGAATCAGGCGCATAGATACGACGGCGGCCATTCGGACTTACAATGGCGTATCTGGAGATACGCCGTCGTAAGTCTTTGTGAATCTGGCCCTGTGTGCCTTGTGTTTCGAGGTAGTCTGTATTGATACTTGGTATCCTCATTTGCTATGACCTGAGCCTGGCTTTCCTCTTTTATAAATAATGAAGAAGCAATCAATAAGGGATTCTCATGACAGATGTGTTCTGATGGATTGCTGTACAAGCTGCAGATTGCTTGTTTAACCTCCTGACCTTTAGGGAGCCTTGGGGCTTGAAGTAGAGGTAGGGTGATATTTCATGGGATATTGGGTTGTGGGTGATTTATGCTGAGCCTATAAAAGTGTATCTCATGGACAGATCAATAAAGAAGGGGCCAGTAGATGAGATCTTCTAGGGACAGCTGAGCAATACGTGGCTAATTGGACATGTGTTAAAGGCTGTTAATGTGCTAGTACGGTGCCACTCAATCTGACTTCCAGGAACATACTTCTATACAGGTTATATATTCATTATTTAAAAAAAAATACATTTATGCTTAAAGTGGTTCTGAAGCCTTAAGATTTTTTATGTTAAGGCATTCTATGCATTAAAGTGGTTGTAAACCTCATTCATGAAATTTGAACTAAGAACATGTATCTGTATTGTTTACTTGTATCTCTCCAAGGCTCTAAGTGTTGTTTCTCTCTGGTGCTTTGTTCCTCTATTATCAGCATGAGTCACTTCTGACAAGTTCTCTGACACATGATATAAGATAATGATAACATGAGCTTAAAGGGGTTGTAAAGGTAAAAACTTTTTTTCCTAAATAGCTTCCTTTACACCAGTGCAGTCCTCCTTCACTTACCTCATCCTTCAATTTTGCTTTTATATGTCCTTATTTCTTCTGAGAAATCCTCACTTCCTGTTCTTCTGTCTGTAACTCCACACAGTAATGCAAGGCTTTCTCCCTGGTGTGGAGAAAGCCTCTTGTGGGGGGAAGTGGGCGAGCAGGAGTGTCAGGACACTCTACTTTGCAGATAGAGAAAGGAGCTGTGTGTTAGTGGGTGTCCTGGCACTCCTGCTCGCCCCCTCAAGAGGCTTTTTTCCACACCAGGAAGAAAGCCTTGCATTACGGTGTGTAGTTACAGACAGAAGAACAGGAAGTCTGAAGTCTGAAAGACCGTAAACTGGCCCTTTGCTTGAAAAGTATGGAGACCCCTAGTCTAGATATAAGAATTGTGGAGAGATCTTGTGCATGTGCTCTGATGTACTCTTATGTCTTTATATGTTGCTTTCTTTCACAAATATGTAGCGCTACCCCCGAAGGAGCCGCTGGTTGATTTTGGGATCAGCCTGCTAAGTCACCTTGGCAATGTCTAGGGGTGCGATTTGTGAAAACAACAGGAGTGAGTGGAGGTCCAGACATTCAATAAAGAATTTTCAATGCTTTATTGCTCAGGCCAAACACGGCCAACATCAACACAATTCAGGAAGGTCAAAGTTGATGAAGGAAGAAAGTAGAACCATGCGGTATCAGGCCTGGATATAGAACTGAGCAATTCTCTGCTCTGCATTGAACCGATTATAGAACACACCGCCACTCTACTCGGAGTGGGTAAAGTGCCCCCGAACAGACCCCTATGGTAGGCCTGGCAGCCGGAGCGTCACTCTGGATACTACTGGGAGGAACAGGTCTCTCACACAGACCTGTCTTTAGGCCTCTATCACAGGCCAACTTCAATAGAGAAACTTTAGCGAATAAAGAACACTCCCAGTAGGCTGATTTAAAGAAGGTCCCCCGGATGACAGTAAGCATACCTGCCAGCTGCCCGGACACCCGATCCCAAACAAGGATCTCGTCAATAGGTCTTGGAACCCAACGGAGCGCTGAGATTCTCCTTCTCAGCAGGATGAGGTCCACTACAAGGTTCAGTTCTGGCCAGGTGGGCCACGCTGGCGGGGTCCATGGATGCGCGTACCCTGAAGGTGGGTGCCGCACCTAGAACAGGGACCCCGCGGGAAAAAGCACACCGAACACCTGACCTCCCTCACGGATATACCCTCTCCCAGCATGCCCCACGAGGGAAAACGTCCTCTGATCGGCCGCTGGGAGAAGATCTGATCTGCCAGAACCCCTCTGGCGCCAACTGCTGACCAAAGGTGGCATTGCACTCCCTGACCACAGATTGAACCAGTGGACTTCTGAAACGACAGAGGTCCCAAATTTAAACAAACACTTAGAAGGGAGCAAAGTAACTCTCCCTTCCCCACTAAATTTAGGCGTAGTGCCCATGCTGAAAGCAAGGGGGCGCTACAAATATATGAAACTCAAAAAGTTATTTATTGTTGCCGGCGCTGTGATTGGCCGGAGCCGCGATGATGTCACTTTGCGCATGACGGCACACGCTAGGGAAGAAACAGCGCAGAGTTTTGTTTCTTCCCAGCGCATGCGCCGTTTGTATTATCGGCGGACTACAAGTGAAACATCTCCTAAACGGCGCACAATTAGGAGATATTTCCACTACCTATAGGTAAGCCTTATTCTAGGCTTACTTATAGGTAGAAGTCCAAAAATAGAGTTTACAACTACTTTAACACCCTTTTACAAATCTATGCTTCCACATTTGTGCTCCCACAGCCCCTTTGTAAATGATTTGTTTTACAACAAGGTCCAATATAAAAGATTGAAAGATTCAAAAACATACAAAGAAAAAACAGTCAGATAGTATGAAAGAAATAAACCTAGGCATTTACCTAATAGGGTCCAATCTAAAGAATATTTTTCTTTCACTGGTCTTGAGTATGCACCTTGGTAAGAAAAACTAAGACTACTGTGTACGGGGGCTCCAAGGGCCACACAATAAGTGGCAATGGGTGCCACATGGCTCCCAGGCTGCAGGTTGGGCACATGGGGCCTACAGGTTAAGGCTGCTTTCACACTGAGCAGTGCCGGGCGTCGGCGGTAAAGTGCCGCTATTTTTAGCGGCGCTTTACAGCAGTTTTTTAGGTGCTTTTCGGCCTCTAAAGATATAGACATTCCATGGGTGACACTGAAACTATGGAATAAAGGCATAAAGGTTTCATAATTAGGCTACTGTGGCCATTATAGCTGATTGGGGGCATTGCTTGCTCAGAGTGCCTCTTTACCAACAGGGCAGACTGAAGCACCCCATATGGTATACTCAGTTTACTGACAGCTGTATCATTGCACTCTTCTCATGCTTGTGGTAAAGGCTTCCAGTACATGAAAACAAGCATGTCCTGATTTCCTGCACCTGTCACAGTGTTACATCAGATTCACAGTTGCATCAGTGTCACAGCTGCGCCACGTACTATATATCGGAGATCTGGCGGTACAGTCAGATGTTTATAAATACATTGCCATGAACGTCTTTCATCGTTGAAATTTGGGGGCTCCTGTGTGTTCATAGCTGCCTCCCAGTAGGGCCTATCCTGGTCTGGAGGGTGAAGGGTCATGTAGCCCTCGGAGCAGCTTAGATGATGGATGAAACTTTTCCCGCAGCTGACAACGAGGCGCAAGCTTGATCAGCCCTGCCCCCACATCCTTGTCACTGGCTGGTTTTAATTGACAGCAGCAGTAGCCAATGGTTCCTGGGTGTATTCCCAAATGTAGGATAGTGGTGGAGCAATGCACGGCATTTTTATTCCAATCTCGCCAAATGAATACTTTCCATTTTTTTTTTTAAAGTGTATTTTGTGCGTGTACTCGAGAGAGGAGCCGGACTGCAGGAGTTGAGACTAGGCAGGCTTCCCCCAGAGGCAATCTGTCATCTTTCTCCATGCCCCGGGTGGCAATGGCGGGTGTGTGAGGGGTTCTTCCCACACAGCCCGCCCTACCTGCTCCGCTTTGAAGCCCAACGGGGCAGAGGGACTCCCTATAAGGGAGTGAGAGGATTTGCCCGCTCAACCAGCCCCGTTAGTCCTTTGCCTCTCTTTTTAGAGACCGCGTGGTCAAAGTGCGTGCATGTTAACCCAATTTCGAGTGCGTGTAAGTGTGGTGGTTTTTGTGGGAGGGGGGTGGGTGTACTAAGCATAGCACACCCACCGGGAGCCGGGCTTACCTCGCATAGCACACCCACCGGGAGCCGGGCTGAGACCACCAAACTCAATTCACATGTAGCTGAGACCGGGATCCGAACCCCTAGCTGCAGAGGTGAATGGCTTGTCAGCGCAGTGCCAATCGCGTTGAGCCACCGCAGCTCCCCGAATACTTTCCATTTATACATTATACTGTAGACATGTGCACATTGAAAAATGTTGTTTCGGAATTTATTTTTCGTCCGAAAATTGTATTTATTTAGTTACTTTCGAAATTCATTTTTATTTATCTCGTTTCATTGAAAAATGCGTTTGTCCGAAAATCCTAATTAATTAAGGTAGAATCTGTCAATTGAAGGCTTATGTTGTCCGTCGAAGGTTCGAACGGAGCAGCTAAACTGTACGACGCCGCAATCGTACATTTCCGGTCGAATGCTCCGCCCACAAGCTAAAGAAGAATTCTAATGTTGTATGACTAATAATAATAATTATATTTATTAATTATTATTACTAGTCAACCAACATTAGAATTCTTCTATAGCCTATGGGCCGAGCATTTCACCATAATGTCGAATCTTTTTCTCTCTATGTCGAATCTTTTTCTCTCTATGTCGAATCTTTTTCTCTCTATGTCGAATCTTTTCTCTCTATATGTCGAATCTTTTTCTCTCTATATGTCAAATCTTTTTCTCTCTATGTCGAATCTTTTTCTCTCTATGTCGAATCTTTTTCTCTCTATGTCGAATCTTTTCTCTCTATGTCGAATCTTTTCTCTCTATGTCGAATAATCCTAGACTGCCATATATACTCGAGTATAAGCCGAGTTTTTCAGCACTTTTTTTTGTGCTGAAAATGCCCCCTCGGCTTATACTTGAGTCACCTTTTTGCGCCTGATCTGACAAATTTTGTGGACCCGGTACCGGCCGGCCATAGGTCCCCTGGACCCCAAACTTGGCACACATGTAGCCCCTCTACAATTGTTGTCCAGGGGACCTACGGCCGGGGAGTACCGATTTTTCAAACCCGGGCACCCCTTCCTTAGACTCCCATGTTAAACTGTCATTTCTCCGGTCAATTTGAGGACCCGGTACTGGCCAGTTGTAGGTCCCCTGGACCCGGATCCTGGCACACATGTAGCCCCATTTCTCCTCTACAAGTGTGCAAAGTTTGTTGTCTGGGGGACCTACGATTGGGGAGCACCGATCTTTCAAAGCAAGGCACCCCTTCCATAGACTCCCATGTTAAACATCAGTCTAGACATGGGCACAGTGAGGCATGGGCACAGTAAGGCATGGACACAGTGAGGCATGGGCACAGTGAGGCATGGGCACAGTGAGGCATGGGCACAGTGAGGCTTGGGCACAGTGAGGCATGGGCACAGTGAGGCATGGGCACAGTGAGGCATGCACATGGACACAGTGAGGCATGCAGATGGACACCCTAGGCTTATACACGAGTCAATACGTTTTCCCATTTTTTGTGGTAAAATTAGGTGCCTCGGCTTATAATCGGGTCGTCTTATACTCGAGTATATACAGTAATAGAGTAAGGTTAGGCACATTCGCCCGCAGGTTCGTTAGACACAGATCACTATTGTCACCGTCATGTCGAATCTTCTATCTGTATTGAACTGTTGTTGCAACGAAACGAAAATAAAGCATTTTTTATGTCGGATCTTTTGAACTTCGGATTCTGCGCGTTCGTTAGCATTTGTTAAAACGAAATCGAAAATCCCCGAAATTCGGACGAAAATGCATTTGGACGAAAACGAATGCACATGTCTATTATACTGTACTTTAGAAGAGAATCCAAGAATAAATACCCCTAAAATAATGTTCTGACCATGATTTATATACCAAGCATAATTTAATTTTCTTCTAAAATGAGTCCGTTATTTATTGGCACATTTGGATCACCATTGTTGGGTAAAAATAGAGCTGAAATCTGCTGACCGAGCAAAACGCTGAGAGGAAACCCTGCAATCTCGTTATTTTTTCCCCACCGCACATCTCTACCTGTCAGTTGTGTGTTGTGGGGTGTACTGTGTATACCGCCTTTAGAAAGGATAAGCCATTCATCTTTGAAAGACATCCCGTGCCCTACAACTGGAGAAAATCCAGGTATCAGCACAAATCATAACACATTCATCATGGCTGCCACTTAAGCCTTATGGTTTCATATATGTTTGCTGTGTATCGGGCCCCCTAATTGAGATATATAGCTCTGCTATAGAACATACTATTCTCACCTGGCAGTTAGAGGGAGGCAGGGGATGTAGGGGGATTATAGGTCTGCGACGCAACCTTTAATAGGTTGATGGTAGTTCTTACACAACCAGGGCCTGCCACGGGCCAGAAGGAAACCTACATTCTTTAAATATATAATTTCTTAATTTATTTCTGTTCTGTTCTTTTGGTCAAGCAAATTCAAGAGACTGCACATGAATATATCCTATCTAACATTCAGGGCCGTTTGAAGGAATTTGGGGGCCCCAAGCAAAATGGGGGCCCCCAAGCGCACCCCCCCCCCCTACACGCAAAGCCTACGTTAATGTTACACTAATTTTTTACACCCATGTTCCTTCTCCTCCCCCCCTCCCTAGTCCCTATGTTTTTCTATTCTCACCTCCCCTTCTTCACTGTAGGCTGCCACTGTAGCGTGGCCAAGCTCCTCTTCTTTTCTGTTTAAAGTCCCCTATCAGATAGTGCCCGGGCTGGGCCGGGTACCGCGCGGTACAGGAGATTCCGTTTCCTGTGTTCCCGGCCGGACTGAAAGGAAGTGAGCACTCAGTGTGCACTTACTGTCAGACCTGCCGGGAACACAGGAAACTGAATCTCCTGTACCACGCGTGGTACCCGGCTGGACTGACAGGACTCCAGGAGGAAGGAAGAGGAGCTCGGCCACGCTACAGCCTGGAAAGGGGAAGTTGGGGGCCCCAGTCCAGCTCGGGGCCCCAAGCAATTGTTTGTTTTGCCTGTCCTGTAGCGACGGGCCTGCTAACATTTAACCACTTCCGGACCGCTCACTGTATATATACGTCTGCACTTTAAAGATGGATATCTCTGTTATGGCAGCAGCTAGCTGCCATAACCCAGGTATCCATCCCTTCAGTGAGCGGTTCGGTTTACTATAATGGTGGTCTCAGTGGCGGATTCGCTTACCGGAGCCGTCGGTAGCGGCAGAGGCGATCGGGTCCTCTCTTGTGCTGGGTATGCGGGCGAGTGAGGGGAAGATGGCCCCCACCTGTCTCCATACCATAGCAGGACGGAAGCAACGTCAAAACTTCATTTCTGCCCATAGCTCTTAAAGCGGTGTTTCACCCTAAAAAAACAACTTTCGAGCATGTCATTCAGCATAGTAGCGCGAGCTACAGTATACCTTTTTTGGCGCCGTACTCACTGTTTAATCGCGTAGTAAAGTTTCAGACTCCCCGCGGGGAATGGGCGTTCCTATGCAGAGGGTTCGTGATTGACGGCCGGCTATGGCGCGTCACGCTTCACGAAAATAGCCGGAGTAGGTCTCGGCTCTTCACAGCGCTATACGGCGCCTGCGCACAGACATCGGAGCTGACTGCGCTGGCGCCGTGAAGAGCAAACACCTATTTCGGCTATTTCCGTCAAGGTTTTACTGTATTTAACATTAGCAACATGGGCTCCTCACAATTCCATCACCTCATCTCACCTGCCAAACTAGTTACTTATCACTCTGTGTATTGCACTTACAATATATTTACCACTGATAACACATCCCGGGGAATGTGTGATGGGTGATAATTGCTGGAGATATGGCTTTTTGTGTTCACAATAATAGATACTGTATATTTTACCAATTTAAAGGAGAAGCAGACTGTCAGATTCAATATAGCAAATAAAGGAACTATATCATTTTATTTTCCTTAGTTGCATTCACAATTATATTTGTATATTTTTTTTTTTCAATTGGTTAAACATGGATTACGGTATATAAAAATATTTCTTGTAAACCATTGGCACCTTGTGAGCGGTCTTTGAGGAGGACATTGATTGCTTATTGCATTTGCCTTTAGCGGCGGTCTTTTTTTCTCCCTAAGAACTAGTGTCCCCACACAGAGATCTACGTCCCTGCTCTGTCACTGCCGATCGCGGGTACCTGGCGGACATGCCAGACATGCGCATCGGCATCTCAGTGATGCGCCGGCCACCCCCCAGTGGCCTTAGGACCAGAGGCCGTAAAAAGACGGCCTCCCGGCCTCCCGGCAATTTAGAGCCACCTTGAGGCCGTCTTTTTACTATGGCCCGGGTCTGAAGGGGTTAAGAAAAGGAAGGGGGCGGTAAATTACATATTGATTAGCTCCTTCCACCACTCTCCATCCTGAAACATCCCCGCAGCAGCCAGGAGGGGGGAGGGAGTCCAGCAGCACTTTGGGGTAGGGGGCCAAAACCCGAGGGGGGAGCACAGGCAGTAGGGGGAATCAGCACTGCACAGAGTTATTAGGGTGTGCCCAGGCACACCTGGCACACCCACGGTGCATGCCTATGTGATCAGGATCCTTTCAGAGTGGCCAAAAAAAGCTTTGGCCATACTTCTCTTTTTAAAGATTTGCTGTAGAGGTTCCCCATTCTCTTATCGCCATCCACATTTCAGCACGCACCTTTGCAAAACGACATAATCTGCGCGAAGCATGGGAATGAATGATAGCAGAACAAACGAGACGTCCTGACCATTCTTCCTTTTCTGATCATTAGCCGAATTATGAATAGCGACACGCTTTGCCAGTTTAGTGGATTTATATCGTTTTATGAGGAAAATGGAAATGGCTTCCTAATTATGCTTCTTGCTTGAAATGGGATTAGCTGGAAATGAGCGTCTCTGAGGGGAGCTAACAATTGGGAAGGATTTTTCAGTTTCGCAAGACGCTTTGGCGTCGGGTGCAAACTTCCACAATAAAGTATCATTTTGCCAACAATAGAAAGGTATCTGAAGGAGTATCTCCAACCTAAGCTTTCCAGAAGAAAAGATGGAGAAGGGATGGGTTAGATCCCCTATCAGGGCCGGTTCACATTAAAGCGATCCATTGAGGTGCATTGCATTAACACCTACATATGATACTGGGGGCCAGATTCTCAAAGAGTTACGCCGGCGTATCAGCAGATACGCCACGTAATTTCCGAATCTAAGCCCGTCGTATGTCTAAATGTATTCTCAAACTGAGATACACTTAAACATGCCTAAGATACGACGGCCTGCGCCGTCGAATCTTAGGGTGCAATATTTACGCTGGCCGCTAGGTGGCGCTTCCATTGCGGTCGGCGTAGAATATGCAAATGAGTCGTTACACCGATTCACGAACGTACGCTTGCCCGTCGCAGTAAATTTACACCATTTCCGTAAGAGATACGCGGCGTAAAGATAAACATGCCCCCTAGGTGGCGTATCCAATGTTAAGTATGGCTGTCGTTCCCGCGTCGAAATTTAAAAAAAATTACGTCGTTTGCGTAACTCGTCCGTGAATGGGGCTGGACGCCATTTACGTTCACGTCGAAACCAATGACGTCCTTGCGACGTCATTTGGCGCAATGCACGTCGGGAAATTTTAGGGACGACGCATGCGCAGTACGTTCGGCGCGGGAACACGCCTAATTTAAATGATCCACGCCCCCTATCCGGATCATTTGAATTAGGCGGGCTTGTGCCGGGGGATTTACGCTACGCCGCCGCAACTTTACAGGAAAGTGCTTTGTGAATCAAGCACTTGCCCGTAAAACTTGCGGCGGCGTAACGTAAATGTCATACGTTACGCCGCCGCAGATTTGCCCGATTCTACGTGAATCTGGCCCTGGGCCTCCATGATTGAAACAACTGAAATCCTATGAATGAAATGGTTGGACCAAGTGGAGGGAAAGGGTAAGAAGGCTGGAGAAGCTCCTGGATGTCCTCCTTTATCTGACTAGCTGCGGCTTCTAATGCAAGAGCGGCTGGTCCATTAGGGGCAATGCCCCCCTGCAGGGCACCAGACTCATAGGTTTCTATGAGTTTTTTTTTTTTTCAAACCACATGATTAGAGCCTGAGGCCTCGTACACACGACCGAGGAACTCGTCGTAAATGAACCGTCGTTTTCCTCGACGAGTTGCTTGTTAGGCTTGTCGAGAATCTTGACAAGCTTTCTTTGCGTACACACTGTCAAGACAAAATCTTGACGTTTTCAAACGCGGTGACGTACAACACGTACGACGGCACTATAAAGGGGAAGTTCGATTCCACTGGCGCCACCCTTGGGGCTGCTTTTGCTAATCTCATGTTACTGCGTGTTAAGTAAAAGTTTGGTGAGAGACGATTCGCGCTTTTCAGTCTGTTACAGCATGACGAATGTGCTATCTCCATTACGAACGCTACTTTTACCGAAGGTGCCCTCCCGTCTCATACTTTATTCTGAGCATGCGCGGGTTTCTAAGCATACACATGATCGTGTTTCTCGTCGTAAACCAGCCCGACGAGGAAATTGAAACTCCCGACGAGGAAAAAGAGAACTCGACGAAAAACATACACGCGACCGTTTTCCTCGGCAAAAAAGCTCTGCCACCAAGTTTCTTGATGGATTCTGTCGAGAAAAACGGTCGTGTGTACGAGGCCTGAGGCTCTAATTGGCTTGAAAAATGTTGGGCTCAAGGCACAGATCGCTGCGCCCCGAACCCACCCACTTGTGGCAGTGTAAAAATAAAGAATAAAAAGTAAAATAAATAAGAAAAAATGAATACATTTTAAAGCGCCCCGATCTCTCCATGCGCATGCACATTTTTCACACAAATAGAGCTTCTTCTTTTAGTAATATTTAATCTCCACTGGGGTTTTATATTTTGCTAAATAAAAAAATAAAAGCCTGAAAATTTTGAAAAAAAATATTTTTTCTTAGTTTCTGTTATAACATTTTGTAAATAAGTAAGTTTTTTCCTTCACGAGCACTGAAGAGGCAGCACTGATGGGCACTGAGAGGTGGCAATGATATGCAGCACTGATGGGCACTGATAGGTGGTATGGATGGGCACTAATGGGCACTGATGATATGCAACACTGATGGGCACTGAGAGGCGGCACTGACATGCAGCACTGATGGGCACTGATGAGGTAGCACTGATGGCCACTAATGATGAGTTACTAATATGCAGCACTGATGGGCACTGAGAGGCGGCACTGAAGCATTAATGGGCACTTATAGGTGGCACTGATGGGCACTCATAGGTGGCACTGATGTGTACTGATATGGAAAGTAGCAAAGGACGGATGGACGGCCGCACACCAAAGAACTCCTGAGTTGTCTTTATTGAAGGAACATGAGCAAACACCGCAAATACACAGCAGAAATCAAAAATCAAAAACAGCCGACGCGTTTCACACTTAGTTAGTGCTTATTCATGGCACCCCACCTCGATGTGTACTGATAGGTGACACTGATAGGTTGCACTGATGGGTACTGATAGGCAGCACTGATGAACACTGATAGGTGGCACTGATAGGCAGCACTGATGAAGAGACACCCACAGGCATTACTGATGGGCACTGATTGGCATGCTTGATGGGCACTGATTGGCATCCCTGGTGGGCACGGATTGACATATCTTTTGTTCTCTAGTGGGCATCCCTGGTGGGCTCTAGTGGGCATTCTTGATGGGTCTGCACTGATAATCAATAGGCTGATTATCAGCGCAGCCCCCCCCCCCCCCCTCAGGAGAGCTGCTAATCGGCTCTCCTCTACTCACGAATAGAGGAAAAGCAGATAAATGGCACCTCCGGGTTATGATGTGACAAGCTGTGATTGGACACAGCAGATCACATGGTAAAGAGCCTACATCATTGGTTCTTTACCTAGATCGGAGATCTGAGCGACACACTGCACCCCCCGGCGGCTTATCCTGCTAGACGTCATATGATGCCCAGTCAGGGTAATACAACCACCCTGCGGCCGTCATTCTGCATAGGGCGGGCGGGAAGTGGTTAAAACCTACATTTAAGGATGCATTGGTGAATACAGAGTTGTGCGTCTTATGTTCAACTTTAAATGCTGAAGATTCCCGAGAAACCATAATTCTACAAAACAGTGCAGATCAGTGGTGCAGGACGGGAAAGCATTAACCCCTTTCTTCACGGGCACTGCTATTGTGCGACTCGATTACCTAGCGGCAGAGCCAATTATCACGACCTACGTTCCAGGACTCGCAAGGTGTTCAAAACGCACTTTGCAAGCATCGCAAAACCGAAAATCACGTTGCATATGACTCTAATAGATCAAACAAATGTACACGGGAAATTGTACCGCGTTCTATCTCGTCCCACCGACAGAAATCTGCAAAGTGCGCACATTTTTGCAGGATGGTATTGCACGCGGGCCTTAGTGAACCCCACCCCCCCCCCCCCCCTGCTGTCTCGGAGAACCGTCTGAGTTTCTTAATTAGCAGCTGGAAACCCACAAGGGATTGTGAAATTAAGTGGAATCAGTCGCCATCTGTCCTCTATAGGTTGGTGCATGCTGCCCTCTGTTGGGAACTGTGAGGTTCTTTCTGGTCGCCGCCGCCGCTCTTTTTTTGGGCCGTTACGGAGACTTGTGTAACTACAATGGATAATAATAGTAACAGCCAGACACTGAGGATCAGATAAAGGATAAGTCTTAAAGGGTCATTCCAATCGCAAGTGGTATTTTAGCTATAGATGGCGAGAGACTAGTGACTGGCTTAGTCAGTCCCTGGCATCTTACATGGCTTGGATATTCTAACGGCGAGATCGCTCGGCCAACTCTCTTCGTTCTCCAGCGGGGAGATTTGGGTGTCCCCACCTATAAAACTAAAACAAATCAAGCTAGCAGAGCAAAAGTCTCTCATAAAGGTCATAACCAGTGCACCATGGGCAGGGCAGCCATCAGGAATTATTGGGCCCCTTACACAGCTTCAGGCATGGGCCCCCTGGAGCAGAGAAGCGGGGGGGGGGCTGCCGCCTGAAATTGAGAAGCGGGGGGGCTGCCGTGACTTGAGAAGCGGGGGGGGGGGGCCTTTACAAAAAAAAAGTAGAAATAAAGAAAAATATATAAAAGAAATGGGGGGTAGCCATCTGGGGGCCTCTGGGCCCTTTAATAAAAAATATATATATATATATATATATATATATATATATATATATATATATATATATATATATATATATATATATATATATACACAAATCTTTTATTTATTTTTTTAAAAAGAAATTACAAAAAAGGGGGGTTGCCATCCAGGATCTTTGGGGCCTTTAATAATAATAATAATAAAAATAAATCTCTGGGCCCTTTAATAAAAATAAATAAAAAATATATATAAAAAATAAACATTTGTAAAAAAAAAAGGGGGGGGGGTTGCCATCCAGGACCCTGGGGACCATTGGGCCCTTTAATAAATAAAATAATATATATATATATATATATATATATATATATATATATATATATATATATATATATATATATATATATATATATATAAACAAAAATAAAAAAATAAACATTTATAAAAAATAAAAAAAGGGGGTTTGCCACATGGGGCCCTGGGGACCTCTGAGCCCTTTAATAAAAAAAAAAAAAAAATATATATATATATATATATATATATATATATATATATATATATGTATGTATATAAAAAAGAAACAAAAAAAAGAAAATAATATAAACAAAAAAAAATGTTTTTATAAAAAAAAGGGGGGTTGCCGTCCGGGGCCCTGGGGACCTCTGGGCCCTTTAATAATAAATAAATAATAAATATATATATATAAAAAAATATATAAAAAATAAATTGTCATCCGGGGCTCCCCTGATGGCGGCCCTGACCATGGGCAGCACAGTAGCTCAGTGGTTAGCACTTCTTCCATAAAGGGCCACCCCCTCTCTCCTGCCAACTCTCTCTCACCATAGATAGATTCATGCATTGCAGCTATCGCCGTGCCACCCCCTATTCAGGTGTCTGGCCCCTTGTCGGGAGATGGGCACCTGAATTACAGCAGCAGTTTTTTTTTTTTAAGCACCAGATTAGAGCCGTAGGAGAAGACATAGAGGAGCGTGGAGGTGGAGGAAGCCACCAATGCCCCGCTGCGAGACAGGTAAGTGCCGGACGATGCACACTGGCAGCATTTAATGGGGAACAGTAGCGGCAATTGATGGGCACACTGGCAGCAATTGATGGGGAACAGTGGTAGAAATTGATGGGCACACTGGCAGCATTTGATGGGCACACTTGCAGCAATTAATGTGTACAGTGGCTGCGTTTGATGGCACAGTGGCTGCATTTGATGGCACAGTGGCGGCAATTGTTGGCATAGTGGCTGCGTTTGATGGACACAGTGGCTGCGCTTGATTGGCACAGTGGCTGCAATTGATGTGTTTTTGTTTGGGCCCCCCAAAAACATTTGAGCACCAGCCGCCACTGTCTTCCTTGCAGCACTGGGGTCCTTAATTAAAGTCCTGGCCTGGACAATATCTACATAGGCCCAGATTCTCAAAGGGCTTACGACAGCGCAACGCAATGTACGCCGTCGTAAGTCCTAATCTGGGCCGTCGTATCTATTCGACTGATTCTTAGAATCAGTTACGCATAGATATCCATTGGATCCAACAGGCGTAAGGCTCTTGCGCCGTCGGATCTTAAATGCAATTTTTTTTTTGTCCGCTAGGTGTCGCCTCCGTCGTTTTCCCCGTTGAGTATGCAAATTAGCTAGATACGCGAATTCCCAAACGTACGCACAGCCGACGCAGTAAAGTTACGACATTTACGTTAGGCTTTTCCCAGCGTAAAGTTGCCCCTGGGTCTATGAGGCGCAACCAATGTTAAGTATGGCCGTCGTTCCCGCGTCAAAATTTATAAATTTACGTTGTTTGCGTAAGTCGTCCGTGAATGGTGCTGGACGCCATTTACGTTCACGTCGAAACCAATGACGTCCTTGCGACGTCATTTAGAGCAATGCACGCCGGGATATTTTAGGGACGGTGCATGCGCAGTTTATTCGGCACGGGGACGCGCTTCATTTAAATGAAACATGCCCCCTACCCGCCTAATTTGAATTAGGCGGGCTTACGCTGGGTGATTTACACTACGCCGCCGCAACTTTACACGCAAGTGCTTTGTGAATAAAGCACTTGCATGAAAAACTTGCGGCGGCGTAACGTAAATGAGATACGTTACGCCCGCCCAAATTTACTCCATTCTACAAGAATCCTGGCCATAGAGTCTTCCTTGTGCTTGCATGGCTTTTCTTCCACGTTCATGCTGGTTGGCTGAGTGGCTCTTCAAAAAATTGGTCTTAAGGGCCAGGACGAGGGGTGGGCAAGAGGGAAAGTTTCCCTGGGCGCAGTACAGAAAACGGGCAAATCTGGACGTGGGGTGGTACACCCATTCTACAGTATGTATTAACTGCTTGCCGACCATATAACTTATATAGGCAGCGGCAAGTGCATGATCCTCCACTTCCGAGTCTGGGGCGCGCATGCACGCCACCGGCAACCTGCTCCTGCTGTAATTACACACAGTGGGAGCTAAACTACGGGTACCATGGACTCGATATCTGCTGTCACCCGCTGATCATTAGACAGAGAGCCAGAATGACTGGTGGTTAGTAGTGTGGGGGCCCCTTACACAGCTTTAGGCAGGGTCCCCTGGAGCAGAGAACGGGGGGGGTTTGCCTAAGAAAAAAAAACAAGTGTAATCTCCTTCTCTCCAGACATGAGGGGCCCTTACAGGTGTAATGCAAATAATAATAAATAAAAATAAAAAAAACGGGAGGGGGCCAGTCGGGCCTGTAAGGGGCCCTGGGGACCATCGGCCCCTTACAGGTATAATACAAAGATAATAAACCAGGAGGGGGGCCAGCCAGGCCCCTGGGGACTATTGGGCCCCTTACAGGTGTAATGCCTGTACCCCACTGATGACGGCCCTGTGTCCCGGTACTGTTAAGGTAGCTCAATAAATGATTGATCTCCTCTGATTTATATTATTAATCGATAGTCAACAATTTACAAGCTGTATTTCAATAGATAGGATTGTAATTTGCTGAATGCATCTCTGGTAAAGTCCTGGCCAGGGCACTATCAGCATGGAGTTTGCATGGGTTTCCTTCCACGCTCTAAAGACATGCTGGTAGGTTGAGTGGCCCCTTTAAAAACGGTCTTAAGGTGGCTCAGTAAATGATTGATCTCATCTGATCTGATGATTGACCTATCACCAACAAATCATACAGGGGAAATTGGATTTCGATTGATAGTTAAGATAGGATCGTAAGTTACCGAATGCATCTCTGTTTCCACCATACGATTGAATTCCAATAGCATTTAGGAACAAAGTGTTTCAGTGCTGCTGATCGATGCAAAACAATCAATTTTAAATCCTGGCCGATCGAATCTGATCTAAATCAAGCCTAAATTGTTTAGGAGGGAAAACATGGCCATTCAATTCAGGCAGGATTCAATCATTTTGATCATAAACTCGAAGCCTGTATGGTCATCACTAGTATTATATTCGGCTGAGAGCACCAATGGCACTCACTATAAAGCACAAGAGTCCCAAGGGAGAAAATTATAAATTAATAATAATAATAATAAATGCAGATCTGGGTACTCAGAGTAGAGACACACTATATTGCCAAAAGTATTGGGACGCTTGCCTTTACATGCATATGAACTTTAATGGCATCCCAGCATAGGGAGTTTTTTTTTCCTAAATGTATTTTCCTGACCAGATTGCTTAAAAGAGTGGGGTTAGAGTTAAAGGGCAAATTAAACTATATACACTAGATTACCAAAAGTATTGGGACATCTTCATCGTGTTATTGTTTATGGACACTACATTACATTGTTGTTTCTATTGTTCACTTTATTGATTTGAATTTCACATTTTGTAGTGGTGCAATTTTTGTCATTACATCCTTTGTGTCACAATATATGGTCACACCCCATTAGGTGTATACAGCCATTGCTTTTTGGTTTGAACGTAGCGCTACATTACCATCCACATTTGTCTGAGTTTTGTCACATTCCTGTGTAGCTGCTTCACTCCCGTTCAGGGTTCATTCTTTGTTACACTTATATTTGTTTTTGGGTAGCGCACATATTTTGTCCCTTTACATTAAGTCAGGACACTCTCTACTTTGCAGATAGTGGGCGTCCTGACACTCCTGCTCGCCCCCTCAAGAGGCTTTCTCCACACCAGGGAGAAAGCCTTGCATTACTGTGTGGAGTTACAGACAGAAGAACAGGAAGTGAGGATTTCTCAGAAGAAATAAGGACATTTAAAAGCAAAATGGAAGGATGAGGTAAGTGAAGGAGGACTGCACTAAGGTAAAGGAAGATATTTAGGGGAATTTTTTTTTCCCTTTACAACCCCTTTAAAGACAGAGGGCCAGATCCTCAAAAGGGATACGCCGGCGTATCTACTGATACGCCGTCGTATCCCTGTTTCTATCTTTGGAACTGATCCACAGAATCAGTTTCCAAAAGTTAGACAGAAGATCCGGCATGTGTAAGGGACTTACACTGCCGGATCTTAGGATGCAGTACCACATCCGCCGCTGGGGGCATTTCGAGTCGAAATGCTGCCTCGGGTATGCAAATTAGCACGTTTTTTCTCCGTAAGTATTAAGTTGCATGTGTAAAATTAGGGCTGCTTTTACAAAGTGTAAACTGTTTACACCTTGTAAAAGCAGACCCTTCTGTCCAGCGACGCGTTTTTTTTGTTTTTTTTCCGCCGTATCTTTTTTTTTTTCGACGCAACTTTATTGACCCGGTGTGATCCACAAAGCTCGGCGTAACGTAATTTTGCGCTATGCACGTCGGGAAAATGACGTCACGAGCATGCGCAGTACGGCCGGCGCGGGAGCACGCCTAATTTAAATGGGAATCGCCCCCATTTGAAGAGGAACGCCTTGCGCCGGCGGAATTTAAGTTACACAGCCGAAAATTTCTAGGTAAGTGCTTTGTGGATCGGGCACTTACGGTAGGTAGAAATTTTAAGGCAGTGTAACTTAAATGGGAAAAATTAAGTTACGCCGGATCTTTGTGGATTACCCCCATTGTTTTTTTCATTAAAACCTCTTTATGACCTAAACCATTGGAGCCCCCATTTTTTTCTTCTCTTTACATGAGGCAACTTCCATTGAAATCAATGGGTGCAAGTTGCCTACAAGTTGCCTAGAAGTCACCTTGAAGTAGTACAGGAACCTTTTCTGAAGTCGGAGCGACTTCAGTAGTGTACATTAAGACGGCTCCATTCACTTCCATTGAATTTCTCATGTCGCGCCACTTGGGGGCGACACAAGTCGGATCTCAAGTCACGGTAGTGTGAACCGGCACTTAGGTGCTCCCCAAGAAGTAACAGAGAAAGCCACACACAGTCACAAGTCCAGACCAGAACCCTCAGAAAAGTATCCAATCTCTATGGCTGGTACCTGGCTGGTACCATGCTGGAGTTGGGTTTTACCATATACATAGCTTGATTATTTTTTTCCTGGCATTACACTGTAAGTCCCCGATCACAACTGTTTTAGTTGAAATCAGTGTAATGCAAAGATAATATTTGCAAGCAAGGAGTTAAATCTCTTCCTAAGTGCTTAGTGTCAGGCGGTGGTACTAAGCTGACTCCTAAGGGATATGCAAGATTGCAAGTGATAGTGAAAGGCCGGGACCGCGGGACGCTTACCTCCTTTTATCCACGTGCCAATACTACAACTATTCTGGGAAGGTAAGTATGTGTACATCTCCAACCCTCGGAGAGGAAGGACATCACATGCCTGAAACTAACAAGGAATTAAAGGTGAACTCCAGGCAGATATGAATAACACAAATAATGCAGCTCTATAATCATTAACTGCTTGCCGACCAGCGCTCGACTATATACGTTGACAGCATGGCACGGACAGGCAGAAGGACGTACCTGTACGTCACCTTTAAGATCGCGGCATTGAGGACGCGCATGCGACGCCAGTGGCGCACGCGACGCCAGCTGCGCCCACCCGCCGCGTGCTCTGTGAGCCCGACCGAGGGTCCCGCGGACTCGATGGCCGTGGGGATACCCGCGATCGTCTCACCTCACGGTGAAGAAGAACTGTCATTGTCACTAGGCAGAGTGGGGAGATGCTTGTTTACATCAGCATCTCCCCGCTCTGCCTAGTGACAATGACAGTGACATTCCTAAGAATCACTCACTAGTGCACACTAAACCCCTACAGCGCCACCTAGTGGTTAACCCCTTCACTGCCAGTGTCATTTTCACAGTAATCTGCATTTTTATAGCACTGATCGCTGTAAAAATGTCAATGGTCCCAAAAACGTGTCAAAAGTGTCCGATGTGTCCGCCATAATGTCGCAGTAATGATAAAAATTGCTGATCGCCGCCATGCTAGTAAAAAAAAATGTATTAATAAAAATGCCATAAAGCTATCCCCTATATTGTACATGCTATAACTTTTGCGCAAACCGATCAATAAACGTTTATTGCAATTTTTTTTTACCAAAAATATGTAGAAGAATATGTATCGGCCTAAACTGAGAAAAACATTTTTTTTTTATATATATATATTTTTGGGGGATATTTATTATAGCAAAAAGTTAAAAATATTGCATGTTTTTCAAAATTGACGCTCTATTTTTGTTTAAAAATAAAAACGGCAGAGGTGATTAAATACCACCAAAAGAAAGCTCTATTTGTGGGAAAAAGGGACGTAAATTTTGTTTGGGAGTCACGTCGCACGAACCATGCAATTGTCAAAAAAAAATCCGACAACAATTGGCCGATGGAGCGTACAAACGGTCAGATTTTCTGACAACAGCCTGTCATCACACAATCCCCATCGGAAAATCCGATCATGTGTACAGACCTTAAGACTTTAGTCTCATGTCAGAGTCGTGTTATGCATGCGTCTGTGGTCACCTATGCCACGCCATTATGGGGGACTCCATGGCAAAACGGCATCTTTAGTTAAGCATTCTTGTTATATTTTAGTTATCTGTATCTGTCATTATCTTTAATAAATGTATACTTATAAGTATTTGTGTGATCTCTCTTTGCATATGTAGCGCCCCCCTTACTTTCAGTGCGGGCGCTACACTAAAGTTAGTGGGGAATGGAAGGGTTAGTTTTAATTCCATTCGTGATTTATGGAAACTCAGGCTGCTGCCCACTTCAGAATCGGTCCTGTAGGTCAGTCTGCGCTCCAGGGGTATGTTGTCACCCCTGGGCGGCAGTTGGCGCTAGAGGGGTTCTGACAGACCCACCTTCTCCCAGCAGCCAATCAGAGGAGTTCTTCCCTCGTTGGGCATGCTGGGAGGGGGGTATATCTGGGGCAGCCGCTTTTGGCGGGTTGTGCTATGCGGGGGCCCGAGTTCCAGGTGCGGTACCCACCTTCAGGGTACGCGCATCCATGGGCCCCGCCACAGTGGCCTGCTTTCGTTGAGGTTGTGCACCATGCAGAGCCTTATCTTGACATTGAGAGGGGCCCCAGTGACTTGCTGGGTCCCAACCTTCCGTTGAGAGGATCCTAAGCTGGAGGCTGTGCGATCGGCTCGGGGGAACCTAGAACTAGAGGTTGTCCAGGAGGCCTAGGCGAACCATCGGGGATCCGGTCACCAAACCATATGAGTGTGGCAGAGGTCTGTTTCCTCCCAGTGATCCGCAAGTGACGCTCCGGCTGCCAGGCCTGAGATAACCGCCTGTCCGGGGGCACTTTACCACCCTGATTGGGGTGGCGACGAATTGAGCTATATCATTGCTGAGAGCAGGCTTGCTCTCTTTTCATATCCAAGGCCTGATACTAAAGTCTCCCTACGCTCATCAACCTTTTTCTGTCATGTGCCATGTTAATGTTGGCCGTGTTGGGCCTTGGAATAAAGCATTGAAAACTGAATTGGTGTCTGGACACTTGCTCTTTATTCACACTCACAGAAATCACCCCTAGACCAAGTCAAGAAGGTAACTCAGTAAGCCGATCCCAAACTAATCAGCGGCTCCTTCGGGGGTGAGCGCTACACATATATCAAATAAAAACCCTAAAAAAACGTAAACTATCACGTGATCGTGATACAACAGCCATTTGACCGACGACATCTAGCAGCATAGGAAAAGTACTGCAGGGGAAAAATCTGAATTGAGGATATTATTGCAGCAAAAGCTGGTTTTGTTATCTTGCTATTTTGGGCTAAAGGGCTTTTAAAAGTCCAACTCCAGCTTTTTTTTTCCTTCCTTGGTTTGATCCCTGTACAAATGTCACTGGCAGGGAAGGGGTTAACACAAGGGGGGTGATCAAAGGGTTAAGTGTTCCCTAGGGAGATATTTCTAACTGGTGGGGGGGAGGGGACTGACTGGGAGTAGAGAGAGATCGCTGTTCCTGATCACTAGGAACAGATGATCTCTCTCTACTCCCCTGACAGAGAGCTGGCTCTCTGGGTGGGGACACCCTCCACTCTCTGTGTCTGGAGCCAGCAGGATTTAGCATTGGGGTTACAGAGGAGGAAACCATCAAGTTTTTATGTCCCACCGACAACAGGATAGTAGATATTGACTTTTGAGAGGCTGGAGGCTCTGGTTCTCGGAGGACGAGCTACAGGAGGGAACGATTGGATTGGGAGCTAGCCGCTTACTCACCACGTGCAACCAGGAAAGGCCATCGCCAGGGTCCGTTGGATGCGCACACCCTGAAGGTGGGTGCCGCACCTGGAACCCGGAACCCGCGAAGAACCACACAAAATGGCGTCCGCCACAGATATACTCTCCCCCAGCATGCCCCGCGAGGGAACCAGAACCCCTCTAGCGTCAACTGTCTCCCAGGGATGGGATTGCATCCCTGGAGCGCAGACTGACCTATAGGACAGTTCCGGAATGACAGCAGCCCAAATTTAGAAAATTGTGAATGGGAGCAAAATAACTCTCCCATTCCCCACTAACTTTAGCGTAGTGCCCATACTGAAAGTAAGGGGGCGCTACATATCACTCTTTTTCTATGTTCTTCTTTAATTCCCTTTCATCTCTCTCTATCCTAATTCCTTGTTTTTTTTCCCTGCATCCCTCCCTCTAATGCCGCGTACAGACGGTCATTTTTTGTGATGAAATAAAATGACATTTTTAAAAATGTCAATTAAAATGATCGTGTGTGGGCAAAATGTCATTTTATGTCTTCTGAAAAATGACAAAAAAAAAATTCGAACATGCTCGAATTTTTTGTGTCGTTTTTCAAAATGTCATTTTTTGTGTCAATGAAAATGATAGTGTGTGGGCAAAACGACGTTTTAAACCCGCACATGCCCAGAAGCAAGTTTTGAGACGGGAGGTAAAACTACCATTCATAATGGAGTAAGCACATTCATCACGCTGTAACAGACAAAAAAGCACGAATCATCTTTTACTAACAAGTAACCAGCTAAAAGCAGCCTCAAGGTGAATAGAACTTCCCCTTTAGAGTGCCGTCACTTTGTTCATCATTTTTCAAAATGATGGTGTGTATGCTACATCGTTTTTGAAAATGAAGTTTCAAAAATGTCGTTTTTTTTCATCACTTCAAGCGTCATTTTTTTTTCATCACAAAAAATGACCGTCTGTATGGGGCATAAGGCCCCGTACACACGACCAAACATGTCTGCTGAAACTGGTCTGCGGGCCAGTTTCAGCAGACATGTTCGGTCGTGTGTAGGCCCGAGTGTGCAGGATTCCAGCAAACATTTGCCCGCCGGGACTTTTCCCAGTGGACAAATATTCCTGGACTTGTTTTAAAACAGTCCGCTGGAATCCTGCCCACTCGGACATGTTCGGTCGTCTGTACAGACCTACCGTACATGTCTGAGCGCCCGCCATCCCTCGCATGCGTCGAATGACTTTGACGCATGCGTGGAAGCATTTAACTGGCAGGCCCGCCCACGTCGCCGCGTCATCGTCGCGGCGACGCCGCGGACACGCCCCGCGTAGTGTTTACGCGCGGATTTCTGTACGATGGTTAGTACAGCCATCGTACAGAAATCCCCGGCCAGACATGTACGGTGAAAACGGTCCGGCGGACCGCTTTCATCGTACATGTTTGGTCGTCTGTACACGGCCTAACTGTCTTTCTTGCTCTCTCTTTTTTTCCTTTCTCTCCCTTTTTCTTTGTTCCTCCCCCTCTAATCTCCCTTCCTGGGAGATCAGTGTGGGCTTCAGGAACAGCCCAGGATTTGGTGACCCCTGGCAAATCATGATTTGTCCCGACGCCCAAGTTGAGAACCACTGACCTAACACATTCCATAACCCCCATCACCCTCACTAGTGACATCCATACCCATTCAGTGCCTTCCAGCATTTCAATACATTTTATATTCCTATCATTTGGAAGATTGTCAGTGAAATTTAGCCAAGTCATGCGCAGTGCAGCACAATTTTCTGGTGTGTGATGTTGTTTCCCTTTAAACTTTGTACAGTATGTTCAGGTTTTATTTCTCCAGCCATCCCTGACACCTTGATTGGCAATATACATGAGCTGTTAATATTGCTAGCTTCAGTCACCCGTTTGATGTATAAATTAGTGTGTTCTGGGCCTTCCCAAGGTATACGAAGGTGGCGGCTTTGAAATGTCGCCTCTCTCCGGTGACACATTGTGGTGAAAGGAGGAGCTGTCCTTTGACAAGCTTTGAAGTTGGGAATTTGGGACTTGACAGCACTCCATTGATCTTCTCAGCTCCAGGCGCTCAACTAAAAGAGCGGTCTCCTTGGCTGCGTACATATAGAGGTCGGAACATATGTCTACTTGTATCTTCATATGTTTTATCTTCCCCTAGTACCAAGCCCTTCTTACCACTGTGGGTCTATTTGCGAAAAAGGGTGCGTTAATTGTGGTAGCCAATAAGATTTAGGATTCATGATATCTGATTGACTGGTTGCATATGTCACATGGCCGTTGCTCTTTTGCACCAAAATGGAAAAGATGGAGATCCTGTGCTAACATCTCAGCAAACCTTGATCTCAGCTTACATGGATCTTTAGGTTCTGACTGATCACAAGTTTGGACCAAACCTTGGCTGTTTGCGCATACGGATGAGCATCCGAACATTTACCAATTCGGTGGAAGCTGAACGTCATAGATAAAAGCATCACTACCAGCTTTCCCCTGTAAATGGTTAATTTCGGCTAGAGACCACGCTGGACTGGTTAAATTGTTGATATTAGGCTGCATGTACACTTGACCACGGCAAAACACAAAATGTGGCAAAAACGCAAAAAGCGTTTTTACCACGTTTTGTGTTTTCTTGCGTCCAGCAGTCAAAATATTCCTATACCAAACAGATTATTCCGTGTTCAGGAGAGGGAGGTTTAGGCCTCATGCACACTGTGCGTTTTTACAACTGCTGTTTTGGGCATCAACAGCATGTTATCCTATGTGTCCAGGGAAAAAGAAAGAAAGGAGGGCGCACCGACCTAGTGCATTACCGTATATAAAAATGTTTATTAATTAAGCTATAATAAAAGCATAAAAACAAGCATAGGTATACGCTTTCTGACAAACAAACTGGCTCTCCTGGCCCCTACAGGTGGGACTTGATGACGAGAGGATCGAATGTCCCTTAAACGGCTGACGAGTTTCTGGGGCACACACTTTTCTTTAGAGCCTAGGTGGTCCGTCCTTCTGAAGAAAGGGGTGTGCCTCAGAAACGCGTCAGCCATATGAGGGACATCCGATCCTCTCATTAACAAGTCCCACCTGTAGGAGCCAGGAGAGCCAGCTTGTTTGTCAGAAAGGTGTATACCTATGCTTGTTTTGTGGGTAGGACCATTGCTTCTATTCTATTTTAATTATAAACATTTTTATATACGGCAATGCACTAGGTCGGTGCACCCTGCTTTCTTTTTTTCTCTCTTTAGCCATATGAACACCCATTGTTCTGAGGAGGGCTGCAAGACTATAGACCTTGCCTTAAAGACTGGACTACACTATTCGTGTTTAGCGAAACACCAGAGCGCAGGAGATTTTTGTTCTGTTGTCATCCTATGTGTCCATGCACAGATAGCACCCTTTACCTAGGTAGGTGCTAGAAGAGAGAATTTTTGTAGTGCAGGTAAATCTAGGCAGGTCTAGCTAGAAGTTAGGCCTGTTTTTTTTTTCTGTGTGGGCTGGGAGTGGTTCAGAGCAGTAGCTGTGGCTCACAGACAGCATCACTCCACTGTCACCTCCCTCTTTCTTCTGGAGGATTCTAGTAGAAGAGGCGCAGAAGAGAGGTGTAGCTGTCTGGGGTGTCTCAGGGAGCCCTGACCAATCCCCAACTACAATTAGCAAGGAGCAGGGTCAACCCATAGTTGTCGGGTGGAAGAACAGAGGATGGAGTGTTAGGCTGTTGGGGCCTTTGAGAGAGCTCCCCATTCTGGGAGGGGGGAGACCTTGTTCCTGGGACTGGGGTGCAGGATGGAGCCCTTCAAGAAAGCATGAAGGATCTGGACAGGAGGCACAGGAGGAGTCAGAGAGGACAGCAGGAGCTAGTATTGCCGGGCAACCCTTCAGGTAAGCCACATTACTTGCCAGCCCCTACAGGGGTACCGCTACACACACATAGGCTGTTATCAGCGTTTTTTGGCAGTAGCTTTTTCAGGCTGTAAAAAGACCCAGAACTACTGCATTTGAAATGGAGTTTTTCAGCTGTAAAAACGCAGCAAAACGCGGCTATCCGGTGTTTGGGTGTTTTTGAGCTTCAAGCTTTTGTGGAAGTATATTTTTTAACACGACATTCTACAGCTAATGCTCGTACACATGACCGAGGAACTCGTCGAGTTCTTGTTAGGCTTGTCGAGGAACTCGACAAGCCAATTTTCTCCATTCCCATCGAGGAAAAAGAGAACATGCTCTATTTTTGGCTCGTCGAGTTCCTCGACAGTTTCCTCGCTGAAAGATGTACGCACGACCGGTTTCCTCGGCAAAAAAAATCTCCCACCAAGTTTCTTGATGGATTCTGCCTCAGGCCTCGTACACACGACCGAGGATCTCGACGGGCGAAACACATCGTTTTGCTCGTCGAGTTCCTTGTCAGGCTGTCGAGGAACTCGACGAACCAATTTTCTCCATTCCCGTAGAGGAAAAAGAGAACATGCTCTCTTTTTGGCTCGTCGAGTTCCTCGACAGTTTCCTCGCTGAAAGATGTACGCACGACCGGTTTCCTCAGCAAAAAAAAAACAAACAGCAAGTTTCTTTCAGCGAGTTAAAAATTGAGCTTATAGTTAGGATTTTGTGAGTTCAGAGTTAGGCAAAATTTTAAGGTTAAAGTTAAAGTGCCATACCCACTTTGCCACTAGAACATTGCAGAACATTGCAAAAAAAAAAAAAAACGGCTGATCCTGCTTTTCACTGTCTTTCCCTCTGTCTCTGTGTCCCCGCCGGCACACAGACCTCACTGAAGCCTCCTCCTCCACAGCTCCGATGTTCTCCTGTACACAGACAGGAGGAGGAGGAGCCGTGGAGGAAAGACTTTACACTGCAAGAGCTGATGATCTTAGGTCTTTGTTTATGCATGTACATAAACAGAGGAGGGGAACACAGTAACTGGGAATGGGGCGGTAAGTAATAAGGATCAACACCTGGAGGAGTGATGGGATGGAGGGGAAAGAAAATATGTGCTGGGGGGTGCTTTGGGAGGGGAGAGGATTTGTACTGGAGGGGTTGGATTTGAAATCAGGATCCTAGAATGATGGAGCATGGGGGAGAAGAAGCTGTGGGGACCAGTCTAGCTGTGGAGAGGGGCGGAAAATTGCGTAAGTAAATCTTTTATTGTTCCCCTAGACGTAAACGAGCACTTTTTTTTTGGTTGCCCAGACTTTGGCTTTAAGAGGAACTTTAGCTTGAAAGAAAAAAAAAATACCTTGCCAGTAGGAATGCCTGTTCTAATCTACAGTAAATCCTTCTTACCTTCCTGCTCGCAAAATTTCTGTAGCATGTACATGAGCTACTCATTTATTCTCGGCATGCCTCTTTTCGGGGATAAATGAGCTTCCGTGCACGTTTGGGAGTTATGTCACCTCGATCCGGCCAATCAAGATGCCAAAATTGGGCAAGACCTGAAGAAGATGCTGGCACCAGCAAGGGAGTTTGCAGACATCACATTGCTAAAACCAAGGTACCGTATATACTCGAGTATAAGCCGACTCGAATGTAAGCCTAATTTTACCACAACAAATTGGGAAAACGTATTGACTAGAGCAGGGGTCTCCAAACTGCAGCCCGAGGGCCAGATGTGGCCCTTTGCTAGCCTTTATCCGGCCCTTGGGGCGCTATTCCTCCCACTGACACCAACAATGGGGCACTATTTCTTTCACCGATACCAATGATGGGATACCATTTCTCCTACTAATAGGGGGACTACTCCTCCTCTTATTGACCACCAGCCCTGAGGCCATATTTATTTTCACAGATGCCGGGCCCAGGACATTTTCTGCCTCTGTTGGCCACAATTCGGCCCTCCTAAAGACTAAAGGACAATAAACTGGCCCTTTTTTTGAAAAGTTTGGAGACCCCTGGACTAGAGTATAAGCCTAGGGTGTCCATCTGCATGCCTCACTGTGCCTCACTTTGCCTCACCGTGCCTCACTTTGCCTCACTGTGTCCATGTGCATGCCTCACTGTGTCCATGCCTCACTGTGCCCATGCCTCACTGTGCCCATGCTTCACTGTGCCCATGCTTCACTGTGCCCATGCCTCACTGTGCCCATGCCTCACTGTGTCCATGCCTCCCTGTGCCCATGCCTCACTGTGCCCATGACTAGACTGACGTTTAACATGGGAGTCTATGGAAGGGGTGCCCGGCTTTGAAAAATCAGTGCTCCCCAGCCATAGATCCCCCAGACAACAAACTTTGCACACTTGTAGAGGAAGAGTGGGGCTATATGGGGTCCAGGGGACCTATGGTGGGCCAGTACCGGGACCCCAAAATCTAGGAGATCAGGCACAAAGGTGACTCAAGTATAAGCAGAGGGGGGCATTTTCAGCACAAAAAAATGTGCTGAAAAACTAGGCTTATACTCTAGTATATACAGTAAGTTTAGTTCAGCTCTAATTGTTACTTGACTTGCTAAATGCTTGTTATAGGTCAGAGTTGAAACCAGTGACAGATAGGCAACTCGTGTTTTGTTTTTTTCAGAGGTTAGCAATGTACTGTACTTTGTCCATACTAGGCAAAGTAAGAGGTGTCTTTAATATAAGGAGTCATAGGTGAACCTCCAAACGTTTGGGACGTAAAGAGAGAAACCTTTTGGCACAAAGTATGAAGGCAAGGGACACCCCAAGACGCATTTCCTGGACCAGTAAGAATTCATATGAAAGCAATGATCAGTTAAACCAGTTGATGTTTTTTATCATTAGATTTTTTCTTTTCATGAGATTTTTTCTTTTTTGAGTCCAAAAATAAGAAATGCAGTTAGAAGATGGATTCAATTTTTTTGCAATTTAATAAATCCCATCCCATTACCATGACCAAGTTGTGATCTTCAATATCACAGTTTTCTGTGGCTACATGTCAAAATAAGTACCAGAGCTGCATAAGCCTCTCAATGGAGTGTTACCTGGTCTGCGGTGGGGATTTTTTGGACCCACAGATATATACTAGGGCCAATTTAGACAAGAGCCAATTACCCTACCAGCATGTCTTTGGAACATTGGAGGAAACCCATGCAAGTACAAAGACAACATGCAACCCTATGCACATAGTGTCCTGGTTGCAATTCACATTTAGTTAAATCTGTTACAAAATACTTGTTAATCCTGCCAGAATATCCTAAAAAGTCTTATTAACCCTGCCCAGGTTACCTCTGGGGATGACAGAACCCCTCCCTGTGGTTATGGAGATGAGTGGGGGGGTTCTTTATTCTTCTACTAGGGTGACAAAGCTGCTTTTCCATAGGTACAGTATGGTGAGTGTGTGTTTTCAGCCTAGGATAGGAATGTTCTTGGTAGGTTCGCAAGGTGAAAAAAAGAAAGGGAAAAAAGTCACATTTAAGGAAAGCTATTAGTAAACTTGTATGCAGGTAGTTTTTACTGCTGCCCCAGCGGGAGTTAGGGGTTAACTTTAATTCCCTGTTTTTTTTTTGGGGGGGTAAATGTTTGCAAGTACTGTGCAATATTAAATAGATGGAGGCCTGGACCCAGAGAGAGACAGGGTGCGGAGTGAAGCAAGGGGAAAGAGAAGTAGCTTGAGTTAGGCCCGGTCCACTTTGCCAGCCGTGTATCATGCTGAAGGCAGAGCTAGATTGCAGACATGGACTAAACCAGTATTGGACTTTCGCTTGAACAGGTATAATGGGGCAGCCACAGGTCGGAAGTAAGGGATTAGGGAGGTAAAGGATGTGACGGGAGTCACTTTGGGCTAAGGAACCATCACACCGCTGCTAACCAAATGTGACGGACTCTGGACACCCTGTTGGGTATCTCCGCCAAGAAGCTGTTTCCCAAGCTCTGGAACACGAGACCAATGGATCTGGCTAAATTACCCCAAGAACCATGCAGTACCAGTTTTGGAGTAAACCAGAATAAGAGCTCTTTATTTGAAAACAGGTACAGAGATATACACTCAGGGGACAATCCCCCTTCTTTGCATAATGACACAGGGCGGGGTAAACTTTACCTCCTTCAGTAGCATGACACAGGTGTATTCAACTTTCCAATAGTAGACCGTCTTTGGGAGGGGCTGCTGGAGAAATCCCACCCCCTCCCCTCTCACAGCTAATCCACATACACATATATATCCCATAATAGGTTGCTCCCAAGGCAGACACAAACAATAGAACTAAGAACAATGAGATACAGGCACTTAACAAACACATAGCAACCGCCACCCCACCTCAAACCATCTAGCAATGTTCTCTGACAAAAGGTGGACTTTATCTTCATATATTCTTGAGGGATATTGTTCAGAAATATTATTGTCCCAAGCAAAAAGAGCCCCTTCATTTTTCAACACAAACCACACATATAAGACCCTGGATAACGGGTAAAAGGAAATGCTGAGTCCAGTGTGGTTGTAGGTGAGTCTGATTAGTGCAGATACAAGTACAACTGTCCTTGCCCCTGACGTGTAGGGAGGAGACAACGCTTGTGATGTCATAAACACACTTCAATTCCCGGGAAGTGGCCTGTCTGAGTCTCGGGACCAGCTTTTCTTTGTTAAGCGCTTACACATTTTATTATTGAGTTACCCCATGCACTACCATGTTACCTCTTGTAACTCAATGAACTACCATGTTACCTCTTGTAACTCAATGCACTACCATGTTACCCCTTGTAAAGCTGTGCACTACCATGTTACCTCCTGTAACGCAATGCACTACCATGTTACCCCTTGTAATGAAATGCACTACCATGTTTCCCTTTGTAAAGCAGTGCACTACATGTTACTCCTTGTAACGCAATTTACTAACATTTTACATCTTGTAACGCAATGCACTACCGTGTAACCCCTTGTAACAAAATGCACTACCATGTTACCCCTTGAAAAGCAATGCACTACCATGTTACCCCTTGGAACGCAATGCACTACCACATTACCCCTTGGAATGCAATGCACTACCACATTACCCCTTGTAGCGCAATGCACTACCATGCTACGCTTTGTAATGCAATGCACTACCTTGTTACCCCTTTTAACACAATGCACTATCATGGTACTCCTTGTAAAGCAGTGCACTAGCATGTTAGCCCTTGGAACGCAATGCACTACCATGTTACCTGTTGTAACGCAATGCACTATAATGTTACCCCTTGTAACGCATTGCACTACCATGCTACCCCTTGTTACACACTGCACTACCATGTTACCCCTTGTAAAGCAATGCACTACCATGTTACCCCTTGTAAAGCAATGCACTACCATGTTACCCCTTGTAACGTACTGCACTACCATGTTACCCCTTGTAAAGCAATGCACTACCATGTTACTCCTTGTAATGCACTGCACTACACCGTGCTGCCATGTGCGCTACACTGCAGGTGTGTTGCCTTCTAGGCAATAAAGCCAGCAACAGGTAACAGCCCTGGAACCTGCACTTTTAATAACAAGTCAGCAATAGCTGTCCCCGAATTTGTAAAGCACGAGTCCCCCTTTGTTTTAACATGTACAGGAGCAAGATGAGGATAATGGAAGATTTATGTACTTAATTCAAAATATAGCATTTGCCAAAGTCTTCCTTCATTCATATAACAAAGGGTCCCCTTATTTCTCTTAGCCCCTCGCGAACTGCAGAATGACTCCGAGGCATTTAAAATGAGCTGACAAATAATATGGGACCAGACGCCCGTCCTACCACCCCCTCTAGTGAAGCGGTGTTTAAAAGGCTCATCAACCGTGGCCTTTGCCACCTCGAAGACCCAAGGGACGTGCTCTATCTGTTGGTAAAAAGTAATTCAATCACTGAGATTGCAATGGTAGAAAGTATTAATCTAGGAACGATCTTTCGAGACGCTCTCTGGAGACTTCGCCGAGCTGCCACAAGCTGAGAATACTCAATGAGCCAACGGCTGCCAACATCAAATGAAGACATTATTTTACAATTATGGAAACCGCAGACGAGCCTGACCCTGAAGATGAAAATTGTGTTAAACGTCAATTATTGATGTGGTGAGAATTTCAGTTATTAATAAGATCTTTGAATTTATTCATAAGCTGTCCAGAGACCGCAAATCGCCATGGCAACCGCAGGATCTGCCCATGATTGTATCGATTGCCTGTTCCAGCCTCAGTTTTAATTTGTGATTTCTGTTTTGGATGTTTGACAGTTAATCGTTTTTTTTTTTTTTTTTTAGTTTATTCCATGCTGCAAAATTTCTACAGCCAAATGGGAACTCTCTGTTTAAAAAGATTGTTGAATTATGGCAACGTTAGTGAATATTTAAGCTTAATGGTTCCAAGAACCCGATTTCAGACAATGCAATGAAAGGATAAATTCTGATTGGTTATTGCTGGTTATTGCACTGCACATTCTAACTGCCCTTTGCACTGCCACATTGAATAAGCCCTCCAGCTTAGTGCATGGTAACAAAGTGTGTGTGTGTGTGTGTTTTTTTTGGCAGCATTGAGGGAGATTTACTAAGACTGGAGCACTCAGAATCTGGTGCAGCTGTGCATGGTAGCCAATCAGCTTCTAACTTCAGCTTATTAATTAAGCTTTGGCAAAAAAAAAAAAATGGAAACTGATTGGTTCCTATGCATAGTTGCACCAGATTTTGCACTCTCCAGTTTTATTAAATAACCCCCATTGTGACCAGCCAGAGTATGCATGGACTAACTGATCCCAATTATAGGATCAATTGCAGATCAATTCTCAGCATTCTGGAATTTCTGTGCATGGAACGGCACTTTCACGACGCCCATACAAATGCCAAATTAAAACCAGTCAACAAAAGCATAATGGCATCATAGCTACATGGTAATTGTTACAAGAGCATCACAAAGACCCATCAGCAATCCAAGCCCCAATGCACGATCCCTTTTATATATATATATATATATATATATATATATATATATATATATATATATATATTTATATATATATAAGATATAAACTATACCAACTGTCCTAGAGGACAATTCGACCACATAAGTGTTCCAAGAGGAAATCGAAACACCATAACAAAGACTCATCAGCAATCCAAGCCCCAATGCACGATCCCTTTTTTTTTATATATATATATAAAATATAAACTATACCAACTGTCCTAGAGGACAATTCCACCACATAAGTGTTCCAAGAGGAAATTGAAACACCATAACAAAGACTCATCAGCAATCCGAACCCCAATGCACGATCCCCTTTTCTTTTATATGATATAAACTATACCAACTGTCCTAGAGGACAATTCGACCACATAAGTGTTCCAAGAGGAAATCGAAACACCATAACAAAGACTCATCAGCAATCCGAACCCCAATGCACGATCCCCTTTTCTTTTATATGATATTAACTATACCAACGGTCCTATAGGACCATTCGACCACATAAGTGTTTAAAGAGGAAATCGGAAAACACCATCACAAAGACCCATCAGCATTCCAAGCCCCAATGCATGATCCATTTTCTTTTAGAATATCTAAACTGTACCAACTGCCCTAGAGGTCCATTCAACCACATAAGCGTTCCAAGATGAAAATCGGAACACCATCACCAAGACCCATCAGCAATCCAAGCCCCAATGCACGATCCCTTTTCTTTTATAAGATATAAGCTATACCAACTGTCCTAGAGGTCCATTTGACCACATAAGCATTCCAAGAGGAAATCGGAACACAATGATCAATATAATTCATTGGACAAGTTGAAATTTTGGGGTGTCTTGAACAGTCAGTTGGATCAAAGATTTATAGTAGTAGTTGAACACATTCAACGGGACTTGTTTTGTAATGCTGAAGACGTTTTGTGGCTTCATCAAATCACAGATGCTCATCCAATGTTAAAAAAGATACCTCATTATTATGCAAAAGTGTCCGATTGAAATTGGGTTTCAGTCATTCAATCTTATGACCGAATGACTGCTTCTTCTTTGTATTCTTATATTTAAATAAACAGAGTGCAAGTTGCTGTCTCAGCCGAACAGCACTGATTTCTTCAATTTTTTTTCTCCTGATGGGGAACAATGAACAAATCCTTGCAAGCGGTCCAAGAACAAGTGTATTTACGACTTGATGAAAAAAACAACAATAAGTCAGCCTATCAGTAGACCCCATAGTGTCAATGGAGCTCCGGCTAGAAGCAACCATACACAAACCCCCCCAGTTACAAGCTCAGGGTCTTTTGTTCGCCTGATACATAATGAATGTGAACAGCTGTTGACAACAAAAGCCCCTTAATTTGCTACGAGTGCCCCCTGCCATCTCTGATCTCCGCATCCCCATCCCCAACAATAAAGCCATTAAAGTGCCCTAACCAACGCAAATCAGGGCCATCGGAAAAAGAGAATCAAAAACACCCATTGATTGATGGAATGATAAAATAAGGTACCATGATACAGACCCTAGTCGATGGAAACTCACCTTTCATTGGTCGTCATGGCGCCGCAGATTCTTCAATTTTCTCCAGCAAGCCCGTGGGAGTGGGTCACTTTAAAAAATCTTCGGGAAGTCCGTCAATGGTGACATAAGATGCTTGGAATAATCCTCAGAGTTCCAACCAAAAACCCAAGCAAGGGGAAGAGGAGCCGGCAGAGCTGAGCACCTGTCTGCAGTTCAATGCCTCTCCAGCATCCAGACCTGAAATGACTCAAGGGCTTGCACTGCCACCCCTGGTGAAGTAGTGAGCTCTTGCTGGCTGATGCCAGGGGGGGCAAAACAAAAGGTGGGGGGGAGGTGGACTCGTGGGCTAGCTTTGATCTTTTGCTTTCTCCTCTTTCAGGAGCTGTATGTGTTGACCTGCTGCTGGCTACAGAGGGATTGAAAGCTTTAAGTCCCCTAGCTGTGGATTTGCAGTCTATCCCTCTCTATTTTAGGCAGAGCTGACATCACTCGCTGTTGTTCCTCTTTTAAATCCTCAGCCTTCCTTTACACATAGCTGTAGAGGACTCGCTGTGAGCTGGGTATTCTCTGTCTGCCAGTGAAGCTGTCCTTACATTAGACTTGGAATCAAATGCAAATCGTACGCAACCATTGATGTGCTATCTTTGATGATGAGAAAATGATGGTTCTTGTTTAGGAAAAAAAAAAAATGTAAATAGCATCAGATAGAAAATACCCATTGACCAGTGTTTTAGACAAAACATTGATGAAAACCCCCCCAAAAATTGTAGACCATTGCACATAAAGTGACAAATGTATGATTGATATTTTAATAAATACAACCGTGTGTTTGGAAGGGGGAGGGGTGGATGTAGACCAGAAGGAGATTAAAAATTTGCCATTTATTTATTTTTAAATTAAAATGTATCTTACCAAAATTTTATGATATTGTATCTTTTTATACTGAAACTCAAATAAAAACTGTACACAAATGTATGATTGTTATTTTAATAAATACAACCGTGTGTTTGGAAGGGGGGGGGGGTGTTGGATGTAAACCAGAAGGAGATTGACAATTTTCAATTTTTTTCTTTTTAAATTGAAATTTATCTTACCAAAATTGTATGATATTGTATCTTTTATACAGAAACTCAAATAAAAACTGTACACAAATGTATGATTGTTATTTTAATAAATACAACCATGTGTTTGGAAGGGGGGGGGGGAGGTGGATGTAAACCAGAAGGAGATTGAACATTTTCAATTTTTTTCTTTTTAAATTAAAATTTATCTTACCAAAATTGTATGATATTGTATCTTTTATACAGAAACTCAAATAAAAACTGTACACAAATGTATGATTGTTATTTTAATAAATACAACCATGTGTTTGGAATGGGGGGGGGGGGTGTGGAATGTAAACCAGAAGGAAATTGAAAATGTAGCCATTTTTTTTTATTAAAAATTATCTTACCAACATTTTATGATATTGTAACTTTTCTACAGAAACTCAAATAAAAACTGTACACAATCATACATTGAAAAAGAAAGAAGTGACAAGTGTACAATTGATATTTTGAATAAATACAGTCAGACGAGGGATATATAAGTAAACCAGAAACATTTTTAAATTTGCCATTTGTTTTCTTTAAATCAAAGATATTCTTAGGCCAATTTATTGGGGATTTATACACATTATTGCTTATAATTGAAGGATATTATAAGCCATTTAAAGAAAAATAAAGTGATAAGTATACGATATTCATATTTCAATAAATATGGTCAGATGGGGGTTATACGTAAACCAGAATAAGGTTACATTTTTCCATTTGTTCTCTTTAATTTAAAATGTATCATAGGCCAAGTTATCATGGATTTATAGAGAGATACCTAGATTCAGGTACTGCGGCGCATCTTTCCGGCGGCGTAGCGTATCGTATTTACGCTACGCCGCCGTAAGTCAGAGAGGCAAGTACTGTATTCACAAAGTACTTGCCTCCTAACTTACGGCGGCGTAGCGTAAATGCGGCCGGAGTAAGCGCGCCTAATTCAAATGAGGATGGGGGGGCGTGTTTTATGTTAATTACTCGTGACCCGACGTGATTGACGTTTTTTACGAACGGCGCATGCGCCGTCCGTGGACATATCCCAGTGTGCATTGCTCCAAAGTACGCCGCAAGGACGTATTGGTTTTGACGTGAACGTAAATTACGTCCAGCCCCATTCACGGACGACTTACGCAAACAACGTAAAATTTTCAAATTTCGACACGGGAACGACGGCCATACTTAACATTGACTACGCCTCCTAGGGGCAGCTTTATCTTTACGCGGCGTATCTCTTACGGAAATGGCGTATCTTTACTGCGACGGGCGCATGTACGTTCGTGAATCGGCGTATCTAGTCATTTACATATTCTACGCCGAACTCAACGGAAGCCCCACCTAGCGGCCAGCCTAAAAATTACACTTTAAGATACGACGGCTTAGGAGACTTACGCCGCTCGTATCTGAGCCTAATTTAAGCGTATCTGGTTTCCAGAATACGCTTAAATTTACGACGGCGCAGATTCATAGTTACGACGGCGTATCTACTGATACGCCGGCGTAACTCGTTCTGAATCTGCCTAAGAGTCTATAACTGAAAAAGAATATAAACCATTTGAAAAGAAATAAAGTGACAATTGATATTTGAATAAATATGGTCAGATGGGGGATATACTGAACATTAACCAAAATTAGGTTATGCTCTGCCATTTGGGAACTTTACATCAAAATTTAGCCTAGGCCACAATTTTGGACTAATTGACCTAGTGGTTTGGAGGTTTTATTAAAATGCTGAGATTTGGGTACCTGAAGAACTGTGACTCTTATATCATAATTTAGGACCAGTTTCTTAATATCAACAGAAATTTTACTTTTTGGATTTTGTATAGCTGAAATGAATTTGGATTCTATGAGAAATTCCATAAATAGAGGAAAAAAAAACAAAAAAAACTGACATATGACAAGGAAAGGCGATGAGAAAGTACTTAAAGTGGAGGTTCACCCTAAAACAATTATATACCATTACATCCAGCATACTTCCGACATCTACAGTATGCTTTTTTTTTTTTTTTGCCGTACATACTGTTTTATTGTTATTTTCCCCCCGGCTTCCGGGTTCTGGCTCCCGCGGGAGTGGGCGTTCCTATTCAGAGGTTAGATGATTGACGTCTGGTGAAAAACTTCCCCTGTCACATAAGGCGCGTCACCAGTTTTCCGTAAGTAGCCGACCTGCGAGTTGGCTCTATACGGCGCCTGCCGTGTAGAGCTGACTGCGCAGGCACCATATAGAGCCGACTCGCAGTTCGGCTACTTACGGAAAACTCGTGACGCGCCGTATGCGCCAGGGGAAGTTTTTCACCAGACGTCAATCATCTAACCTCTGAATAGGAACGCCCACTCCCACGGGAGCCAGAACCCGGAAGCCGGGGGGGGGGGAAATAACGATAAAACGGTATGTAAAAAAAACAGCATACTGTAGATGTCGGAAGTATGCTGGATGTAATGGTATATAGATGTTTTTTAGGGTGAACCACCGCTTTAAAGTTTTAGCCATTGATAATGCAAGAGGCGACAGAGACTGAGAGGTGTAGGTATTATCTTTCTATCCTTAGATGCTCCCACTATGTACTGGGGGTCACAAATACGAGCGTTTGCTCTCAGCTGTATTGTTGTCTGTTAGTGCAGTGGTTCTCAACCCTGTCCTCAAGTACCCCCAATAGGCCATGTTTTGGGAATTTCTCTTAGATAAAATAGCTGTCCAACATACCAGGCCATTGACTCTGATTTTAAGCACCTGTGCAAGATAAAGGAAAACCTGAAAACATGGCCTGTTAGGGGGTACTTGAGGACAGGGTTGAGAACCACTGTGTTAGTGGATAGAGAAGGAAGGAAGTAAGAAATCTTCAATTCCCTGCTCAGTGTTCTGGCAAAGGCATAAGACCCTCAATCACCTTACTCATTGTTCAAGCAATGGCAGAAGACCCTTGATTCCCTGCTGAATGATCATGTAATGACAGAAGAATCTTAGTTCCCTACTCAGTGTTCAAGCAGTGGCAGAAGGCCCTCAATCTCTCAATGTTTGAGCAAAAAGGGCCCTGAATCTTTTACTCCATGTTCGAGCAAATACAGAAGACCCTCTATCACCCTACTCAGAGTTCAAGCAATAGCAGAAGACCCTCAATTCCTGCTTAGTAACCAAGCAATAGCAGAAGACCCTCTATCACCCTACTCAGTGTTCAAGCAATAGCAGAAGACCCTCTATCACCCTACTCAGTGTTCACGCAATAGAAGAAGACCCTCAATTTGTGCTTAGTAACCAAGCAATGGCAGAAGACACTTGATCCCCTGTTAATTGTTCAAGGAAAGCAGGAGACCCTCAATTATCTTACTCATTGTTCATGCAATGGCAGAAGATCCTCAGTTCCTGCTTCGTAATCAAGAAATGGCAGAAGACCCTTGATTCCCCTGATGAGTGGTTCAGGCAATGACAAAAGAATCTTAGTCCCCCCTGCTCAGTGTTCAAGCAGTGGCATGTTTGAGCAATAATGTTTGAGCAATAAGGCCCTGAATCTCCCCCTTTATGTTCTAGCAATGGACGAAGACCCTCTATCGCCCTACTCAGTGTTCAAGCAATAGCAGAAGACCCTCAGTTCCTGCTTAGTAACCAAGCAATGGCAGAAGACACTTTCAATAACCTTACTCAGTGTGTAAGCAAAGACATAAGACTCTCAGCCCCCTATTCAGTGTTCAAGTAATGGCAGAAGACCCTCAGTCCAATAATCTGTGTTCAAGCAATGGCAGAAGACCCTCAGTCCAATACTCTGTGTTCAAGCAATGGCAGAAGACCCTTGATCCCCTGCTCAGTGTTCAAGCAATGAGGAAAGATCTTAATATCCCGACTTCAAGCATAGGGCTCCAATGATGTGAACTAAAAAAAAAGCTAACTTGTATTACTGGGCAGCTGATTGTGCTATCACTTATGTTGGTCACACGCTTGGCAATGCCATTAGGGTCAACTCAACAACTCCCAATATTCATTCCCCATTTTCAAAAGAGGCAAATCCTGAGCAGTTTTTCACTAAAAACTCGATTGCATGAAATTGCGCAGACCCCATCAATCTGCCGATCATGTTTTCACTTCCCAGTTTCATGCAACCAAAATGATTGAAATTGCGACTGAAATATACTGTATAGAAGACGCATTTCTCACAACCTTAACGTAAATGGCGTCCAGCGCCATTCACAGACGTCTTACGCAAACGACGTTGATTTTTAAATTTCGACGTGGGAACTACGGCCATTCTTAACATGGCTTAGGACAACTAGGGCTCAGCCCTAATTCTACGCGACGCAACTCGACGGAAACGACGTACAGTTAGATTGACGGGCCGTTCGGAACGTTCGGGGATCGCCGTAAGTATTCATTTGCATATTCTACGCCGGTCGCAATGGCCTTGCCACCTAGCGGCCGGCCTAGAATTGCATCCTTAAGATCCGACAGTGTAATTCAATTACACCTGTCGGATCTTAGGGCTAGCTATGCGTAACTGATTCTATGAATCAGCCGCATAGTTAGGACGGCCGGAACACAGAGATACGATGGCGTATCAGGAGATACGCTGTCGTATCTCTTTGGTGAATCTGGCCCCAAGCTCTTAATATTTCCTCCCCCACGTGCCCCTTCCCATGACTTTTCTGTCAAGATCAATGGCACGTCTCTCAGTCCGTCCCCACATGCCAGGGTGCTAGGAGCAACCTAAGGCCTCGTACACACGACCGAGTTTCTCGGCAAAAACCAGCAAGAAACTTGCTGGGAGATATTTTTTTGCCGAGGAAACCGGTCGTGTGTACATTTTCGTTGAGGAAACTGTCGAGAAACTCGACGAGCCAAAAAGAGAGCAAGTTCTCTATTTCCTCAACGGGAATGGAGAAAATTGGCTTGTCGAGTTCCTTGACAGCCTAACAAGGAACTCGACGAGGAAAACGTTGTGTTTCCCCCGTCGAGTTTCTCGGTCGTGTGTACGAGGCTTTAGACTCTGAACTGTCCTTTCAGGCCCACATCCAATCCCTGTCCAAATCATTCTGCCTTGGCCTCCGCAACATTTCTAGAATACACGGTCGGGAGTCCCAACCAAAAGCTCTCATCTGACTTTTTACGACGGGAAAACTGCTATTAGTCAGAAGCCTATCCTGCTTCTGACTAATACACTGTGGCCCAGATTCTCGTAGGAGTTACGCCGGCGTATCTCCAGATACGCCGTCGTAACTCTGAGTGTGAGGCGTCGTATCTATGCGCCTGATTCTTAGAATCAGTTAAGCATTGATTTGTCTTAGATCCGACTGGCATAAGTCTCTTACGTCGTCGTATCTAAGTTATTATTATTATTATTATTATTATACAGGATTTATATAGCGCCAACAGTTTGCGCAGCGCTTTACATCAGGGAAGACAGTACAGTCACAATACAATTCAATACAGGAGGGATCAGAGGGCCCTGCTCGTTAGAGCTTACAATCTAGAAAGTTGCATATTTACGCTGGGCGGTAGGTGGCGATTCTGTTGATTTACGCATCGAATATGGTAATGAGCTAGATACGCCGATTCTCAAACGTACGTGCGCCCGACGCATTTTTTTACGTCGTTTACGTAAGGCTTTTTTGGGCAAAAAGTTACCTCTGCTCTATGAGGCGTACCAATGTTAGGTATGGACGTCGGAACAGCGTCAAATTTTTCACGTTTTACGTCGTTTGCGTAAGTCGTCCCTGAATGGGGCTGGACGTAAGTTACGTTCACGTCGACTAGGCATTGAGCGGGCACAATTTAATTAGAAAATTCGACGTGATACTGAGCATGCGCACGCATGCGCCGTTCGATAAAAGCGTCATTTACGTGGGGTCACATAACATTTACATACAACACGCCCCCTACCAGCCTAGTTTGAATTAGGCGGGCTTACGCCGTATCAGATACACTACGCCGCCGTAACTTAGAGCGGAAGATGTTTCTGAATACGGGACCTGCCGCTCTAAGTTACGGCGGCGTAGTGTATCTGAGATACGCTACGCCCGCCTAAACATAGGAGTTTTTTAGAGAATCTGGGCCTTTTTTACTTTCTCCATCAGCTCACCCCCCAAAGCTATTACCCTTTGTATCACTTGACCCTCCCTTTTAGTTTGTAAGCTCTAATGAGCAGGGCCCTCTGATTCCTCTTGTACCAAATTGTAATGTAAATGTAATGTCTGCCTTCATTTTGTTAAGCGCTGCGCAAACTGTTGGCGCTATATAAATCCTGTATAATAATAATCATGCTTTAACCACTTCAGGACCCGCTCATGTACATATACGTCGGCAGTTTGAAGCGGTTGTATACCCGCCACGATTTTTTTTTTTTTTACATCTGAAAGGCAAAAGGCATAATGAGCTAGTATGCACCGCATACTAGCTCATTATGAAATACTTACCTTGGAACGGGCGAGATATCATCTTGCCTCGGCGTGTCTTCCGGGTATTGCCGCTCCAGCGCTGTGATTGGCTGGAGCGGTGATGGTGCGGGAGACTTCATACCGGCAAGGTCCGGCGGCTGCCGGGCCTTTAGCCGAGGATCCCCGCTGCGCATGCGCCGCTGCAATCAGCTGCGCATTGCGAGGTAAATATCTCCTAAACCGTACACGTCTCTGACCATCTCATGTATCATGTCTGCAGTCTCTGACCATCTCTTGTATCATGTCTGCAGTCTCTAACCATCTCTTGTATCATGTCTGCAGTCTCTGACCATCTCATGTATCATGTCTGCAGTCTCTGACCATCTCTTGTATCATGTCTGCAGTCTCTAACCATCCCTTTCTCTTTCCCAATTTGTAATTGACGCGTTCTTCAACTTTTAAACTTAGCATTTTTTCGACACACTACAGAAAACACAACCAAACTAAATGGCGACTCACAATATGTATGAAGTCGTATATTCTGAACCCTTCCCGATATGGCATACCGCCCAAATTGAAGTTGTTGAGCGGGGGGGCGGCGCCTTCTGTAATTTGTAAACACAGCTGCAGTGAAGGGGCCCCCTGGAGCATCAAAGTTGTTGAGCAGGGGGCTGGAGGTGCCCGAGGATTACATCCATCCGCCGAAGTTGTTGAGCGAGGGATGCCGCAATTGCCACGAACGGAACGAAATTGCGGGAGGGGATTGCCCTGAACGGGGGGTTGTCGCGATTGGGCAGGACCCATGGGCTTGAGCCCAATCAAACACAATGGTAGGTCTGGCCCTGACTGCATGTGGCCAGAGGTGGGGGGGGGGGGGACCGATGCCGAGCATTTGTGCGAGTACTTGTGCTCCCTGTCAGTGCCTATAGGTGCCACCTATAGGTGCCCATCAGTCAAACTGTCACATGGTATTAAAAAAAAGTATCGGTAATTGGTATCGGCGAGTATCGGTACTTGTACTCTGTCCTAAAAAAGTGGTATCGGGACAACCCTAATCGGCGCCAGGTTATCTCCGGCGCCCCCCACCTCAGGCCAAACGCGGTACTGCACAGCGCTTGAGCCTGAATCCTGCTCGTTAACACTCACAAACCGAGTTAGGATTTTTCAAAATGCAGCGCTCGTATTGCGAAATGCTTGTTAACTGCGTTAGTTGCAATCCGAGGTTCCACTGTATATAGATCAGACCAGAATGAGGGACACATGAGGGGGACAGAGGACAGATTGTCCCAACTGTCCCTCACAATCAGGGACAGTTGGGAGCTATACGAGACAGTCTCGGTCTCATGCACACTAGCATCAAAAATTGAGGCCCGGATTTACGTAGAATAGCGTATCTTTGTGCGGGCGTAACGTATCCTATTTATGCCGTATTCTCAAACGAAAGTTGCGGCAGCGGCGTAGCGTAAATAGGCCGGGGTAAGCCCGCCTAATTCAAATGTGGTAGATGTGGGCGTGTCTTATGTTAATTTTATATGACCCCACGTAAATGACGCTTTTTACGAACGGCGCATGCGCCTTCCGTGAAGGTATCCCAGTGCGCATGCTCCAAATTAACCCGCAAGAAGCCAATGCTTTCGACGTGAACGTAAATGACGCACAGCCCTATTCGCGAACGACTTACGCAAGCAAAGTAAAATTTTCAAAATTCGACGCGGGAACGACGTCCATACTTAACATTGGTATGCCGCATCTACGCCTCCATATAGCAGGGGTAACTTTACGCTGGGAAAAGCCTAACGTAAACGGTGTATCTGTACTGCGTCGGCCGGGCGTACGTTCGTGAATTTGCGTATCTAGCTGATTTACATATTTCTAGGCGTAAATCAGCGTACAGGCCCCTAGCGGCCAGCGTAAATATGCAGTTAAGATCCGACGGCGTATGAGACTTACGGCGGTCGGATCTAATACAAATCTATGCGTAACTGATTCTAAGAATCAGGCGCATAGATACGACGGCTCGGACTCAGAGATACAGCGGCGTATCTCCTTTGAGAATCTGGGCCTGAGTGTTCGGGACCATAAAGCGCACATTGGCGAACAGATCTGAAAGCAACAGAACCAGTCAGAACCTCTTACGATAGAAACATTTAGATCAAGAAAAAAATTGCTTTGGTGGTCTGCGCCGTGTCGGTTGAAGTGCGATGTAAACGGACATGTTTTTACGCATTCCAACACTGCCAGAAGAAATACCACCACACACGAAAAACATGATGCCAATGTGCACAAGGCCTTAAAACGAGAGAAATGATTCGGAACGCAAATAAAGTCGCCGCGCCAATTAGAATTTCCAGCTTGTCTGACAACGGGACAAGTAATTAAACGAGAAAGATCTTTATCGAAGAATAAAGACGCTTTAATGCTCAACAGGAAGGGATTTTGTTCTTGTGACATTTACATCTCTGCGCGTTTTTTTTCATTTCACAATAATCTACGGAGATTTGTGTAAAAGGCGAGAAAATGGTCCCATTCACCAAATGGCCTGATCTGAGGGATTAGAACTGTGCAGGAAGAAATGAGAAGAATCAAACAGACGTGATGGGCTTTTAGAGGTTCTACTGATCTTGTTAAGCAATTTAATAAAGTGAGGCTGATGTATAGATTGCTGAAGCGCTGGGCTTATAATAATACAAATTTACAGACGGCCAAGTCTGACTGTTGTAGGGTAAGGGGGGGGGGGGCTCATTACTGTGCTGAGAGCGGCACCTAGTGGTCAATGTCATTATTGATTTCTAAGGATGCGTCTCAATCTTCGCTAAAACCACGTGAGATGTGAGACGTGAGATGCATTGTCAGTGATATGTGTGGACTCTGGTGAGTGGATAGGCTGCATTGTCAGTGATATGTGTGGACTCTGGTGAGTGGATAGGCTGCATTGTCAGTGATATGTGTGGACTCTGGTGAGAGGATAGGCTGCATTGTCAGTGTGATATGTGTGGATTCTGGTGAGAGGATAGGCTGCATTGTCAGTGATCTGTGTGGACTCTGGTGAGTGGATAGGCTGCATTGTCAGTGATATGTGTGGACTCTGGTGAGTGGATAGGCTGCATTGTTAGTGATATGTGTGGACTCTGGTGAGTGGATAGGCTGCATTGTCAGTGATATGTGTGGACTCTGGTGAGTGGATAGGCTGCATTGTCAGTGATCTGTGTGGACTCTGGTGAGTGGATAGGCTGCATTGTCAGTGATCTGTGTGGACTCTGGTGAGTGGATAGGCTGCATTGTCAGTGATATGTGTGGACTCTGGTGAGTGGATAGGCTGCATTGTCAGTGATATGTGTGGACTCTGGTGAGAGGATAGGCTGCATTGTTAGTGATATGTGTGGACTCTGGTGAGTGGATAGGCTGCATTGTCAGTGATATGTGTGGACTCTGGTGAGTGGATAGGCTGCATTGTCAGTGATATGTGTGGACTCTGGTGAGTGGATAGGCTGCATTGTCAGTGATATGTGTGGACTCTGGTGAGTGGATAGGCTGCATTGTCAGTGTGATATGTGTGGACTCTGGTGAGTGGATAGGCTGCATTGTCAGTGATATGTGTGGACTCTGGTGAGTGGATAGGCTGCATTGTCAGTGATATGTGTGGACTCTGGTGAGTGGATAGGCTGCATTGTCAGTGTGATATGTGTGGACTCTGGTGAGTGGATAGGCTGCATTGTCAGTGATATGTGTGGACTCTGGTGAGTGGATAGGCTGCATTGTCAGTGATATGTGTGGACTCTGGTGAGTGGATAGGCTGCATTGTCAGTGATATGTGTGGACTCTGGTGAGTGGATAGGCTGCATTGTTAGTGATATGTGTGGACTCTGGTGAGTGGATAGGCTGCATTGTCAGTGATATGTGTGGACTCTGGTGAGTGGATAGGCTGCATTGTTAGTGATATGTGTGGACTCTGGTGAGTGGATAGGCTGCATTGTCAGTGATATGTGTGGACTCTGGTGAGTGGATAGGCTGCATTGTCAGTGATATGTGTGGACTCTGGTGAGTGGATAGGCTGCATTGTTAGTGATATGTGTGGACTCTGGTGAGTGGATAGGCTGCATTGTCAGTGATATGTGTGGACTCTGGTGAGTGGATAGGCTGCATTGTCAGTGATATGTGTGGACTCTGGTGAGTGGATAGGCTGCATTGTCAGTGATATGTGTGGACTCTGGTGAGTGGATAGGCTGCATTGTCAGTGATATGAGTGGTCTCTGGTGAATGGATAGGCTCAGGGCTGGTGCAAGGATTTTTGTCACCCTAGGTGAAACCTTATTTTGCCGCCCCCCCTTGGCTCCACCCCTGTCTTCACCCCCTTTGCCCTGCCCATGTATACCCCACCTTTTTAATGAAGCGCCCATCAAATGTAACCCACCAGCGCACCATCAAATGCAGCCTCACCAGCACTCATCAATGCAGCCTACCAGCACCTATCAATGCAGCCTACCAGCGTCCATCAAATGCAGCCTACCAGTGCCCATCAATGAATGAATGTTTACTTTCTTCCATTATTTTCGGGAGTCGGGACACAGACACAGTCCTCCACCGCCACTGCGCTTCTGACACTATGTGCAAATGGAGCGGCGGGTGCCTGCTGACTCTGAGACTTAGTTGCTTGCTGCAGAGAGAAGAGAGAGTAGGAACACCAGTTGCCGGGAGCCCTAGGCAGCAGGATCTCTGGTAACTGCATGAGTGGTTAGATTGCAAGCTCCTCTGGTATAGGAACTGATATAAATGCACCTATGTACAAGCGCTGTGTAATAGGGCAACATTGTAAATGTACAGAAAATAAAATATTTTTCACCATATACATCAATTTAACCACCTGACTCACCTTAGTCCTTTTTGGGTCACTGATTCAGAACAAATACGCACTCCCGAGCAATTTCTGACTTCACTTGCTACATGCTTGTTTCAGGCCAAAAGCTGTAGCCATTGCATCAACATGACAGCCAGTCAACTAGCTTTTTCAGTTCAGTTCATGCACTTCTCCCAGCACAGGTGTCCCTCCATCATATCTGATGCTCATAGGCGTGCGCACAGGGTGTGCCAGGTGTGCCTGGGCACACCCTAATCACCCCATATGGGGAAGATTCCCTATGTTTAGACCCCTAAAAAAAAAAATTAAAAAATAATAATAAAAATTATTATAAAAAAAAATTGTAATTTTTTTTTTTTTTAAATTAATAAAAAAAAAAAAATCTACTTACACTGTCCACTTCCCTACTGACACCAATCTCTGCCCTACTAACACTGTCCATTGCTCTACTGATACTGGGGTAGATTCAGGTAGCAATTACGCCTGCGTATCCATAGATAATTGCTAAGTAGCCCCGGCGTATCGACTTTGTGTATTCAGAAAGCTCGATACGCCGACTGTAGCCTAAGATATGACTGGCATAAGGCTCTTATGCCGTCGTATCTTAGGCTGCATTCTTACGCTGGCCGCTAGGTGACGTTCCCGTAGTGGTCAGCGTAGAGTATGCAAATTGCATACTCACGCCGATTCACAAACGTACGCATGCCCGGCGTTTGAGTTTTACGTTGTTTGCGTTCGTCGCTTTCTGCGTAAGGCTGCTCCTGCTATTAGAAGGCGCAGCCAATGGTAAGTATACACGTCGTTCCCGCGTCGCGATTTTTTTAAATTTACGTCGTGAATCGTGAATGGCGCTGGACGCCATTTACGTTCACGTCGAAGCAAATGACGTCCTTGCGACGTCATTTACCGCAATGCACGTCAGGAAATTTTCCCGACGGAGCATGCGCAGTACGTTCGGCGCGGGAACGCGCCTAATTTAAATGATCCACGCCCCCTACGGGATCATTTAAATTACGCGCGCTTACGCCGGCCACTTTTACGAAACGCCCCCGCAAATTACGGAGCAAATGCTTCGTGAATGAAGCGTAGCTCAAGTAATTTATGGAGGCGTAGCGTAAAAACGGAATGCTGCGCCGCCGTAGTAGTGCGCTCCCCTACTTGAATCGACCCCACTGTTAGTATACATACACATGCGCACACACACGCATATGTGTTTGAGCTTTGGGGTGCACACCCTAATGCTATAGGCTGCGCACACCTATGCTGATGCTACATGGGCTAAGGAGGTGTAAGCTCACAGGAACTTCGGAAATGACTTGCATGGAGGCCTCCAAGCACCCAGTCATGGGATCCAGCAGTGTATAAATCCTCCCGTACATAACTGACACATGTCACCCCCATGTCACCCCCCCCCCCCCTGTCACATGAGTTTCAGATCATTTGCGAGGTTGGGTTGTAAGTATGCAGAGTGCTCTATCCACGGGCAGGCAAAGATTCGCTGTAGCCAGAAGGATGCTGGCAGCTGTCTTCCTGGGGGGCAGATGAATATTATTGACCCAGTTTTATAATCCAAAGAACATATGGATGGAGCGAAGAGCCAGAAGATGTCAGAATTCTGAAGTGTTGGAGAGTCTTCCATAAGCAGGATAATAAAAGTAAAAAGATTTCGGCCCAGATTCTCAAAGGACTTACGACGGCGTAGCGCCATGTACGCCGTCGTAAGTCCGAAAGAGGGCCGTCGTATCTATGCGGCTGATTCTTAGAATCAGTTACGCATAAATTCGGCTAAGATACGAGCGGCGTAAGTCTCTTGCACCGTCGTATCTTAGGGTGCATATTTACGCTGGCTGCTAGGTGGCGCTTCCGTAGATTTCCGGGTCGAATATGCTAATGAGCTAGATACGCCGATTCACGAACGTACGTGCGCCCGGCGTAGCAAGATACGTTGTTTACGTAAGACATGAATGGGGCTGGACGTAAGTTACGTTCACGTCGACCTAGGCATTGAGCGGGGTGATCAGTGGGAAGAATGTTCCTTACATTGGTGATCAGTGGGAAGAATGTCCCTTACATTGGTGATCAGTGGGAAGAATGTTCCTTACATTGGTGATCAGTGGGAAGAATGTCCCTTACATTGGTGATCAGTGGGAAGAATGTCCCTTACATTGGTGATCATTGGGAAGAATGTTCCTTACATTGGTGATCAGTGGGAAGAATGTTCCTTACATTGGTGATCAGTGGGAAGAATGTCCCTTACATTGGTGATCAGTGGGGAGAATGTTCCTTACATTGGTGATCAGTGAGAAGAATGTCCCTTATATTGGTGATCAGTGGAAAGAATGTTCCTTATATTGGTGATCAGTGGAAAGAATGATCCTTACATTGGTGATCAGTGGGAAGAATGTCCCTTACATTGGTGGTCAGTGGGAAGAATGTCCCTTACATTGGTGGTCAGTGGGGAGAATGTCCCTTATATTGGTGATCAGTGGAAAGAATGTTCCTTATATTGGTGATCAGTGGAAAGAATGATCCTTACATTGGTGATCAGTGGGAAGAATGTCCCTTACATTGGTGATCAGTGGGAAGAATGCCCCTTACATTGGTGGTCAGTGGGAAGAATGTCCCTTACATTGGTGGTCAGTGGGGAGAATGTCCCTTACATTGGTGGTCAGTGGGAAGAATATCTTACATTGGTGATCAGTGGAAAGAATGCCCCTTACATTGGTGATCAGTGAGAAGAATGTCCCTTACATTGGTGATCAGTGAGAAGAATGTTCCTTACATTGGTGATCAGTAAGAAGAATGTTCCTTACATTGGTGATCAGTGGGAAGAATGTCCCTTACATTGGTGATCAGTGGGAAGAATGCTCCTTACATTGGTGATCAGTGGGAAGAATGTCCCTTACATTGGTGATCAGTGGGAAGAATGTCCCTTACATTGGTGATCAGTGGGAAGAATGCCCCTTACATTGGTGGTCAGTGGGAAGAATGTCCCTTACATTGGTGGTCAGTGGGGAGAATGTCCCTTACATTGGTGATCAGTGAGAAGAATGTTCCTTACATTGGTGATCAGTGGGAAGAATGTTCCTTACATTGGTGATCAGTGGGAAGAATGTCCCTTACATTGGTGATCAGTGGGAAGAATGCCCCTTACATTGGTGGTCAGTGGGAAGAATGTCCCTTACATTGGTGGTCAGTGGGGAGAATGTCCCTTACATTGGTGGTCAGTGGGAAGAATATCTTACATTGGTGATCAGTGGAAAGAATGCCCCTTACATTGGTGATCAGTGAGAAGAATGTCCCTTACATTGGTGATCAGTGAGAAGAATGTTCCTTACATTGGTGATCAGTAAGAAGAATGTTCCTTACATTGGTGATCAGTGGGAAGAATGTCCCTTACATTGGTGATCAGTGGGAAGAATGTCCCTTACATTGGTGATCAGTGGGAAGAATGTCCCTTACATTGGTGATCAGTGGGAAGAATGTTCCTTACATTGGTGGTCAGTGGGAAGAATGTTCCTTACATTGGTGGTCAGTGGGGAGAATGTCCCTTACATTGGTGGTCAGTGAGAAGAATATCCCTTACATTGGTGATCAGTGAGAAGAATGTTCCTTACATTGGTGATCAGTAAGAAGAATGTTCCTTACATTGGTGATCAGTAAGAAGAATGCTTCTTACATTGGTGATCAGTGGGAAGAATGTCCCTTACATTGGTGGTCAGTGAGAAGAATGTTCCTTACATTGGTGATCAGTAAGAAGAATGTTCCTTACATTGGTGATCAGTAAGAAGAATGCTTCTTACATTGGTGATCAGTGGGAAGAATGTTCCTTACATTGGTGATCAGTGGGAAGAATGTTCCTTACATTGGTGATCAGTGGGAAGAATGTCCCTTACATTGGAGGTCAGTGGGAAGAATGATCCTTACATTGGTGATCAGTGGGAAGAATGTTCCTTACATTGGTGATCAGTGGGAAGAATGTCCCTTACATTGGTGATCAGTGGGAAGAATGTCCCTTACATTGGTGATCAGTGGGCAGAATGTCCCTTTCATTGGTGATCAGTGGGAAGAATGTTCCTTACATTGGTGATCAGTGGGAAGAATGTTCCTTACATTGGTGATCAGTGGGAAGAATGATCCTTACATTGGTGATCAGTGGAAAGAATGATCCTTACATTGGTGATCAGTGGGAAGAATGTTCCTTACATTGGTGATCAATGGGAAGAATGTTCCTTACATTGGTGATCAGTGGGAAGAATGTCCCTTACATTGGTGATCAGTGGGAAGAATGCTCCTTACATTGGTGATCAGTGGGAAGAATGTCCCTTACATTGGTGATCAGTGGGAAGAATGCTCCTTACATTGGTGATCAGTGGGAAGAATGTCCCTTACATTGGTGATCAGTGGGAAGAATGTTCCTTACATTGGTGATCAGTGGGAAGAATGTTCCTTACATTGGTGATCAGTGGGAAGAATGATCCTTACATTGGTGATCAGTGGAAAGAATGATCCTTACATTGGTGATCAGTGGGAAGAATGTTCCTTACATTGGTGATCAATGGGAAGAATGTTCCTTACATTGGTGATCAGTGGGAAGAATGCTCCTTACATTGGTGATCAGTGGGAAGAATGTTCCTTACATTGGTGATCAGTGGGAAGAATGTTCCTTACATTGGTGATCAGTGGGAAGAATGCTCCTTACATTGGTGATCAGTAGGGGTGCAACGGATCAAAAAACTCACGGTTCGGATCGTTCCTCGGATCAGGAGTCACGGATCGGATCATTTTTCGGATCGGCAAAAAAAAAAAAACTCCCCCACTGTAATATCCACATCTCCCCCCCCCACCAACTACAGTACCCCCTCGGTGCAGACACCCCCCCTCCTCTCAGTACAGAGACCCCCCCTCCTCTCAGCACAGTGACCCCTCCCTCCTCTCAGTACAGTGACCCCCCCCTCTCAGTACAGAGACACTCCCGAGCGGTGTGTCCCACGAGTGCGGGCTCCTCCTCTGTGGGTGTAAACAGAGGAGGGCCGCCGCCAGGTGTACCAAGATGGCCGCAGCTCCGGAGCTTGGCCAAAGCCGCGGCCTTTCCTAATGTTATTCCTGCGGCTCCGGAGCTAGGCCGAAGCCACGGCCTTTCCTAGCGTTATGGTCGCGGCTCCGGAGGAAGGCCAAAGCCGCGGCCATAACATTAGGAAAGGCTGCGGCTTCGGCCTAGCTCCGAAGCCGCCACCGTAACATTAGGAAAGGCCGCGGCTTCGGCCTAGCTCCGGAGCCGTGGCAATCCGCGGATCACAGTGTGTTCCGATCCCAAAGGGGTGACCCGTTCGGACCACGGATCAACTGTGATCCGTTGCACCCCTAGTGATCAGTGGGAAGAATGATCCTTACATTGGTGGTCAGCAGATAGAATGCCCCTTATGTTGGTGATCAGTGGGTACTGTAGAATGGTACTTGCAGGTATATAAAAAAGATCATTGGTGTCAATGAATAATTATGAGAGGCAACATTGCTGTTGGAGGAGCACCTACTGGAGGAAATCTTGGATTCCATGAAATCCTGGTTCAAAAAGGCTGGGTTAGTGGCTCAAATTACTAAAGCCAGAGGGTCAGTACAACGCATTTGGAGAAAGAGAAGTTGTCAATGGATGCCTTTGTGAGTAAATGTTACTGTGTGAAGGCTACATCACTGATGGACAACCAGTTAGACTTTGGGGGCCTTTTAAAGTGGAGTTCCACCCATAAATATAACATTACATCAGTAGTTTTAAAAAAATGTCATTAGTCCTTTAAGAATTTTTTTTTTTTTTAGATGCCTTCAAAGTGTTGTTGCTAGGCAGAATAGTTAATCTTCCCACTTCCTGCACCTAGGTGCTTAAGCTTCCTAACCTACACCGCACAGACTGTATGACTTCCTGGATTTCTGCCTTGCAGATTTCACACATGCTCAGTTCTGCACAAGCAGTGTAATAGGTTTCAGATCAGGTTTCAGCACCTGTACTGTCCAAGTCACATGATTCTTCGAGACTGGGGAGTGCACAGACTCCTGGAAAGTTACACCCACTACATTCCCAGGAGTCTGTGCGGTGTAGGTTAGGAAGCATTAAGCACCTAGGTGCAGGAAGTGGGAAGATTCACTATTCTGCCTAGCAACAACACTTTGAAGGCATCTAAAAAAACATATTTTTTTTCTTAAAGGACTAATGACATTTTTTTAAAACTACTGATGTAATGTTATATTTATGGGTGGAACTCCACTTTAAGATGGCCCCAGTCAATTTCTATTTTATAAAGTGTCTAAATGCTGTAACAACCTAACAAAACGGACCTTAGTTAACAGACTAACTTTACTAGAATACATTAAGCTTGTATATTACAGGGGTATTTATATTTAAAAAGTGAAATTGTGTCCGAAACTCCGCTTTAAGTAGTTTGATGCATATATCAGTTTCTCAAGGGCTACAAATAATATGATTTCCAGTTTTGATTGTCAGGAAGGATAAAATGGCATGGTGTTAAAACATCTTTATTTTTGATTTACCGGTACATTTTTTTTTGATTTGCCACTTTCTTTGAAGTGACTGTAGTTCCCAATGCAGTAACCTGCACTAGTGAAAAAAAACTTGTTAAAGTAGAAAGAAACCCTAACTGAATGGCATTTGGTTTGCTAAAGTATCGTATATACTGTATCTTAAGCAATCCTCATATTGTTAGATTAAAACTTTATCAGTATGGGTTTCCTGACGGTGACAACAGGACCATACCTGCATAATGTTGGTTCCATTGAAAGCCCATGTAAGCAGGAGCACAACCAGAACACAAGGACAGAATGTTGTCACCCTATGACAGAAAGTGTCCCAACAGGGACCTTTATGGAAGGATCACCAGCTATTATTTTACTAGAGGTTGAAATAGTTTGAATTACTTTTAAAATGACATTAACGTGTTTATTTGTTTAGATATTAGTGTCAGGGTTTACGTACGATTTAAAGCTGAAGTTTAAGCTGCTTATATTTTGTCTTCCCTGGTTCCTCATCAATTAAATTAATAGAATATTTAAAGCGGGGGTTCACCCTATAAACCCCAAAAAAAAAAAAAATGTTTTGTTCTACCATAAAATCAGCCTGTCCCGATTTTTTTTTCCCCGTACTCACCGTTTACTCGTACATCGAAGATACCGACTCCCCTCGGTGAATGGGCGTGCCTATGGAGACGGAGGATGATTGACGGCCGGCTCTGGCGCGTCACGCTTCTCCGGAAATAGCCGAAATAGGCTTGGCTCTTCATGGCGCCTGCGCATAGCCTGTGCGCAGGCGCCGTGAAGAGCCGAGACCTACTCCGGCTGTCTTCGGGGAGAGTGACGTGCCAGGGCCGGCCGTCAATCATCCTCCCTCTCCATAGGCACGCCCATTCCCCGCGGGAGCCGAAATCTATAATGTACGATTACAAGGTGAGTCCGGGGTTAAAAAAATCGGGACAGGCATACTGTAGCTCGCGCTACAATGCCTGTCTCGATGGTAAAATCATGTGAGTGAGGGTGAACTACCGCTTTAATAAAATGTTTCTATTTTCAATACATACTTGATCTTAGAGCAGGGCTCAAAAAATCACCATGGCAACTAGAAATTGCTTCCTGCCACCTGGGCTTTTGTCAGCCCACTTACTGTTGCAGGGATGCACAATTTGCATCGCCCATGCCCGGGACATAAAGTCCGGGGTGCCGGGCAAGTAGATTTTTTTCTACGTTTAGCCCTGCTGCTTGCCCTCACTCTTCAGGTGGAAACATTTGGGCGGCACCACTGCCATCTGATTGCTACCACACACATGGGTAAAGTGCCCCCCCTCCCCAGGCATGCCTCCCACTATGTATCCCAGGCTCCGCTTGCCCATATGTGGGCACGTGACCTGCATAGGGGGTGCCGCAGGGTAGAGCAGAGGGAAGACAGCAGACACATGTCATGTCCACTCTACTATTGTCATGAGGGCCACCAAGGAGTAGAGAGATGTAAGCGGCCCCTTGGAAGCTAGTTGATTGCTTTAGAAGCTTTGCAATATATCAGGAACACTGGTCATTGTCTATGTGACCCTTCAGGTACCTGATTTCTCTGGCACACAAGCAAGATGATGCCAACATTGCACCAAAACTCTTGGAACGGAATGTATATTCCTAATATAATGTGTGTTTGTAGGTAAAACCAGGAATTCTCCTGCAAATTTCAGAAAGTCCTGAAGACCAGGTTATCTAAAATGAGATGAGATGTAGATTACCGTGATGTGGATATAAATACATAAATATGGGACAGAGTCCCTAGTTCTTGGTTATTGACCCATCACCAAGTCTCTTTCATCTCAGAGTCTACTTCATATTTTTATCAAGCCATTCCTTGAAGGTGCCAACTTTGGTGTAGCCGGTGTACAAGTCTTGGTGGCAGGTTTTATCATAACCCCAGCTGACCAGTCCCATAAGGTGCCATCTGCTCTCAGAGGGCGCAGTTCCCGGCAGTAACACGGCAGCAATACCGCCAGTCTCTGAAGGACAGATGTGAGCTCCTGACACCTGCTTGGCACAAAACATGCTTTCTGTAACGCTGACGGCTATGCCATTCTCCTCATACTGCTGCTCGCACATTAGCGAGTCCACTGGCAAGACAAGACCAGCGCGAAGCGTCTCGTTCTTGTAACTTGGGGCCTTGGGGTCAGAGAGGATCCTCCAGCCGCTTGTGACGATCCTGGTGTCCAGGGTGGAGGAGTCGAGTTCTGGTAATGAGGCAAGGCAAACCGGTTGCACGTGGTCACTGACGCGGGCCTTGTCAAGGAGTTTGATGACCGCTATGTCGGAATCCAGCAGAATGGGGTCATAATTGGGGTGCACAATGATGGCTGAGATCTGAAAAAAAAACACATAGATTATTTGCGGGGAGAACTTAGAGCAGGGGTCTCCAAACGTTCTAAATACAGGGCCGGTTTACTATCCTTCAGACTTTAGGGAGGCCCAATAGTGGCCATTGGGACTAGAAATAAACAATACCCCATCTTCAGTGTCAGTGAGAGGATTTGTGCACCATTGTTGGTGTCATTGGTAGGAATTGTGTTCCATAATTGGTGGCATTGGGCTCTATTATTGATGTCATTGGGAGGAACTGTGCCCCATTGTTAGTGTCACTTGTAGGAATTGTGCCCCATCATAGGTAGAAATAGTGTACCATCGTTTGTGTCATTAGGTATAATTGTGCCCCAATCATTGGTGTCATTGGTAGGAATTGTGCCTCGTCATTGAGCCCCATTGTTGGTGTCATTGGGAGGAACTGTGCCCCATCTGTGTCATTTGTAGGAACTGTGCCCCACATTGGTAGGAATAGTGCACCATCGTTTGTGTCATTGGGTATAATTTTGCCCCATCATTGGTGTCATTGATAAGAATTTTGCCCCATCATTATTGGTGTCATTGGGAGGAACTGTGCCCCATCTGTGTCATTTGTCGGAATTGTGCCCCACAATTGTCATTGTTAGGAATAATGCCCCATAAATGATGTGATTGGTTGGGATTGCGCCCCATCATTGGTATCATTGGACCCCATCATTGGGAGGAACTGTGCTCCATCATTGGTGTCATTGGGAGGAAATGTTCCCTATCGTTTTTGTCATTGGGAGGAATTGTGCCCCATTATTGGTGTCATTGGGAGGAATTGTGGTGCCTCCATATTGGAGTCATTGTGCGGAATTGTCCCATCACTGAGTCATTGGGCCCCATTGTTGGTGTTATTGGGAGGAACTGTGCTCCATCAATGGTATCAGTGGGAAGAATTGTGCCCCATCACTGGTGTCATTGGGAGGAACTGCACACCATCATTGGTGATATTGGGCCCCATTGTGGGTGTCATTGGGAGGAACAGTGCCAGTGAATAAGATAGTGCCCCAAGGGCCAGACAGAAATAATATGAAACAATGTAAAAACGACGTATATGAAATTATTAAAAATAATTAATAATAAAATAATCTAACATATATAACAATAAAAAATGACTTCCTTTTAATAAATTTACCTTGAAAAGCAATATTTCCTGGCCATCATCTCTAAAAGCTTTTACTCTGGACTGTTTATATATATATATATATATATATATATATATATATATATATATATATATATATATATAAAATATATATGTATTTATTTTAATTTTATTTATTTTTTCTTAAAAAAACGAATTTTACCAGCTCAAGCGAACCACACACAGGGGCAGATCCACAAAGATCTGCCCCAGCGCAGGGTATCTGAGATACGCTACGCCGCCGTGACTTACTTGTCCTCCGATCGAATCCTGAAAGAATTTGCGCCGTAGTCTATCTCTGGCGGCGTAACGGCACGTAATTAAAATCGGCGATTAGGGGGCGTGTTTCATTTAAATGAAGCACGTCTCCGCGCCGAATGAACTGCGCATTCGCCGTCCCTAAATTTCCCGCCGTGCATTGCGCTAAATGACGTCGCAAGGACGTCATTTTTTTTAACATAGACGTGAATTACGTCCATCCTGATTCACGGACGACTTACGCAAAAGAAAAAAAAATTCAAAATAAACGCGGGAACGACGGCCATACTTAACATGGCAAGTCTAATTATACGCGACGAAATACCAGCTTTAACTATACGCCGGAAAAAGCAGACTAGAGACGACATAAGAGAATGTGACGGCCGTGCGTACGTTCGTGGATCGTCGGAAATAGCTAATTTGCATACCCGAAGCGGAAAACGACGTGAACGCCACCCAGTGGACGCCGAAGTATTGCATCTAAGATCCGAAGGCGTACGAAGCCGTACGCCTGTCGGATCTAACCCAGATGCCGTTGTATCTTGGTTTGAGGATTTAAACCAAAGATACGGCGCAGGAAATTTGAAAGTACGCTGGCGTATCAGTAGATACGCCGGCGTACTTCCTTTGTGGATCTGCCCCATAGAGCGCTATGACTGAGTATGTGTGTACGCATGACCTCAGAATGATGTTGTGAAATGCATTTTAAAATTGTGTGACTGTCATTGAGAATGTAAACAAACTCTGCGTCTAAGGGGCCCCCCGAACCTGAAGTGCCCCGGGTCATCCAAGGTCTAAATCTGGCCCTACTCTTCACCAAATCACATGTTTCATGGTTAGGGGTAGGACTGACAAGGTTTCCTCGTATGAGTAATGCTTTCATTTTGCTGCGATAGGGCGAGAGTCCTTTGGGAAGAGCCACCATTTAAACACAGAGTAGCGAACCATTAACAGAGTCCACCACCTGTATTGTTCCATACAGAGATCTGTGAACGCCGCCTGCATCCTATGGGAATGACGCTCCCCATCCCATATACATCCCCGCTCCCAGTTGCCATGGTTACTGACATGCAGATGCTGCTGGCTCTTCTCCTCGCGCTCGTCGCCTCTGTAGAATTTTCCCATCACCACTTTCAGATCTGACACCTTGATAATGGTGCTCTTGCCCAGGTCTGTCACGCAGTGAGCCGCGATCACCGCCGTGCGCTCGTTAAGCAGAGCCCCGCTGCACACCAGCACCCAGGTGCCCTTCCTCAGGTTGGCACCTTTCACCCCGTTAGAGCGACGGTACAGGGCGGCCTGCCATGGCCAACGCATTTCAGATATCCGCGAGACGGTGAAATTCCCCAGCTTCCCACAAACTGTAAGGAAAGACGAAAGAAAGACTGAATTAGGCAAGAGAAGGAAAAAATCGACCATTTGTCTTTTTTTCTGTAAAAGATACAAACTCACTAGGCACATTCAGTATAAAAAAAAAATGGAAACTTGGCAAGCATCATGTTGTAGTGCTATGTTCTCATAGATCAGAAGAGGTCACGGTATATGAGGGCAGCCCCTAAGTGCAGTGTCATTTTGTGGCTCTAGGGTTCTGGGCTTAGATGCCACCAGGGGATATTGTGTATATCCCTGTGTTTTGTCTGATTCCTCTAGGCATCTCAATTTATGACACCAACTACAAAACATACCGGAAGGCTGATCTGATTAATTGGAAATGCTATGGCCCGGATTCAGAAAGAATCGCGTAAGTTTTGGCGGGCGAAGCGTATCTCATATACACTACGCCGCCGTAACTTAGAGAGGCAGGTACCGTATTCAGAAACAACTTGCGTCTTTGTATTGGGGGGGTGCTAGGAGATGAGGGGAGCTCTGGGTATTGGGGGGCTAGGAGGCGGGGGAAGGTCTGTATATTGAGGGGTGCTAGGAAGTGGGGGAGCTCTGTGTATTGGGGGGTGCTAGGAGGTGGGGGAGCTCTGTACACTGAAGGTGGGGGACCTCTGTCCTGGAGAAGGGGAAACTAGGGGTGGGGGGAGCAATGTGCATTGGGGGGCTAGGAGGTGGGGGAGCTCTGTGTATTGGGGGGCTAGAAGGTGGGGCAGCTCTGTGTATTGGGGGGCTAGGAGGTGGAGGAGCTCTGTGTATTGGGGGGTGCTAGGAGGTGGGGGAGCTCTGTACTCTGAAGGTGGGGGACCTCTGTCCTGGAGAAGGGGAAACTAGGGGTGGTGGAGCAATATGCATTGGGGGGCTAGGAGGTGGGGGAGCTCTGTGTATTGGGGGGTGCTAGGAGGTGGGGGAGCTCTGTACTCTGAAGGTGGGGGACCTCTGTCCTGGAGAAGGGGAAACTAGGGGTGGGGGAGCAATATGCATTGGGGGGCTAGGAGGTGGGGGAGCTCTGTGTATTGGGGGGCTAGGAGGTGGGGCAGCTCTGTGTATTGGGGGGTTAGGAGGTGGAGGAGCTCTGTGTATTGGGGGCTAGGAGGTGGAGGAGCTCTGTGTATTGGGGGGTTAGGAGGTGGGGCAGCTCTGTGTATTGGGGGGCTAGGAGGTGGAGGAGCTCTGTGTATTGGGGGGGGGGCTAGGAGGTGGGGGAGATGTGTGTATTAGGGGGCTAGGAGGTGGGGGAGCTCTGTGTTCTGAGGGGTGCTAGGAGGTGGGAGGAGCTCTGTGTATTGGGGGGTGCTGGGAGTAGGGGGAGCTCTGTACTGGGAAGTAGGGGGACCTCTGTCCTGGGGAGGGCTAGGGGGAGTGCTATACTGGAAGGTGGAGGGATGAGCTTAATGTACTGAGGGGTGTGAGAACGGGGGAGCCCTGCATCCACACAACACCTTGTCCCGGCACTGCTTGGCATTGCAGTATTTACATATTCATTAAAATTTTAGAGCACACCAATGATGCCAACTTCCTCCTTACTCCAACCGTTGCTTCCTACCTTCCTGGCTGAGGCTGGAACACATCCTATTTGTGCCTTTGGCAAGCTTTAATGCCAACCAACCCTTGCTGGATTCCCAATAGGCATATATAAATACAACATTGGTGTATGGAATGGCAAGAACCATGAATGCATAATCTTGGGAGAGATCAAAATATGGCTGGTAATTATGCTCGTCAGAGCCCTCTTATATCTCAACAAGGTGAAATTCTGAGATAACACAAAGCACATACCAGGGATACAAGATGGCGCTCGCCCACTCCACTTCCCAGTTTTCAGACACGTCCTCCTGCTGCTCCCTGTGCGTTTGTAAAATTGAGACGCGCACTCATACTGCAGCTGTGTGTGAAGATGGTGGTAGCCCTGAGGAAGTTCTCCGGGTGGAAGAGCTGGCTTCTTGGTTGGGTAGATGTCACTCTTCTCCTTTGGGAATGAACTGGAGTATAGCTGGTGTAGTGGAGTCTCCCTGATTACAAACAAAAGACTTCATGAGAAACCTTCAACTTATGTCATATTCTCCGAGCTGCTAACTTGCCTTCAGAGACTCCCACCAACCGTCTAGGACAGTGATTATTATTATTCAGGATTTATATAGTGCCAACAGTTTGCGCAGCACTTTACATCAGGGAAGACAGTACAGTCACAATACAGATCAATACAGGAGGGATCAGAGGGCCCTGCTCGTTAGAGCTTACAATCCAGAAGGGAGGGTCAAGTGGAACAAAGGGTAGTAGCTGTGGGAGATGATCAGATGGACTCAAATGAAAATACAGTTGTTAGGTGTGGGAAGGGTAGGCTTCTCTGAAGGGGAGGGTTTTCAGGGATCCTCTGAAAGCCAATAGAGAAGGAGATAGGCGGATAGATTGGGGTAAGGAGTTCCGTAGGCTTGGAGAGGCTCTGGAAAAGTCCTGGAGACAAGCATGGGAGCAGGTGATGAGAGAGCTAGAGAGTAGGAGGTCTTGAGAGGAACGAAGTGAACGATTAGGTTGGTATGGCGAACCTTGGCACCCCAGATGTTTTGGAACTACAGTTCCCATGATGCTCAACTACACTGCAGAGTGCATGAGCATAATGGGAAATGTAGTTCCAAAACATCTGGGGTGCCAAGGTTCGCCATCACTGGTCTAGGATCAAACATAGCAGCAGAGACCTCCAACATAACTCAGCAACTGAGTCACATAAATACGGTATATACTGTTCTTATGCTTGTTTGCAAAATTAAAGTTGGCCGGTTCTGGATGAAGTCCAGGGCCACATTTTTGTCTCAGTCCAGCCCTGTACTCGAGTATATACGGTAGTTGACTTATGGAAATGTGACATGGAATTTCTTGGTTAGCAGTTGTATATAATCTGCCAGTGACTTATAACGATCCCTGGCGGCTTTACACGGCATCAAGATGGATTACATATGGCATGATACAGAAACCAAGAGACAAAATGGATGACATAAGGCCGGATTATCCAGAACACACACAAGCCTCTTCTTCTCTTTTTTTTTTATAAATACAACTAATGATGTATTTCATGTTCAGTGGAGAGATCTAGACGGCTTACAACAAGACACAGAGAGAGCTCACCGGATCGGAACCTGGGAGGGAAGGACTTTCTGGCGCACCAAGTCTGGGATCTTCGGCTCCCGGCAAGCTAAAGCAAAGAAATGGTTAAATGTCATCGCTGGTAAAAAAAAAATATATATATATTTTCAAACAATTGTCACAGTCATGTAGTTCCTTTTTCTTTTTCTGAGCAGCCTGTCCTTGGATCAATGCATGTACAAATACCACAAGCAGCAGACCAAAGGTGGAAGGGTCCAAAAAAGGCTTCAATTGTTCCAGGTGTAACAAAAGAAAAGGCGCTCAAAGCCTTATGCCGCGTACACGCGATCATTTTTCAGCATGAAAAAAAAACGTTGTTTTTCAGCATGTCTAAAAAACAAAGTTTTCCCAACTTCATCATTAAAACGACGTTGCCCACACACCATCTTTTAAAAAAAAATGATCTAGCAAAGCGCGGTGACGTACAACACGTACGACGGCACTTTAACCACTTAAGGATCAGACCAATATGCTGCTAAATGACCCAAGGGGTTTTTACAATTCGGCACTGCGTCGCTTTAACAGACAATTGCGCGGTCGTGCGACGTGGCTCCCAAACAAGATTGGCGTCTTTTTTCCCCCACAAATAGAGCTTTCTTTTGGTGGTATTTTATCACCTCTGCGGTTTTTATTTTTTGCGTTATAAACAAAAATAGAGCGACAATTTTGAAAAAAATGCAAAAACATATATAACATTTTTTTTCCCTCAGTTTAGGCCGATACGTATTCTTCTACCTATTTTTGGTAAAAAAAAAATCGCAATAAGCGTTTATCGATTGGTTTGCGCAAAATTTATAGCGTTTACAAAATAGGGGATAGTTTTAATATTTTTTTTTTTTACTACTAATGTCGGCGATCAGCGATTATTTTCGTGACTGCGACATTATGGCGGACACTTCGGACAATTTTGACACATTTTTGGGACCATTGTCATTTTCACAGCAAAAAATGCATTTAAATTGCATTGTTTATTGTGAAAATGACAGTTGCAGTTTGGGAGTTAACCACAGGGGGCGCTGTAGGAGTTAGGGTTCACCTAATGTGTGTTTACAACTGTAGGGGGGTGTGGCTGTAGGACTGATGTCATCGATCGAGTCTCCCTATAAAAGGGATCACTCGATCGATACGCCGCCACAGTGAAGCACGGGGAAGCCGCGTTTACATTCGGCTCTCCCCGTTCTTCAGCTCCCGGGAGCGATCGCGACGGAGCGCCTATAAACGAATAGCCGTGCCGTCGTCCCGGATCGCTCCCCGAGGTAAGCCGCCCGCCGCACGCAGCGGGGGGGGGTCCCGATCGGACCCCCCACCCGCTAGAAGGCAAGGACGTATATATACGCCCATCTGCCTGTACGTGCCATTCTGTGGACGTAAATAGGCGTGCGGCGGGCGTTAAGTGGTTAATATAAGACCCGGGCTTATTTTTGGAGAAACACGGTAGGCAGCATTCATGGGCACTAATAGACGGCGCTGATATATGGCGCACACCCCTAGTGGCCAAAAGTCGAAGCGACATAAGGTAACGTTGCATCGCCCAGCTGTGCCATTCTGCCGCAGTAAAACTGCAGCGGCTGGTGGGCAAGGAGTTAAACTGATTGTAAAGATTTTTTTTTTTAAATAACAGACATGCCATACTTACCTGCTCGGTGCAATGGTTTTGTACAGAGCAGCCCAGATTCCCCTTTTCTGGGGTCTGCCGCCAGTGCTTTTGGCTCCCCCTGCCTTCTGAGTGCCCACATAGCAAGCCGCTTGCCATGGGGGCACTAGTGTGGTCTCAATCCCAAGCCAAGCAGTGTGTGTCCATTTGGCACACACAGAGCGGCTTGGCCAATGGCTCCTGCTGCTGCCTCTATGTCCAGTGAGGGGAGAGAGAGCAAAGAGAGGTGCTGCTCTAGGGCACAGTGATGGATCAAGATCAGGCACAGGGGGGGCTGGGGGGTTGTAGCTGAACACCGAAGATTTTTTTTTTTACCTGCAGAGAATGCATTAAGGTAAATAAAACCTTCTGATATTAGAACCACTTTATTTACAACTCAAAAACTCTCAATGAATTTATAAATATAGACAAATTCAGACGTTTTATGCTTGAGCCTTTTTATAACGTATGATCATTTGTTTTTTTGTTTTTTTTAAGCTCATAGCAATCTACAATGCCAGCCCAACAATGCACTTAATGCAGCCCTAATCCCACGACGGGAGGGAAGAGGGCACAACACAAAGCCTTAAACATATTTTTTTGATTATATTCAGCAATTACCCTGAAAGGAAGATTGAATTACACTGAAAATATCCACTTCCAATTTGTTTGTGTATGTTTAATCCGGATAAAGGAGTCAGACAGACGGAGTGGGAAAGACAGGAGTGGTCCTTATCCAGCTCTGTGCCAACTGAGGGGGTGGCATGTCTCGATATAACGCTATGAATATGTGAACACACGCTGACTCCTGCAGCTTACTCTGTACACTTGTACCAGACGGGGAAACTTCTGTTCATTGGGTCTATACCCAGTGCTCCTCACTGCCGTCCATAGCTCTGGCCTCCTTAAAGCATTGACAGTTTCTCTTAGCTCCTTGACCTTTTAGCAGGACTCATGATCTCTGTATTCTGACTTCTGTACTCGGGTGACAAGGCTTCACCTTCCTTGTCCCTACTCACTCGAGGGATCATCCTTCCTGATCTCCTCTGATGGCCTGAGCTCACACTTCCTTGGAAGAGCACCGGTCTCCTAAGAAGACTAACACAACCCAATTACTTCTAGATTCTACTCCCGCTTGACCACTATCGCTTACTTATGCCCCTCTCTCTCTCTCTATATATATATATATATATATATATATATATATATATAATATGTATTTTGCCCCCCTACTTTCAGTGTGGGCACTACACTAAAGTTAGTGGGGAATGGGAGAGTTACCTTGCTCCCATTCACTAATTGTTTAAATTTCTGGGACCTCTGTCATTCCAGAAATGTCCACTGGGTCAGTCTGTGGTCCAGGGATGCAGTATCATCCCTGGCCGGCAGTTGGTCGCCAGAGGGATTCTGGCAGAGCAAGTTTTCCCCAGCAGCCAATTAGAAAAGTTTCTCCCTCGCAAGGCATGCTGGGGAAGAGTATATCTGTGACAGGTGTCATGTGTTCTAAAATCTTCGCGGGGTCCCGTTCCTGGTGCGGCATCCACCTTCAGGGTGCGCGCATCCATGGACCCCGCCGGCGTGGCCCACCTGGCCAAAGTTGCAGTCTACGAAAACCCTCATCCGGAGGTACAAGGGGACCCCAGTGACTTGCTGGGTTCCCGGTTCTACTGAAAGGATCCCAGGCTGGGTGCCGTGCGATTGGGGAGTTTGTTTGAGGAGGACCCGGAGGCAGGTCGTCCAACAGAGCCTGAACAAACCAATTGGGGACCCGGTGACCAGAATACTGACAGGTATGTTGCTGTCATCTGGTGACCAACGCAGAAATCTACTGGGAGGATTGCTTTATTAATCTACCTAGCTCAGTTATTGTACTTGGCCATGAGACAGGCCCACATCCTCCCAGAAATCCTAAGTGACACCTTGGCTGCCAGACTCGTGAAAAAGGAGTCTGTCTGGGGGCACTTTACCCACTCAGATGGAGTGGCGACGTGTTACAAATTGGTACTATGCAGAGCAGTACTGACTGCTTCACTTGATATCCAGGCCTGATACTGCAAAGTTCTCTCCTTTCTTTCCCTTCATCAACCTTGACCTTCCCACTGATGTTGATGTTGGCCGTGTTGGGCCTGGAAAATAAAGCATTGAGAAAACCTTTATTCACTGTCTGGACCTTCGCTCACTGCTTTTTCTCTCACTATTACACCCCTAGACAACGCCAGGGTAACTTAGCAGGCCGGTCCCAAACCAAATCAGCGGCTCCCTCGGGGGTGAGCGCTACATATATATATATATATATATATATATATATACACACACACATATATGCCTTTTTTACTCAGAGACAAGGTACTTCCTTTATCCTCCATCCCCTACCAACCATCATTCCTTGGTCCCCTACACCTTCCAATACCACTCCTTTCAGAGAATACAGAAGTATCAATGTGTGGTGCTAAGTAATTTGTATGGAATTTGGTAATGATAACAAGAAAAGCAGTAAAATTGATCGCCCAAAGCCAACAACAATAGACCCCCCCAGCAACAATAGTCTTTCACACCCTACAATATATGTCCCAGCAGCTAGCATCAATAGACCCTTCAGTAGCCAGCAACAATACATCCCTCCTTCAACAAAAGGTCCCTCCCAGTAACAACTGACCCCTCCAACTACAATAGTCCCTCCCAGCAACAACTGACCCCTCCAACTACAACAGATCTCCCCCCTAGCAGCCAGCATCAATAGACCCTCCAGCACATTCCAGCACCCCTTGCCATTACATACATTCAGTGCTGGAGGTGCCAGGACTGTTTTCCTCCTTGTTCACGCTGAACAAAAAGCCCTGTATATACACATATATATATATATATATATATATATATATATATATATATATATATATATATATATATATATACACACACACACAGTATATATATATTGTGACAGGAAGTCAGGTAAATCTGGGGGTGTTGCCACAGACGGGAGATACATTTCTGCCTTGTTTAGAAAATTCACCAATTACTTTTGGGTGTCGGCTGCAGAAGTAGCCAGAAAGGTTTAAGAACGTTGGATAGCTTCAGCTGTTCAGAATGAGGAAATTAAGGCCTCTATAAATTGTCCAAAGGATTACTACTCAATGCTGCATCCCGAGGCTTGTCGAGTTAAGGAGAGCAGTGAGCTGAGGAAGACTTCTGAAGGTGAAGTGGTTGTTGATACTTTTGCTGTGTGATAAGAAAATAAAAAAGACTATTGTTTTCTGCTGGAAGACCAGCAGTGTCTGCCCAGCAGTAGGCTGTGCCAGATCGAATGGAACTTCCCCTTTATAGTGCCGTTGTACGTGTTGTACGTCACCGCGCTTTGCTCGAGCATTTATTTTCACGATCGTGTGCTTGACAAGAATCACGTCGAGAAAAACTTTGTTTTTTCCCTGACATTAAAAACGGTCGTGTGTACGCGGCATAAGAGATTTTTTTCAATTGACCTGCAATAATTTGGATTTGGAAAGGGTTCCCCAAGACCTGAAAATTGATTTGGAGCTTACTTTGGGGTAAAAAGATTGACAAAGATAGTTAAGAACATCCGGTACAAGCAACGCATGTCCCCAGCAAGTTCACAAATAGTAATTTATTTATATTATATAATATTTTCTCTTACCTTTGATACAGACAGGTTGTTTCCCAGACCATTGCCCCGTTTCCAGGCATTTCCTCTCCTGGTTTCCACTGAGGACCTCGGAGTTGTTACAGATATAATGGATGGTGGACCCTACCGCCACTTTATTCCCAACTCTATGAAACTCCTGTTCTGATAATTTTCTATATCCGTTCAGTGGAGGTCCTGGATCCATGCAGCTCTTTTCTTCTATCACTAAAAATAGAGGAGTGAAACAGTAAAACTACAAAACTACAAACCATTTAAAACATCTCTATTCACAAATACTCTATATCAGGGGTGTCCAAACTTTTTTCAAAGCGGGCCAGATTTGATGAAGTGAACAAAAGAAATATATACCCATGGGCGTCCGCTCCATAGGGCAAAGGGGGGCAATTGACCCCCCCTGGAAAATCGAGAAGGTGTTGAAGAGTCTCGCAGCTGTGGGCTGACTGAGCAGTCCCGGGACGGATGTCACACAGACACAGCGAGCAGAGTGTACAGGGGGAGGGAACCTGCTGTGCCAATGCTGTGCTGATGGCTGATCTGAGGTACTGAATGGGATGGGGGAGGGGGGTCCATCTGTGCTGAAGGGGGGGTTTGTGCTGAATGGGGGTCCATCTGTGCTGAAGGGGGGGTCCATCTGTGCTGAATGGGGGGGTGTGCTGAAGGGGGGGTCCATCTGTGCTGAATGGAGGGGTTTGTGCAGAATGGGGGGTCTGTGCTGAAGGGGGGTCTGTACATTCTCTAGGCTATATGTATATGGGCATGGAGTGAAGCTGAATTATCTCAAGTGCAATTTTACACTGCCAGCTGGCCGCGTTATCTGTAAAGCTCCACTTTACCATTGTTTTAGCTGCGCTATTTGGCCGCTAGCAGGGTGCTTTTAACCCCTGCTAGCGTTTGAAGAAAGGGTTAAATGCGACTGTGTATCACCACTGCGGAAGCCCCCCCCCCCCCCCCTGAAAAAATTTCAGCGGAAGCCCATGTATATACCGTATATCCAACTAACACGCCCAAGCTCATCTCTTCACCACACACAGCCATAAAGGCAAGAGAATTCTTGTTGGGTCGTGTATTAGAGCTCGGACGAACACACTTAGACTGAATTTTAATGGTTCATAAATGTCTTTCATCAGTCTTGCCTACACACCATCAGTTAAAAAAACGATCGTGTCAGAACGCGGTGACGTAAAACACAACGACGTGCTGAGAAAAATGAAGTTCAATGCTTCCGAGCATGCGTCGACTTGATTCTGAGCATGCGTTGATTTTTAACCGATGGATTTCCCCACAGACGATCGTTTTTTTCTATCGGTTTTTTAACCATCAGATAATTTTAAAACAGGTTCTAAGTTTTGTCACAGATGGAAAAAAAAAACGATGGGGCCCACACACGATCTGTTCGTCTGATGAAAACGGTCCGATCGCGTGTACGCGGCATTAGTCTTTTTTCATATAACAGGTTCTTTTTACCTCCAGTATGGCTGACAGATTGTAATCCTACTGCAGCGGCCTATAAGCAGAATGTATGTGAGATCTCTAAATATACAATGGCTCCGTACTATTCACTCCTGTAGATGACAACCTCCAAATACTGCAATGTAATGTCGAGGCAGAAGAGATTTCAAGTTAATCCCCAAGTGACGTCCGTGTCACCGGAAACCGATCTGAAGCAACAGAATATTCTCTGAATCGTGGAAAAGACTCACATCAAAAATTCAATTATAATGAGCCAAGAAAGGAGTGACAGGACCCATCTGGATGGTGGAATTAATGAAAGGAACGGCCATGAAATGTTCATGTACTCTGATCATTAACAATGTGACACACTTTTCTCCCTGTCCTGGTAAATTGCGCAGGAAGTCAATCACTGGCGGTCTGTCCCTTCTGTCACTCCACGGCAGTTAAATTAGACCCAGCTATTGAGCTGTAAAGAGAATCTCAGCGGAGGTCCTCTGAGCCCTTGCATGAATGGGGATTGAGCAGGTTTAGGTATTTCATTCAAATATAAAAAATAAATATATATTTCCAGTATATTAACACTATAATAGGCCTTTCTGATGTACTACAACTGACAACTAGTACCTATAGTAGTCTGATGGTTTTGTTATAGCACAAAGAGGTTTCCATCTTGTTGGAACTTAGATGCTTTAGTACAATGGACCTTTGCTTGCTTATTTCCAGCCCTTGGGGCATTATTCATCCACTGATACCAACAATGGGGCATAGATTATTATAACAACCGTGAAGAGGCACAATCCCTCCCAATAACACCAACAATGGGGCATAATTCCTCCCAATGACCAAATTACACCAACAATTGGGCCCAATGACATCAATGACGGGGCACAATCCCTCCCAATAACACCAACAATGGGGCATAATTCCTCCCAATGACCAAATAACACCAACAATTGGGCCCAATGACACCAATGATACAAGTATTTTCTCCCATATTAGTGCCTCTCACTCCACCATACCCTCCCAACCAGGATACAGTCCGCTTCCAAACTGGGCACAGTAGAGCGAGAGGACCTAATAGGGGACGACCTAAATACCCTCCCAGCAGCCAGAATTTGAGTGCACACAAAGTAGATTTAATCCTTTGTGTCTATTAAGAAAAATATTTAAATGTAATTGTGCCTGGCATTCAGCTTTAACATGGTCAGTCGCTTCATATTTGTCTTGGATTCTCCAACAATGCAATCTTCCTGTCATAATACCAGGGTGGTCTCTCCCACCTTTGTGTGCTTCAGCTCCTCGGGTTACATTCTCCACAATATAAAATAAATATAAAAATCAGAAGGGAGAGTGGGTGTCCCTCATAATGGGTACAGCCGGAGTGAAGGAGCAGGAAGCTCAGAGTTCTCACTAGTAGAGTCAGGTCTCGTACACACGACCAAGTTTCTCGGCAAAAACTAGCAAGAAACTTGCTGGGTTTTTTTTTTCCGAGGAAACCGGTCGTGTGTACACTTTTCGACGAGGAAACTGTCGAGGATCCCGTCGAGCCAAAAAGAGAGCATGTCTTCTTTTTCCTCAACGAGAATGGAGAAATTTTGCTCGTCGAGATCCTCGACAGCCTAACAAGGAACTCGACGAGCAAAACGATGTGTGTTCCCCCGTCGAGTTTCTCGGTCATGTGTACGAGGCTTCAGATGGTTTAACTCTCCACCATCTTCCAAATCCGGAAAAATAAATTTTTGGTGGACTTTATTCTAGTAACTTAATAAATTTATAGCCACAGTGCAGCTATAGAATTGCAGGTGTTCCGCAGTTGGGGAGACATTTTATTGCTGAGTATACTTCAGAGTATATCTGTAATACTATCAATCTTATATCCGTGGATCCCTGCTATTCCCAGATGGTATTCAGCATCGTGCCAGAAAGACAAATCACACGAAACCTTCATCCTACCCTTCCAACGCCGTCAGATTGTCGGTATATTTAATGTGACATGGCCATCCATCACTAGCATTGTGTAAACAAGTCACAGGATTCTGCTGTCCTACAGAATACATAATGACATTCAGAGCTACAGGCGGAGAAGGACCTTGCTGACTCTCATGGGGGTTAGCAGTTTCTGAGCTACAAGGTATCTACAAGGTATTACTGCACTTACAGCGCTTACACATGACAATCAACTGTAATAGAAAACCTTAGAGAGCCTCCAAAATGTTCTTCCGAATTTTCCATACTCAACACAAGGGGTTTTATAAGAAGAGGAGGTACGAGATGCCAAAGCCTCCGAGTGGCTGTTGGTGATCTAATTCTGGGGTCTCCAAACTTTCTAAATAAAGTGCAAGTTTACTGTCCCAGCATCAATGTCACATCATTGGTTTTAATGGGAGGAATAGTGCCCTATTGTTGATAGACATCAGTTAGAATAATAGTGCCCCATTGATGGTGTCAGTAGGGGGAATGGTGCTCCATCATTGGTGTCAGTTGGTGGAAAAGTGCCCCAAGGGCCTGCTAAAGGCAGGCAAAGGGCTACATCTGGCCCCAGGCCACAGTTTTGAGACCACTGCTCTAGAAGAAATCAGCAAATACTCCTCCCAGGCTTGTGTTTACCATCTTTGGTATTCGGGGGAGGAATAGTGCCCCTTTGTTGGTGTCAGTAGAGGAAATAGCATCCCATTGTTGATGTCAGTGGCAGAAATGCTTTCCCATAGTTGGTGTCAGTGGGCAGATAAGTGTCTTTAGTGTATTAGTGTATTTAGTGTATTAGTACGATGAATAGTGCCCAAAGAGCCATATAAAGTTAAGCAAAGGGCTGCATCTGTTCCCCGATCTGCAGTTTGGTGACCCCTGGTCTAAATGTAAGAAGCAGTGGTTTCTTTGGCAGTCCTGCACCCGAGAAAAGACCCAGACAGGCAGTGCAATGAGTATTTGCCATGGCATGTGGATTTTGGCAGTCTAAAGGTAAAGAGCATTGGAAAATGGTGGCAAGACCCACAAGGCACTTCATATGTAGTTGTCGCCATGGCCTTCGCTACCACATTATATCAATTAGGCACGGTTCTGCTCATTCCAAAAGCAGAAGCTGGCTGTTTTACGCCGCAAATCGTCATTGCTTTAGACGTGAACGCAACTTACGTACAGCCCTATTCGCGAACGACTTACGCAAACAACGTAAACTTTTCAAAACTCGACGCGGGAACGACGTCCATACTTAACATCATCACCTCATAGAGCAGGGGTAACCTTACGCCGGAAAAAGCCTAACGTAAACGACGTAAAAAAAATGCGCCGGGCGGACGTATGTTTCTGAATCGGTGTATCTACCTAATTAGCATATTCATCGCGTAAATATACGGAAGCGCCACCTAGCGGCTAGCGGAAATATGCAGCCTAAGATACGACGGTGTAAGACACTTACGCCGGTCGGATCTTAGGGAAATTCTGGCGTATCTTGCTTTCTGAATACAGAAAGAAGATACGCCGGCGCTTCGTAGCACTTACGCGGCGTATCAATAGATACGCCGGCGTAAAGGCTATCTGAATCCGGGCCTCTGTTTTTATTTTCCTTGTAGGTGATTAGTTGGTTTGAGGTAGGTACCGCACTGGACAGATTTGATTATTTTGGTCTGTATTAGATGGTTCCTTGGATAAATGGAGGTTTATGATTCCCTTTGGAAGTCTGGGCTGCTACCTGAACTGGTCTGTTGCTTCAGTAGAATGGATATTTAAATAAGAAAAAAGAATCGCCCACTGTCCAGAGTCATGCCACACTTGATGAAATGATATCAGTCATTTATTGAGAATCAAGAATTAGCACATCGAGCAAACACATTTCGGGGGAACTTCCTCCCCCTTCTTCAGGGCTTATGATACGTATCAGCAGAGATAGGTGGGCTTCATGATAGTGCTTGTGTCCATGGGCATCTGCAGGTAGGGGAAAGGGGGGGCAAGTGCCCCCCCCCCCGGAATCAGGGATCAGCAAGGTGTCCGCCATAGGCGTGCGCATAGGTTGTACACGCCTGAAATCTGCACCCTGTACATAGCACACGCCTGGAATCTGCACCCTGTACATAGCACTGGCCTGGAATCTGCACCCTGTACATAGCACACGCCTGGAATCTGCACCCTGTACATAGCACAGGCCTGGAATCTGCACCCTGTACATAGCAAACGCCTGGAATCTGCACCCTGTACATGGCACACGCCTGGAATCTGCACCCTGTACATGGCACACGCCTGGAATCTGCACCCTGTACATAGCACAGGCCTGGATTCTGCACCCTGTACATAGCACACGCCTGGAATCTGCACCCTGTACATAGCACACGCCTGGAATATGCACCCTGTACTTAGCACATGACTAGAATAAAGTCTGCTGTTTCCCCTTTAAAAATAAATACTTGCGAGTCGCGGCTAAGCCCCTCCCCTTCATGTAATTGTCAAAAGGGGGCGGAGCATGGGTGACCTTAAAATTTCAATTATGGTTGGAAGGGTACAGAGGTAGCACCCTCCGCCTTGTACATGTCTGGGTATTGTTTTCAACGTGAAATTTCATTACATTCACTAAGCTCTGTGGAAACTTCCCTTGCCTTTAGTAAGTAAGTTTTTTATTAGCAGTATCTGCAATCAGTTTGGGGGTCTTTTGTGTTGCTACCCTCCTCTTCATCTTTAGGTGTGGGAATAGGAGGAGGGCTCATCAAGCAAGAGATCAATAGGATCGGATGCTTTTACCTAATACATATCCAGTTGCTGTTCATTCAGCACAGAACCTGCAATGGTTTTGTACAACATTTATTTACAGAGCAGGGAATTTATCAAGCTGTGATCTTATATAAAATATGTCACATAAAACGTTTGACTACTTGTGATTTGCACTGCCTTACTGTGAAGTAAAGTTAATAATTTTCCCCCTACGTGTCTGTAATTTTGTAGTTAAACTTCAAAGTAACAGGAAGGCAGAGTTTAAAAGAGAAGTATGGGTTTTCTTTTCTTTTTATTTAAGAATCAGACTTACCAGGTGGATGCAGTATCAGTCCGATGCTGCATCTGCACCCGGCGCCTCTAAGACTGAGAACCGAGTGATCTAACACCACTGATCACTCGGTTCTCACAGCTCCCCAAGCAGAGAACTGGTGACTGTCAGCCTTCGGCTCTCTGCTCTGCAACCCCCCCACTCCCTATATGGTCACGATCCTTCCCAAGCCTGAATCAGCTCTGTGACGTCAGCCGACAGCGGGCTTCAGCACGCTGCCTGCTGAAAACAGGTCACAGGAGTGCAGAATGAACTGCACTCTTGTGATCCACAGGAGAAGTAAAGCCAAATGAGCTTTGATCAATGGTGTCAGTGGAAACGTATCTGAGAGGCAGAAATTTCTCAATGCTCAAGGAACCCCTAGCCACCTCTGGAGGAACCCTAGGGTTCTAAGAAATCCTGGATAAGAAACCCTGCTCTACAGCCAGTGGCAGTCCGTCCATTAGGGGCGTACGGGCGTTGCCCTCCCTATCCATGCAACTGGCCCTCTGATCTAAATGCAGGGCACCGGACGCATGGATTCCAATCAGGGGCTTATTTGTTTTTTGAAGCACGTCGTTAGAGCCAAAGGCTTCAATAGGCTTCAAAAAAGGGTGGGTTCAGGATGCAGAGCACTGCGCCCTCCCAGTTTTGTGACAATAGCGAATTAATATTTGCTATAGTAACACTGATTCTCCTCCTCCTCCTGGTTGTGAGACCGTCACCCGATTGGCCGAAAGGAGATCAGATTGTAGGAGGAGGGAGGAGACCCAGGGGAAGCGAAGGAAGCAGCTGGAGATTTGGATATATATATTGTTTGTGGCCCCCAGGGCCACAAAAGATATATACTGTATTTATCGGCGCTGCCTTGGAGGGGACAGGGAGGGAGCAGGACGAGCGCCGTCAGATTACATGAAGAGAATCTCCTGTTTACTCAGCAGCGTCTGTATTGCAAGTCCCGTCTCCTGGGATGCCATTGGACGACTGTTCTGTCTATCATAGGAGGCGGGACTTTGTATTAAAGAGGCCACAGAGTAAACAAGAGATTCTCCTGTTTGTAATCTGTCGGCACTTGTCCCGCCCCCCTCCCTCTGCCCTCCGAGGCTGCAGATGGGCATCAATCAGGCTGTACTGATGGCAATGGTAAGGCTGCATTCATGGCACATGTGAGGCTGCATTTATGGCACATGTGAGGTTGCAATGGTAAGGCTGCATTGGTTGCAATGGTAAGGCTACATTCATGGCAATGGTAAGCCCAAGCTCATCCTTAGTCCTAAGCAGCGCTCTGGGATTCATTGGGGCCACAAAATAAATATATATGGTATATCCAAATAACACGCCCGAGCTCATCTCTTCACCACACACAGCCACAAAAGCAGGAGAATTCTTGTTGGGCCGTGTATTAGTTGCTCAGACGAACACACTTAGACCGAATTTTAATGGTTCAAAGAATGTCAGGCAAAATATTCGGCCCTCACGCATGTTCACTTCATGAAATCTGTCCCTCTTTGAAAAAAGTTTGGACACCCCTGTTCTATAACATCCAATTATTTTCTTCAATGATTCGAGGGAGTGCCTCCTCTGATTCTGTGTGGACACCATGCTGTACTAGGATAGGCTTGGAACATATAGCTGGCTTTATGCTATTAAAAAAGTAGAAGGAACTTACCATTTTCACAGTGTCTTCCAGTATAACCAGCTAAACAGCCACATTTATAGGACCCAGTTTTCTCCACAATGCACGTTCCATCGTGGAAACATGGCGAAGGGGAACAGACTGAATGATACAAAGAAAAGAAGAAGTAAACTCTTTGTCTGATGTTCCTTTGTCTTAAGCTCTGGGAAAAAAATGTGTAGAGATATAATCTGTGGTTTGTGGCACCACATCCAAAACAAATTAATACAACATTTTAAAAGCAAAAAAGAGGACTTTGAAGGTGCCTAATAATCCCAATGAGGAAACAGGTACTTAACCACTGAAGGACAGAAGGTGTTTTTCAGATTTGGCGTTTACAAGACTAAAACAGTTTTTTTTTGCTAGAAAATTACTTAAAACCCCCAAACATTATATATATTTTTTTTCTAACACCCTAGAGAATAAAATGGCGGTCATTGCAATACTTTTTGTCACACCGTATTTGCGCAGCGGTCTTACAAGCGCACACTTTTTTTGGAAAAAATTCACTTTTTTGGATTAAAAAATAAGACAACAATAAATTTGGCCCAATTTTTTTATATATTGTGAAAGATAATGTTACGCCAAGTAAAATGATACCCAACATGTCACGCTTAAAAATTGCGTCCGCTCGTGGCATGGCGTCAAACTTTTACCCTTAAAAATCTCGATAGGCGACGTTTAAAAAATTCTATAGGTTGCATTTTTTGAGCTACAGAGTAGGTCTAGGGCTAGAATTATTGCTCTCGCTCTAAAGATCGCGGCGATACCTTACTTGTGTGGTTTGAATACCGTTTTCATATGCGGGCACTACTCGCGTATGCGTTCGCTTCTGTGCGCGAGCTCGTCTGGACGGGGCGCTTTAAAAAAAAAAAATTTTGTTTTCTTATTTATTTTTATTGATTTTATAATTTTTTACACTGAAATGAAAAAAAAAATGTATCACTTTTATTCCTATTACAAGGAATGTAAACATCCCTTTTAATAGAAAAAAACATGACAGGTCCTCTTAGAAAGACCTCAGATCTCATATTTAGACTTAAAGCGGAGCTCCACCCTAAAGTGGAACTCACGCTGATCGGCACCCGCCCCCCCTCCGGTGTCACATTTGACACCTTTCAGGGGGGAGGGGGGTGCAGATACCTGTCTAAAGACAGGTATTTGCACCCACTTCCGGCCACACGCTACGGGCAAAAGACAGGTTTTTCTGACTTCCCGTCTGTCGCCTGTTGTGCTCTGGGAACACTCGGCTCCCAGCACACAGCGTGTGAGCCAATCAGCGGGCGCAGCGCGACTCGCGCATGCGCCGTAGGGAACTGGGTAGTGAAGCCGGAGCGCTTCACTTCCTGGTTCCCTCACTGAGGATGGCGGGGGGAGCAGCAGAGAGACGAGCGATCGCTCATCCTCTGCTGCGGACGGCGCTGGACTCCAGGACAGGTGAGTGTCCTAATATTAAAAGTCAGCAGCTGCAGTATTTGTACCTGCTGGCTTTAAATATTTTTTTATACTGGCACATCCGCTTTAAATGCAAAAAAAAAAAATGGAAATTTTGTCATTTAAAAAAATGACAAAAATGTTAGACAGAGTTTATGTACATTCAATTAAAAAAAATTCAATAAAAAAAGAAAAAAAAAAATTCCATAAACATCAGTTTAAAAAAAATATTCAAATTGATACAAAACCATTATAGTGTTCTTTCAACTTTGGTTTTGACTACCAGCCCAAGATAATAAAGGCATCCCGTTGTCTCCTCTAGGCCTTACCCTATTGACCTGTTTTTATGAATTCTGTAATATTGTACAGTAAAGTTACATTAATTTGAATCAGGCCCCAACAAAGATGGCAGTAACATGCACCTGATTCAGCCATAAAGTATACTTCTGGCACTTCAGAGGTTTCTGAAAACCACCTCAATGAACTATATATAACAGCAGAGTCACACTATCTTTCCCACTTATTCAAAGTAATTTACACATTTCAGGAAGTGTTGAAAAAATAATCCCTGGCGTATTTCATTAAAAGTGTTATATAGTTTCTACTTTATACTGAAGACCGCCTGTGGCCATGTCAAGATTTTGCACTCAACAGTCATTTCAAACACCTGCAAAGAACTTTCCAATGCCAAGGTCAGAGAGGTTGAACGTCACAATACGTCTTTTTTTTAGGGATGAAAAGACTGGGGCCCGGATTCACAGACATCGGCGCATATTAATGCCGCCGTAGCGTATCACATATACGCTACGCCGACGTAGCGCAGAGAAGCAAGCACCGAATTCACAAAGCACTTGCCACCAAATCTGCGCTGGGTTTCTTAGGCGTAACTCGTCGTAAGTGGAAGTGGGCGTGAGCCATGCAAATGAGGCGTGACCCCAGGCAAATGATGGGCTGAGTCTCAGACAGATACGAATAACGAACGGCGCATGCGCCATTCCGTGGACGCATCCCAGTGCGCATGGAACGAATGCCTAAGATACAACGGATCACTGCCTATGGCGTGAACGTAACCTACGCCCAGCCATATTCACGTACAACGTAAAATACGACGCCTTGAGTTGCCTTGCCCATACCTTTTCATGGGTTGCGCCTCCTATATGGGGAATAACTTTACGCCGGACGTACGACTTACGCAAACCGCGTATATTATGCGCCGGGGGCAAGTACGTTCGTGAATCAACGTATCTCCCTCATTTCCATATTTGAATAGGAAATCAATGGGAGCGCCCCTTGCGGCTAGCGTAAATATGCGCCCACGATACGCCGGCGTAGGCAAGTTACGTCGGTCGGATGAAGCATATTTTCAGGCGTATCTTGGTTTCAGAGTCCGGCGCATAGATACGACGGCGGATATTTACACTTACGCGGCGTACCTGTAGATACATCGGCGTAAGTGCTTTGTGAATCCGGGCCTGGGTGTTTTCATTTTGCCTAAAAAAAGTTTGGATGTGTCAATGAAATTTCTCAGTTTTCATGACAAGCCCATGTCTGATATTCCTACCAACCTCTCTCCTTCAGTTAGTTACCTCACCTCAGATCCCTTTTTATTTCATTTCCATTACTCATACCTTATTTTGTTGGAGTGTACATTGTATTGAACCTTACTCATAAAAAACTAAATAATAATTAGATAAAATGGAAATGTAACCATTTTTCGTAAAATGCATTATAGTCAATGGGAAAGTGGCATTACAGTGGTTTTTGTTTATTTTTAAGGGTGAAATAGGCTTCAGATGGTCTTTTAACCACTTAAGGACCGGACCAATATGCTGCTAAATGACCCAAAGGTTTTTTACAATTCGGCACTGCGTCGCTTTAACAGACAATTGCACGGTCGTGCGACGTGGCTCCCAAACAAAATTTATTTTTTGCGCTATAAACAAAAATAGAGCGACAATTTTGAAAAAAATTCAATATTTTTTACTTTTTGCTATAATAAATATCCCCCAAAAACATATATAATTTTTTTTTCTCAGTTCAGGCCGATACGTATTCTTCTACCTATTTTTGGTAAAAAAAATCGCAATAAGCGTTTATCGATTGGTTTGCGCAAAATTTATAGCGTTTACAAAATAGGGGATAGTTTTATTATTTTTATTTTTTTTACTACTAATGGCGGCGATCAGCGATTTTTTTCATGACTGCGACATTATGGCGGACACTTCGGACAATTTTGACACATTTTTGGGACCATTGTCATTTTCACAGCAAAAAATGCATTTAAATTGCATTGTTTATTGTGAAAATGACAGTTGCAGTTTGGGAGTTAACCACAGGGGGCGCTGTAGGAGTTAGGGTTCACCTAGTGTGTGTTTACAACTGTAGGGGGGTGTGGCTGTAGGACTGACGTCATCGATCGAGTCTCCCTATAAAAGGGATCACTCGATCGATGCAGCCGCCACAGTGAAGCACGGGGAAGCCGTGTTTACATACGGCCCTCCCCGTTCTTCAGTTCCGGGAAGCGATCGCGAGGGGGCGGCTAGAAACGAATAGCCGTGCCCTCGTCCCGGATCGCTCCTGAAGCCACGGGAACCGCCGCATGTACCGGGGGGGTCCCGATCGGACCCCCGACCCACGTCTAGGCAGGGACGTACAGGTACGCCAATGTGCCTGTCCGTGCCATTCTGCCGACGTATATGTACATGCGGCGGTCCGGAAGTGGTTAAACCCTTTTTTCCCCCTAATTAAACACACTGTATATAGCTGGCTGCTAAGGAGGGGTCCAGGAAGCTGACGGCACGTCCTTTACAACCAATGAGTGATCATCTGTCAGTGGGGTTCCCCATTGACAGCTGAATGTAAAAAATAAATAAAAAATTGCCGGGAAAAAAACAAAAATCCCAAAAATGTCATTAAACTAAATAAAAAAAACAGTGTGGGGTCCCCCCCAAAATCCATACCAGACCCTTATCCGAGCATGCAGCCTGGCAGGTCAGTAAAGGGAGAGGACAAGCAAGCAGCCTCCCTCTTGAACCATACCAGGCCGCATGCCTTCAACATGGGGGGGTGGGTGCTTTGGGGCAGGGGGGCTCTGTACCCCCCCACCCCAAAGCACCTTGCCTCCATGTTGATGGGAACAAGGGCCTCGTTCCGACAACACTGGCTGGTGGTTATTGGGGTTTGCAGGCGGGGGGTCTTATCGGAATCTGGGGGCCAGCTTTAACAAGAGGGCTCCCAGATCCCGGTCACCTCCCCTATGTGAATTGGTATTGGGTACATTCTACCCCTACCCATTCACCAAAAAATGAAATGTAAAAAAACTAAAACAAGAGCCAGTTTTTGACAATTGCTTTATTAATAGCTGTCTTCTCCCAGTGTAGTCCTCTCCACCGCCGTGTCTCCCCGCCGCCAGGGGCGGACTGACCATTGAGTCACTCGGGCACTGCCCGAGGGCCCCATGCCACTAGGGGGCCCCATCCGGGTTGCCAGGCTCAGTAAAACCAGGGACAGTATGTAAAAATCTGTGTTTTTTTTAGATCTGTCCCTGATATGTCCGAAAATGACATGCTTTTAATGTGAATATCCCAAGATTTTAGCTGCCCGCCTCTGCACTACCTCCTGGCGTGGTGGTCATCTGTAAGCCAGAGGGGCCCCATAATCTTCTATTGCCCAGGGGCCCCATGAGTTGTCAGTCCGCCCCTGCCCGCCGCCATCTTCTCCCGCCGTAACTCCCAGTGCCTTCTCTCCCACCGCCGTCTTCTTCCTCGCCGCCGGTTACCCGCTAAAAAAAAATAAAAGTCGCTGTTCTTTTGTTTCCGTCTTCCTCCGTTGTGTTGTCGTCTGCTGTCTAGCATCTGTTATATAGCCATTGGGCGTGGCCATCAGATGACGTCACCTGGAGAGTCCGCCCCCCTGTGATGTCACAGAGGTGGGCTCTCCGGATGACGTCATCGGATTTATGGCAGAAAGTTAAAAATATATATTTTTTTATTAATTGTCGGCCTTTTTTTGTGTTTTTGTATTTTTGTGCTCAAATACCACCAAAAGAAAGCTCTATTTGTGGGAAAAATAGACGAATATTTTATTTGGGTACAGCGTCGCAGGAACGCACAATTATCAGTTCAAGTAACGCAGTGCCGTATTGCAAAAAATTGCCTGGTCGCAAAGGGGGGTAATTTGGTGTCATCACTTCAGACTCCTATCTAGTCTGTTATTTAATCAGATAGATGTTCTCCCACTGTGATATCATATTCCAGCGGGTGTGCAGGAAGTGAGGCTAATCAATTATAAAGAATGATTACTGTAACTACATATGACACGGTATTAAAAAAAGTGACAAATAGTGACTGTTTATTTGATGTTTAAAGTATTAGGGCTGATTGAAAATTATTTTCATGTGTTTGGAGTTAAAGACTGTTACCTGTAACTTCTCGAAATGTAGCATAGAAGCCATCAAAGTTCTTGGACCCGTCTGACTTGAAGAGAATATGCAGTGCATTTCCTGAGCTGCGGATGGGTAGTGGTCTCTCATTACCGCAAAAACGCTTAATGATCTTGGCATCCACGTTGTCGCCATCTCGGATTTCTAAGTAATCGTACTCGCACATGTAATCAAACTCCAAACTTAGCATTGCAAACCTGGGGTAGATAGACAATTGTATTAATGTAAAGTGTGATGCCACCTCTATATACAATGGGCTAGATTCAGATAGCTCGCCGTAACTTTGTGCGGGCGTAGCGTATCTCAGATACGCTACACCGCCGTAACTTAGTGAGGCAGGGGCTGGATTCACAAAGAACCTGCGCCCTAAATTACGGCGGCGTAGCGTAAATCTGCCGGCGTAAGCGCGCCGAATTCAAATTTTGAAGAGGTGGGCGTGTTTTATGTAAATAAAACATGACCCCACGTAAATGACTTCTCTAACGAACGGCGCATGTGCCGTCGGTGAACGTATTCCAGTGCGCATGCTCCTAATCACGTCGCAAATAGTCAATGCTTTCGACGTGAACGTAATTTATGCAAAAATTTACGGACTTACGCAAACGACGCAAAATTTGACGCTGTCCCGACGTCCATACTTAACATTGGATACGCCTCATATAGCAGGAGTAACCTTACGCCGGAAAAAGCCTTACGTAAACGACGTAAAAAAATCCGCCGGGCGTAAGTACGTTTCTGAATCGGCGTATCTTGCTCATTTGCATATTCTACGCCGAAATCAACGGAAGCGCCACCTAGCGGCCAGCGTAAATATGCACCCTAAGATACGACGGCGTAAGAGACTTACGTCGGTCGTATCTTAGCAAAATTCCTAGGTATCTTGCTTTCTGAATACAGAAAAAAGATACGCCGCCGCATCCTAGAAGTTACGCGGCGTATCAACAGATACGCCGACGGAACTTCTTACTGAATCTAGCCCTATATATATATATATATATATATATATATATATATATATATATATTAGTTATTAAAGGGGTTGTAAAACTTTGCGTTTTTTCACCTTAATGCATCCTAATGTTGAAATAGAAAAAAATACTGCGCTAGTTGAACAACAATAAGAAGCAGCAACTAAAAAGTGATATACACACAAAATAGACAATGGAAAAAATGGAGTTGCGCTGTGATAAACTATAAAGAACTGTAAAAACATATAACAAGTGATGATAACAAATGCAAATGAAGCAATAACAATTGTGTTAAAACATAAGTTCAGTGAAGTCCAAAAAAACACGATTGAAATGAATTCTTCTGCGATTCAAAAATTAAGGAAATCCACCACCAAAAGTGAAGACACCATAAGAAATGCAGGCTTACCAGATGGCAAGCAAAGATGGCTTCTGGCTGTAAACCCCAGCCCGGGGCTTTAACATGGACTGCAGCACACGCCAGTGGAAATTGTCAATGGATCTTCAAAGGCACAGATGTCCCCCAGTAGATGAGATACCCAGAAAATAATAGGACTCACAATAGAGAAATACCGTAGAAATAGTGTAAAATTTAATGAGATAAAACAGACGATGTCATTTGTGTGACGAAACGCGCGTCGGGAGAGGAGACGTGCTGACGTTATCGCGTGACAGTCCGAGCGGACGGGCGTTCGCTTAGCCGGCCGACTTTACTTTTATGCTTCTATATGATCGTTCTCTTGTAAGTGTTTTATCTCATTACATTTTACACTATTTCTACAGTATTTCACTATTGTGAGTCCTATTATTTTATGGGTATCTCATCTACTTGGGGACATCTGTGCCTTTGAGGATCCATTGAAAATTTCCACTGGCGTGTGCTGCAGTCCATTTTAAAGGCCCGGGCTTGCCACCTGGTAAGCCTGCATTCTTTATGGTGTCTTCACTTTTGGTGGTGGATATCCTTAATTTTTGAATCACAGAAAAATTAATTTCAATCGTTTTTTTGGACTTCATCCTAATGTTGGCTGAGAAGGCCTGTCTCATTCATCCACACTATATTGCCAAAAGTATTGGGCCACCCCTCCAAATCATTTGATGGAGGTGGGGGGGAATTATGGTGTGGGGTTGTTTTTCAGGGGTTGGCCCCTTAGTTCCAGTGAAGGGAACTCTTATGCCGCGTACACACGATCATTTTTCGGCATTAAACCCTATGAGTAAATGGCGGGGTGCAGGTATTCCTCCTGCATAGATGAACTGATGTAACCACAAGCTGCCACTTACCAAAACGCGCGTCGGAGAGCTGACCGGGACCGAGCACCGAGCCGCACCATCAAACTGCAACTCCGGGGTACTGGGGGGGGGGCACATAGGATCCCCTGGGTCAGTTTGATGGTGCGGCTCGGTGCTCGGTCCCGGTCAGCTCTCCGACACGCGTTTTGGTAAGTGGCAGCTTGTGGCTACATCAGTTCATCTATGCAGGAGGAATACCTGCACCCCGCCATTTACTCATATGGTTGAGGCAGATGGGTCCTCCTTATGCTCTTTGTTATATGACTTATCTATTTGTATATATTTTCTTTATAGAATCTATGGTCGCGTTTAATAAACTACTCCCTGAAGAAGACCGCTACTTTTAAGGTTGAAACGCGTAGGGGTATTTCGCCCATAGTATTTACATATACACAGTACTGTTTTGTCTGTATTTATTATCATTGTGTGATCTTATTTGTTCTTGATTGATATTTCTTTATGTCAAGCTCATATCATGAGTCCTTCATTCGGGGCTCTTTTTGAACATTATATTAAATAAAATTTATACTTTTTTACCAACTGGTACAATTTTCATTTCTTGCTGCAGCACAAAGCCCCTAGGGGTAATTTTCTCTTTTCTCATATACTGTATATATAATTATTATAATCTACCAGTTTTTTAAATTGTCTATACCTTCCTGTCCCAACGACAACCACTCTCTTCATTTCTTCTATTCCCGTCTAAGGACAGGAAGTGATATAAAATCTCTCCAACAGGGTCACAGACAACAATAAAAATTAAAAAAAGTTTATCCAAATATTTAAAAAAAAGTTTTGGCTGCTGTTAGTCCCTAAATAAAAGCAACTAATCCTAAAACAGAAAAAAAAAGGATAAAGAAATAAATGACCAAAATCACAATATTGTAGTTTAGAGGGAAATGTCTTCCTTACAAGTAAATAAGATCCCAGTGAGTTTTAATAAAGATATTATTGTTATTTTAATAAAAGAAAGATTGAGCGACTTCGGGACGCGTCCTCCACCACCATCTTTCATTTCGTATCTCGCTGTCTGGTCCTGGGCGCATTATTAATCTCGTCCCGATATGCCGCATATTAAAGGATGATTCTCCAACAAACAGGGCTGTTCAATAATTCATCGTGGTCATCATTAACTTTACACGGAGCTACTCGGGAGACGTCTAATTAATTGCAGCACGGCGCTGGTGAGGTACGTACAGTAATGAGACCTTGTAGTTTTAATGAAGTGTAACCCCCTACAGGGATCTGGTTAACCCTTTCTGGCCAGCCATGAAGACTGCCGTGTCATTAACCACTTGCCTACTGGGCACTTTCACCCTTTTTCCTGCCCAGACTAATTTTCAATATTCAGCTCTGTCACACTTTGAATGACAATTGCGGTGGTATTTAATCACCACAGGTTTTTTTTAGGGCTAAATAAACTAAAAAAGACCAAACATATATATATATATATATATATATTTTTTAAAATACAACTTTTTTCTAGTTTGTTATAAAATGTTGCAAACAAGTAATTTTTCTCCTTCACTGATGAGGCGCACTGATGAGGAGGCACTGACAGGCGGCACTGATAGGTGGCACTGATGAGCAATGGTAGGTGGCATTGATGGGCACTGCTATGCAGCACTGATAGGTGACACTGATGAGGAGGCACTAATTGACAGCACTGGTGGGCACTTTTGGGACTGAAATGATAATCAGTGTACATGTCCTTTTTACTCAAGCTGGTTATCGGCTCTCTTCTCCTCTCCTCATGCTGTTAGCGGGAGGAAAGGAATGCTGATACCTCACTGCTGTTTACATCATAATCAGCTGTGATCAGGAATGGACTGGCCATTGGGACTACAGGGAGTTTCCCGGTGGGCCGATGGCTCAGTGGGCCGGCTTCAGTGACAGCGGACTGCCGCCCCCTCTGCTCCTCAGTCTCTCCCTTCCCACAGCGCTCACCTACTCTCCCTCCCCGCAGCGCTCACCTGGGGGGAACAGAGAAGCAGGGGGAGGACCAGAGGAGCAGGGGGAGGACCAGAGGAGCATGTGGGAGGGGACAGACAGCTGACTCAACAGCTATGGCCTGGGAGTTTCTCAATTCTACCTAATCTTGTCCCATAAGGGGGGCACGGAACTGATTCTTTGCCATGGGTTAAATAATGTCTAGCTTCCCCACTGGTACTGCCTATAAGAGGACCAGTACCAGCCATTCTACTCTAATAAAAGTAGAATGGCTAGTGAAGGAGGAGAGGTGGCTGGGGGGGGGGGGTGCGGGAGTTGCCCGGCTGCCATGGGAGAGACCTGTCAAAGTGGGCCAGTCTGGATGAAGTCCAGGGCCAAATTTCTGTCCCAGTCCGATCCTGGCTGTGATTGGACATATCCCTGTTTTTCATCGCTCAGGGACAAGTTTGCACAGTGACGTCATGGAGCCTGGTGGTTCCTATTCTTTTGAAAGCGACTGCAAGGATGAGATGGGTCCCGGGTCAGAGGATGACCAAATCCTGCCGGCAATTACAGGAGGTCAGTGTGTGACAGCTCTGTAGGGCAGTCAGTCACTCTCTCTATGGGGGATCGCTGATGTAAGAGGCGAGTAGAGACCATAAGGTAAGGGGGATACTGATACAAATGTCCACCATTATAACAGTGTCTTTACTCCCCTCTTACGTCGGTAAACCCCTTTACCTTATTGTACCACTCTACAGACTCTGGTGTAATGGGGAACTCTTATGCAAGAGCCCCCCTTACATCAGAACTCCCAGTATTCCCCCTTACATCAGAGTCAACTGAGTTCACCCTTACAGTGCTGACTCTGGAGGTAAGGGCCTCGTGCTTGGGTCGGGGGGCCCTTCATGTTTTTTGCACTGGGGTCATGAAGCTTCTAGTTACACCTCTGGCCACACTGTATGGCTTGTGTGTGCCCTGTTCCCCACTAGAGGCTCTTCTCCCCCGGCCAGCCCCAAACGAGCTACCCCAGCTCTATCCTGCAGCTCCCGGTCACCCCCTACCAGCCAGTTTGGGAACCTGGAGTCAGAGAAGCAAGCAATGTCAAGCCCGACCCGCCCGATGAGCAGAGAGTCATTGTAGCGGAGCTTCAGCTTGGGATAGGGGTCGGGAGGAGGTAGAAAAAAGGGAGAGTGGGAGGGAGGCTGATCATTGCACCATGGGCTTCTGGGTTGTACTTACCCCCTGGGCCAAATGTTGCCAGTCAGCCCCTGCCAGGGAGTCTAAGGAAATCCAACCTATGCTGTGCAGGAATGGGTTAAAGTGTAGGTATTTCTTGTTAGTGCACGTGGAAGACATGCAGCCCAACACATGGCTAGGCAGCTACACAACAGTGCTATACCAGATTGCAATATTTCTCACTATAAGTATCCTTTAATCCAGGGGTCTCCAAACTATGCCCTCCAGTTGTTCAGGAACTACAATTCCCATCATGCCTAGTCATGTCTGTGAATGTCAGAGTTTTACAATGCCTCATGGGACGCGTAGTTCCGCAACAGCTGGAGTGCCCTAGTTTGCCCATTGGTGACTCTGTAAATGCCTTCTTCACTGTGCCTAGGTGAAACAAGTAGAACAGGTTCATCTTTCTTTTAATGGCTGGCCACATCCACATGTGCTCTTAAAGCCGGGGTTCACCCTAAAACATCTATATACCGTTATATCCAGCATACTTTTTTTTTCTCCGCTGTACTTACCGTCTAATCGTTGTTTTCACCCAGCTTCCGGGTTCTCGCTCCCCGGGGGAGTAGGCGTTCCTAAGACGAGGCATAGATGATTGACGTGTGGGTAAAGCGCGTCACGCCTTCCGAAAATATCCGAGCTGGGTCTCTGCACTTTACAGCGCCTGTGCAGTCAGCTCTGCAGGCGCAGGCGCCGGATAGCGCTGTAAAGAGCCGAGTCCCCCTCGGATATTTTCAAAAGGCGTGACACGTCAATCATCTATGCCTCGAGCACAGCGCGTCTCCTGGGAGAATCAACACTCACTCCCAGGAGACATTGCGCAGAGCTCCCCGTCGGGGAAAAGGAGCGACACGCCCACTCCCCGCAAGGAAGAAGATCCGGAAGTGAGGCTGAAGACAGCTAAGTGTACAGATCAAAAAAAAAATGACAACGCTACAAGCCTTTATTAAGGCTGCAGATAGCATAGATAGAAAGTTAATTTTGAGAGGGAACCTCCGCTTTAAGTGTTTTCTCCGAAAGTCATAAATACAAGCCTGGGAAGAGTATTTGCTGACTTCTAGAGCCAAATAAATCACATGAACCAGCTCTACATATTTTACTAGTGTGTATTTTTTCATCCGGCTAGATAGGAAAGATGGAAGTTCCTCCTTCATATTTTCTTCCCGTGAAGACTCAAGAAGAAGACACTTTGTAGAGTTGCCGTTTCGGTGCTTCTATAGTTGCCGTTACTTTGCATAGGGAGGATTGTGGTATATGTATACACTTCATTTAGCCTGGGGTAGCCCTGCTACACGGGAAAGATGAAGTGGCTGAGCATGAGCGATGCTGGGTTGCTAGGCAACCCTATGCTAAAAACCTGGTACCCGGTGATACAGAAGGATGCAGAAACATCCAGATCAGGGCTCGCTCTGCCAGTGGAATTGCATTCATTGTCCCAGCATTGAGGAGAAAAAAAATAGCTGTGGGTACTCTTGTGCCAAGTCTGTGGGCACCAGTCCTAAAACAGTGATTGTATGATTCTAAAGTTCTCCTGAGAGCTTCAAAGTGCTGACCAGACTATGCAAGAATGTATTTAGACTTGATGGTTTATCAGTGATCACTTCTCGCTTTTCCTAAAGAATGTTTTAGTCAAGTGGGCAAGAACTGGTTTCCCATATCGCTGTCAGAACCTTCTATGGCCACATGACTTGAGTACCTTTCCGAGGGTTTCCGAGGTCAGCCTCACTGTCCCGGAGCATTTTGGAAGCTCTTCGGTGCTCACCCACCTCTGGCCACATGCGGTATTGCACGCCATGGAAGTCAATGTGGAACAAATTATTTTAGTTTCCATTGACTTCTATGGGGAAACTCGTTTTGATATGCAAGTGCTTTGGATTACAGGCATTCTTCTGGAACGGATTATGCTTGTAGTGCCCAGATTGCCAAGGATGGCACAAAAAGGTAGGGCAAGGGCAGGAGAAGCCAGGAGCACCAGTACCCAGTATCTGATGGTTGTCATGTTGTGATTACTTGAAAAAGTTTTTATTTCCAGCTTTAGGCTGCATTCACATAGGAGCTGAGACCCATACTCCACGAACATGGATCTAGAGCTAGCATGGTCCACAGTAGACGTTTTGTTTTCGTTCAATTTCATATGAAAATTTTATTTTTCGGAGATTCGGATGTATATGAGTCTCCGAATAGACATAGCAACGAATGTCAATGAATCTGTAATCCAAAATGAACAAATGCATTTGTTTCATTCAGATGACGTCACATGATGCCATTGCAGTTTGGACCCATGGGGAAATTAATTCAATTTCCATATTCGTCCTATAATTCCGATTCAAGTAAATTTGTGATTTAACCACTTGCCGACCGCTTCACGCATTTATACGTTGGCAGAATGGCTTGCCTAGGCAAAGCAACGTACCCCTATGTTGCTTTGAAAAGCCTTCCCGCGAGTTCGTGACCATGCCTGCGGGACCCGCGGACTCGATGTCCGCCGGTGTCCCACAATCGTGTCACGGAGCTGCAGAAGGGCAAGACATCTCCCTTTTCTACCTAGTGACAGGACACTGATCGTCTGCTCCCTGTCACCGGGTCATTGGGCAGCCAGATCCTCCGGGCCTGAAGTGGTTAAATTGAATTTGTAATTGTTACAGTCAATCAGTTCAGTTCCACAGTCTAATGTAATTCTTGGGTTTGAGAAATTTGCGGCCGACAAATTTTTGCATTACACTTATTTTGTTGCATCAGAAAATATTGAATAGTTTCGATATATGAATAATGAATCCACTCGAAATATCGAAACCAAAAACGAATGTAGCGCCTGGTTACTTTCGGAACCGGTGCTATGTTAAATTTAGAGGGGGTCAGAGAGTTAGTCAACTCTGACCATGTTGATTTGTTCAAAATTGGGTCTCTGTCTCAGCTTTGGCTGTGTTGTGGGTCCGTTCTGTCGTTTCGGGGATGCTGATCTTACCCCAGGTCGGCAAGTGGCAGCAGTGGAGTCAAGGATTTGGTGCTCTTGCCCAGCAACCTATCAGGAGGGTTTGGCCTCACTGTGCATGCTGGGAGAGAGTATTTATGAGGCAGACGCCATTTTCCTGGGTCTTCGCCTCGTGTGGTGCCCACCTTTGGGGTAGCCACTTCACGCCGCCCCGGCAAATGGCCTTCCGGGCCGGGGTGCGCGTGCAATGCAAGAATCCTGGCTTCGGGACCACGTTGGTAATTGACTGCTGTCAATCAAAGTCAGTAAGCCAATGAGGAGAGAGAGGGGGCGGGGTCGAATCAGGACTCCATATCTAAATGGACACACAGAGCAGCGGCTCGGGTGCCCCCATAGCAAGCTGCTTGCTGTGGGGGCACTCGGCAGAGGGGAGGGGCCAGAAGCGCTGGCGAGGGACAGAGCACAGAGCAGGTAAGTATAACATGTTTCTTATTTCTAAAGAAAAAAAACTGAGACTTTAGTATCACTTTAAGCCTTATCATAGGGAAGGCTACAGTCTCCAAATTATACTGGTTGTCTAGATTAAGCAATCAGCTGATTAGCATACTGTAATTGGAAATCTCCCAGTAGAAACATTTTTATATTTAGGGATTTAGACCATTCCGCCATTAAATTATAGAAAGGTTTACAGGTACATTAGGGTTGGTCTTTACCTTTTGTCTGGGCTAATGACTGCTCTTATCATTACACGGTAATAAGTAATTAGAGAGATGGAGGATTGCTTCTGTGTTTCTCCTTTTAAATTGAATTCCCCGAGTGCATAATGAATCAAAGCAAATGGGACTTGTAATCATAGTAATCTTTGTGAACGAGGTGTGGTGGATAATGAGACCCGTGGCTGCTTGTGATCCCGCTTCCCCGCCAAGATTCCACCTTACACAAAGTGACACTAAACTCTGCTTTCAAAATTAAAAATTCTATTCCAGTAAATATGCTTAACTCAAAAAGCTCCTTCTATTGCTCTCAGCTTTCCCCAAATCTCCAAAGTCCTTTTTCTTTTCTTTTTCTGCTGTGATCTGACTTCCTGGTAGAGAAGTGGTCTCCAAACTGCGGGCCTGGGGGCTGGATTCCTTTTCTTGTTTTTATCTGGCCCTTGTGGAAATTATTCCCCCCCCCCCACTGTCAGTAACGGTGGGGCAAAGTTCCTGCCACTGACACCGACAATGGGGCACTAGTCCTCTCACTGACACCAACTATGGCACACTATTCCTCCCATAGATACCAATGATGGGGCATCATTCCTCTCACTGACACAAACGATGGGACACTATTCCGTCCACTGATACCAACAATGGGACACTATTCCTCCTATTGATACCAATGATGGGGCACTATTCCTTCCACTGACTGTATCACTCGGCCCCCGCCCCCCTTGCGCGCTGCATCATTGATTTGATTGACGGCAGCGGGAGCCAATGGCGATCCCATGGAGTTTCGTGGGGGGCTAGAGAGTGCAAGGTGTTTTTATAACCTTAATGCATAGGATGCATTAAGGTGAAAAAACACGAAGCTTTACAACCCCTTTAACCACTTAAGGACCGCCTCCTGCACATATACGTCGGCAGAATGGCACGGCTAGGCACATGTACGTACAGGTACGTCCTCTTTAAGTGCCCAGCCGTGGGTCGAGCACCCCCTCCCCCCTGAAAGGTGTCAAATGTGACACCGGAGGGGGGAGGGTTCCGATGAGTGGAAGTTCCACTTTAGGGTGGAGCTCCGCTTTAAGACAGGCAGTAAACAGGTGATATAACACAGTTTACTGTCTGCATTGACTTGTAGATGGGAGATGCTGCTTAGTGAGTTAAATTATGAAATAAAGTGAAGATAATACATAGCGGCAGCAGATCATACTGACACAACAGCCACCGCCTGAGTGGGAATAATTGTATAATTATTAGTGGGTGGGATGCTGCGTGTTCTCTGATGGAAATGAAAAGCATTCTCCTGTTATTATACAAACAAACTGAATTCATCCTGAGAAGAGAAGAAGTGGAGCTGGCATGTGGAATAAAGACCCCCCCTCCCCCCTCCTTGTATCATCCCCGGGGAGGGAGAACAGTCACGATTCACAACATGAAGTGCAATTTCACTAAACCCTCAATGGCTCTCCGGAGACGCCGTCCCTCTCCAATACATGCCGATAGAAAATCATTACAGACATTTCCAGCTACATGATAGATAGATAGATAGATAGATAGATAGATAGATAGATAGATAGATAGATAGATAGATAGATAGATAGATAGATTGATAGGGCCAGATTCACATAGGTTAGCGGATCTTTAGATCCGCGTAACCTATGTGATTTAAGATCCGCCGCCGCAATTTTTTAAAGCAAATTCTAATTCACAAAGCACTTACCTCAAAACTTGCGGCGGCGTATCTTAAATCCCCCGGCGGAATTCAAATTCCGTTGCTAGGGGGAGTGTAGTATTTAAATCAGGCGCGTCCCAGCACCGATTTAACTGCGCACGCGCCGTCCGCGAATTTTCCCGGCGTGCATTGCTCCCAATGACGTCGCTAGGACGTCATTGGTTTCAGCGTGGGCGTAACTTACGTCCAGCGATTTTGTGAATCGACGTACGCAAACAACGTAAAATTTCAAAATTCGACACAGGAACGACGGCCATACCTAACATTGGCTGCGCCTCATAGAAGCAGGGGTAACTATACGGCGGAAAAAGCCGAACGCAAATGACGTAAAAAAAACGCCGGGCGGTCGTTCGTTTCGGAATCGGCGTATCTCCTCATTTGCATAATCGTCGCGTAAATAAACCGAAACGCCACCTAGCGGCCGGCCTGGAATTGCAGCCTAAGATCCGACGGTGTAACACAGTTACACCTGTCGGATCTTAGTCATATCTATGTGTAACTGATTCTATGAAACAGTCGCATAGATACGACTGGCACAACTCAGAGATACGACGGTGTATCAGGAGATACACCGTTGTATCTCTATGTGAATCTGGCCCATAGATAGATAGATAGATAGATAGATAGATAGATAGATAGATAGATAGATAGATAGATAGATAGATAGATAGATAGATAGATAGATAGATAGATAGAAGATAGACTAATAATAATAATTATTATGATAAATATTTAGATAGAAAGATCGGTAGATAGATCACAAGTTAAAGATAAATACATAGCAAGATAGATAGATAACAAATAGATAGATAGATATATACTGTAGATAGATAGATAGATAGATAGACTGATAATTATAATTATTATGATAAATATTAGATACAGTAGATAGATAGATCACACGATGAGGATAGATAGATAGATTGATTAATAGATAGACTGATAAATAATTAGATAGATAGATAGATAGATAGGTCGATATTTAGAAAGATAGATAGGTTGATTTATAGATAAAAGATAGACTAATAATAATAATTATTATGATAAATATTTAGATAGAAAGATCGGTAGATAGATCACAAGATGAAGATAAATACATAGCAAAATAGATAGATAGATAGATAGATAGATAGATAGATAGATAGATAGATAGATAGATAGATAGATAGATAGATAGATAACAAATAGATAGATAGATAGATAGATAGATAGATAGATAGACAGATAACTAATCGATAGATAGATAAATAGATAGATAGATAGATCACAAGATGAGGATAAATAATAGAAAACAAGATAGATTGCAAGATAGATAGATTTGGTAATAGATAGATAGATAGATAGATAGATAGATAGATAGATAGATAGATAGATAGATAGATAGATAGATAGATAGATAGATAGATAGATAGACTAATAATAATAGACTAATAATAATAATTATTATGATAAATATTAAGATAGAAAGATCGGTAGATAGATCACAAGATGAAGATAAATACATAGCAAGATAGATAGATAACAGATAGATAGATAGATAGATAGATAGATAGATAGATAGATAGATAAAAAATAGATAGATAGATAGATAGATAGATAGATAGATAGATAGATAAAAAATAGATAGATAGATAGATAGATAGACAGATAACTAATCGATCAATAGATAGATAGATAGATAGATAGATAGATAGATAGATAGATAGATAGATAGATAGATAGATAGATAGATAGATAAAAAGTAGATAGATCACAAGATGAGGATAAATAATTGAAAACAAGATAGATTGCTAGATAGATAGATAGATAGATAGATAGATAGATAGATAGATAGATAGATAGATAGATAGATAGATTGAGTAATAGATAGATACATAGATAGATAGATAGACCCCTAACGTCCATCAGCAGCAGCACAGCGGGGGCAGGGACGTGCCCCTAGATTGGACATTTAAAATACAATTTCATTGTTTCTATGAATGGATAAAGAACTTATATTGGATGTTTTGTATGCCAACATGGAGCTCTGGGTGTTTAGATAAACTCATTTCCATATAAGTTGCTAACCAGCATCAGTAACTGAGATGTAATTGTAGATTAGAGATATTGCTCTGTCATTGTATTTATAGATTGGGAAACATTTCATATGATTGCAAATGGAATATTAGGACAAGGTATAGGAGACTGAGGATGCTGGGAGTGCTAGCGGTGTCAGGGATACAATGTTGCGCTGTGTATACTTGTCAAGACAAGAACATTTTTATTAGGGAATTGTGGCCCCTAGTGGTTGATATAAGAAACTGCAGCTATTTTTTTTTTGCTTCAAGGCTGGATTCACACCTACTGTATGCAATTTTAGTGCTTTTTGCATTTTGCAGATTTGCACTGCAGTCCATTTACCATGGTTTCCTATGGAACACGTTCTGTAGTGCAAATCTGCAAAATGCAAAAAGCACTAAAAATGCCATCTTCCCATTTTAAGTAAAGCGATCATAAACCTGGGCAATTCATCATAAACCTAGGCACACTAGGCATCCTGAACACTAGGCATGAGCTTGATGTTCGGGTGATCGCCCGTTCGCCAAACAGCAAATATTATGGGGCGTTCGCGGCAAATTCGATATTACGTGTAGACTCTATATTAAGTCAGTGCAGGCAGTGTAGTATATATAACACAGTGTATTGAAATGGTTAAGGGGAACCCCACGCCAAAATGTAAAAGAAAATGACGTGGGGTCCCCCCAAAATCTATACCAGGCCCTTTAGGTCTTGTATGAATTTTAAGGGGAACACTGCACTATTTATTTTTTTTTACATTTTTCCTGGGGTTCCTCTTAACCACTTAAATACACTGGTATATATACTACAATGCCTGCACTGATATATATAGATATATATATTTTTTAAATGGCGTGGGCCCCCCCCCAAAATCCATACCAGACCCTTATACGAGCAAGCAGCTATGGCAGGCCAGAAAAAGGGGGGACAAGCGAGCGCCCCCCTTCTGAACCATATCAGGCAGCTTGCCCTCAACATGGGGAGGGTGCTTTGGGGTCTCCCCAAAGCACCTTGTCCCCATGTTGATGGGGACAAGGGCCTCATCCTCGCAGGCTTCCCATCGACTGCTGTCTCTTATATAGGCAAGGCGGCGCCACCCAGTGAGGTGACCCCGCCCCCTTCTGATGTCATGTGACACAGCCAAGAGACAGCAGTCAAGAGCTTTTTTTTTCTATTTTTCGGGTCCGGGTGCCGTGATTGAAGATGCTTTTTTTTTTAATAAAGGAACTGTCACCTGTGGTTTAACTTTTTTTACACTTTTTTTGGTGAATGAGTAGGGGTACAATGTACCCCATACCCATTCACATAGGGGAGACGGGATCTTCCAGAACCCAATAAGCTCCCCACCCGCAGACCCGCACAACCAGGGTTGTAGGGATGAGGCCCATCAATCAAGTGGCCTGGTATCCTGGTAGGGTTCAGGAGGGGGAGGGGGAGGGAGAGGGCTCGCTTGTTCCCCCCCCTTTCCTGGCCTGCCACGGCTGCTTGCTCGGATAAGGGTCTGCTATGGACTTTGAGGGGGGCGCCATTTTTTTTATTTTGGCACAGGTTTCCCCTTAAAATCCATACCAGACCTGAAGGACCTGGTATCGATTATTGGGAGGACACCCACGCCGTTTTTTTTTTTTACTTTTGTCACAGGGTTCTCCTTAAAATCCATACCAGACCTCAGGTCTGGTATGCAGGGCCGCCATCAGGAATTATGGGGCCCCTTACACAGCTTCAGGCAGGGGGGTGCTGCCGCTCACATTGAGAAGCGGGGGGGGCTGTCGCGAATTGAGAAGCGGGTGGGTGCCGCCGCTAATTGAGAAAATTGAGAAGCAGGGGGGGCCCTTTACAAAAAAAAAAGAAATAAAAATATATATATATAAAAAAAGGGGGGGGAGGTTGCCATCCGAGGCCTTGGGGACCTCTGGGCCCTTTAATAAAAAAAAATCTTCTTTTTTTTTTATAAAAAAAATAATTAAAAAAAAGGGGGGTTGCCATCCGGCACCCTGGGGACCTTTGGGCCCTTTAATAAAAAAATAAAAAATAAATATAATCATTTTTTTTTATATATACAAAAAATAAATAAAAAAGGTGGGTTGCCACCCAGGCCCTGGGGACCTCTGGGCCCTTTAATAAAAATATATATATATAAAAAAAGAAAAAATTAAAGTGGGGTTGCCATCCGGGCCCCTGGGGACCTCCGGGCGCCTTACAGGTGTACTGCCTGTACCCCCCTGATGGCGGCCCTGCTGGTATGGATAGTGACACATAGTGACATGGTAATGTCCATGCCTCTGTGGGTTATGGTGGGTGCTCATATTGTTATGGCTAATCAGTGTATGTTCCAATAATACCCACATGGATATTCCTTGAAAAAAAACATTTACAAAGAGATAGATCCCCTAACTGACAATGATAACTTTTTGCAGACAGGAGAGGTCAGGTGTGTGAAGAAATATGTAGATAGATTTAGAGTTCATGGTTTTCCTCTCCATATGTTTGAGAAGCAATGAGCCTGAAGGCAAAGTCTGCTTCTGACATCAGCGCCCATCTAGATGAGATCTCATACTGTCTGGAAACCAAACATTTGAACATGGAATATAAAGCTTTGTGTACCTGAGTTCTACTGTGAATCCAGCGGTAACTTGGATGCTCCATTCACAGTGGGCATTAAAGGGGTAACTTTCCATCATTATCTCTCCATGGGTGGCTTGGATGACCTCTCCGCATCCTGTGGAATACAGCAGATAATTGGGGTCAGTCCTCCCGTACATTTTTCTTTTCTTACACTTTTACCTTATGTGTTGCGCTGCCCCCAGAGGGGCCGCAGGTAATAGCCCATCCCCCCCCCCCCCCCCCCCCCCCGTGTCAATATTTTTTTAGAACCACTTTTTGTTGCAATTACAGCTGCAAGTCTTTTTGGGGATGTCTCTACCAGCTTTGCACATCTAGAGAGGGACATTTTTGCCCATTCTTCTTTGCAAAATAGCTCAAGCTCTGTCAGATTGGATGGAGAGCGTCTGTGAACAGCATTTTTTAAGTCTTTCCACAGATTCTCAATTGGATTTAGGTCTGGACTGTGACTGGGCCATTCTAACACATGAATGTGCTTTAAACTAAACTATTCCATTGTAGCTCTGGCTGTATGTTTAGTGTTGTTGTCCTGCTGGAAGGAGAACCTTCGCCCCAGTCTCAAGTCTTTTGCAGACTCTAACAGGATTTCTTCTAAGATTGCACTGTATTTGGCTCCAGGAACCAGACGGGGACAGAAAATGCAGTAAGAATCACACCTTTTAATATAATGGTTAAAATGGTACAAATCTGTAAACATAGTCAAAACGTAGCCAGGGTACGGTAGCCAAAGCAGATAGTCAAAACAAGCCAGGAAATCAGTAAGCCAGAGATCAGTTTAGCCAGAGGCAGCAGATAGCATCAGGAACCAGAAGGGATGTCAGCCAAGCCAGTCTTTAACAGGAACACAGCAGAGAGTCTCCAGATACGTTTGACCAAGGTGAAGGCACGGAAGGAATTAACCAGGCAGTTTAAATAGCCAGAAGGAGCTGGCTGTAGGCTGGACTGATGAGCAGGAAATGATCACGAGGTAAGCCACTGTGGAGCGATGAGTGCGGCCAATTAACCGACAGCTGAGCAACCTGAGCATCGAGAAGGGATAGCTGCGAGCCCAGCCCTGACACTTCCCTGTCCCTTCTGAAGAAAAGCATCCCCACAACATGATGCTGCCACCACCATGTTTCACAATAGGGATGGTTTGTTCGGGATGATGTGCAGTTTTAGTTTTCTGCCACACATGGCGTTTTGCTTTCAAACCAAAAAGTTCAATTTTGGTCTCATCTGACCAGAGCACCTTCTTCCACAAGTTTGCTGTGTTCCCCACAAACTACAAGCGGGACTTATTATGGCTTTCTTTCAATAATGGCTTTCTTCTTGCCACTCTTCTATAAAGGCCAGATTTGTGAAGAGCACTACTAATAGTTGTCCTGTGGACAGATTCTCCCACCGGAGGAATAGCACAAAAAAATGCTACTTATACGGGCATTTGCGTTTTTTTTTTCTTTCAGCCTGTGGAAGCAACTCAATGTTAGCCTATGGAGATTTACTAAAACTAGAGCACCCAGAATCTGGTGCCGTTGTGCATGGTAGCCAATCAGCTTCTAACTTCAGCTTGTTCAATTAAGCTTTGATAATAAAACCTGGAAACTGATTGGTTTCCATGAAGAGCTGCACCAGATTTTGCACGCTCCAGTTTTAGAAAATAACACATTTAGACCCCTTTCACACTGGGGGCTAAAGGGGTCTAAATGTGTTATTTACTAAAAACTAAAGAGTGCAAAATCTGGTGAAACCAGTTTCCAGGTTTTATTATCAAAGGGGTAGATTCACGTATGGGCGTGCATAGTTACGGCGTAGCGTAAAAGGGGCCGGCGTAAGCGCGCGTAATTCAAATGTGGAAGGGGGCGTGTTTTATGTAAATTTATGATGACCTGACGTGCGCCGTCCGTGTACATATCCCAGTGTGCATTGCTTCCAAGTACGGCGCAACAACGTATTGGTTTCGACGTGAACGTAAATTACGTCCAGCCCTATTCGCAAACGACTTACGCAAACGACGTAAATAATTCAAATTTCGAAGCGGGAACGACGTCCATACTTAACATTGGCTGCGCCTCCTAATAGCGGGAGCAGCCTTACGCAGAAAAAGCCTTTACGCAAACGACGTAAAAAAACTACCGCCGGGCGCACGTACGTTTGTGAATCGGCGTATCTAGGAAATTAGCATATTCTACACTGGACCAACAGAAGCGCCCCTAGCGGCCAAAGTTATATTGCACACAATTCTACGCCGCCGCAATCAAGTTACGTCAGTGGAGGAAGCCTATTTTTTCAGCGTAACTGCCTTTGAGAATCGGCGTAACGCTACGCGGGCGCGGATTTCAAATTACGGCGGCGTATCTGGAGATACGCCGCCGCAAAAGGTATGTGAATCTACCCCAAAGTCTAATTGAACAAGCTGAAGTTAGAAGCTGATTGGCTCCCATGCACAGCTGCACCAGATTGCACTCGTTTTAGTAAATCTTCATAGGGTTACATTGAGTTGCTGCTACAGGCTGAAAAAAAAAAAAACGCAAACGCCCTTATAAGTAGCATTTTTTTTTGTGTGCATGAGGCCTAAATCATTATCCGATCATCAAAGTCCCCGGCCTGTTTTCCAGCCTAGGAAGGGTTAAAGGGCCTCCCCGTAGGGGCTATTCTTATCGCCTAGCGCTCATTAAATCGAAAAGCTGCTGTTGCGAAGGGTGTTTTTTTTTTTTTCAGTTGCCGTGGTAACGGGTACCACTACAGAGGGGGATTCAGGCAAAACATCCCGATTGGCGCTGGTCTGAACGCTTCATCTTCCTTAATCCCTCAGGGATGAGGAACGAGAGGTTAATGCGGCAGTTCAGGAAAGGTTTGCTATAAATAACGGAAAACCCAAAAATGGCACATTCCTGGATCATTGCCGGTGAAAGCGGCCCGCCGTGTTTATCATCACACGCGGTTTCTAGGGAAATACCTGGAGGAAATATCTGCGCTATTTTTTTTCCATTATTTATATATATATATTTTTTTTTATGAAAAGCTGATTCTGCTATTTTTGTTAAAAAAAAAAACGATTCCTGGCAGAAATAACAGCGGATTTTAAATGTCTGATGATACAGAATTGCTTTCCTTCAAATTATTATTTATATAAGTCCACAACTTTTTCTGTGACAACAGATGTCCGCTTAGGGTTGGAAGCCTTTCAAGTATTTTTCATTTTTTTTTTTTTTGCGTTGCGTTAAGGCAATGCACCCTAACATGCTTTTTTTTTAGGCCCCTTTCACATTACAGCGGGAGTTGCGGTGGCGGTATATCACCGCTAAAAATAGCGGCGCTATACCGCCGGGATTGCCGCGGGAATCGGCCGATAGCGGTGCGGTATTAACCACCGCTAGCGGCCGATAAAGGGTTAATACCGCCCACAATGCGCCTCTATAGAGGCGCATTGCGGGCGGTATTGCCGCGGTTTCCCATTGTTTTCAATGGGAAGGAGCGGTGAAGGAGCGGTATAAATGCCGCTCCTCTCACCGCTCCAAAGATGCTGCTGACAGGAGATTTTTTTGTCTCCCGCCAGCGCATCGCCTCAGTGTGAAAGCCCTCCGGCTTTCACATTGAGTCTGCAGGGAAGGAGTTTTTCAGGCGGGATAGCAGCGCTATTTTTAGCCTGTACCACCTGAAAAACTCCTCAATGTGAAAGGGGCCTTAGGGTTGCCACCTCATCCCTTTAACCGCTTCCATACCGCTCCATAGGGAAATGACGGCGGCAGGAACCCCTCGCCGATCCGAGTGGACGTTATATGACGTCCTGTGTTCCCGGCGATCTAGGACGTGTGCGCCCGCCCGCGGCAGCGCTCGTGACCCGGCGCGGGTGCCCGGGGGCCGCGATTGCCGGTGATCACGGCAGGAGTGTGGATCTGTGTGTGTAAACACACAGATCCACCTCCTGTTAGCGGTGAGGAGACCAATGTGTGTTCCCAGTACAGAGGAACACACATGGGTCTCCTCCCCTTGAGAATCCCCTCCCCCCTACAGTTAGAACACACCTTAGGGAACATATTAACCCCTTCAGCGCCCCCTAGTGGTTAACCCCTTCCCTGCCAGTCACATTTACACAGTAATCAATGCATATTTATAGCATTAATCGCTGTATAAATGTGAATGGTCCCAAAAACGTGTCAAAAGTGTCCGATGTGTTCGCCGCAATGTCACGGTCACAGTAAAAAAAAAACACAAATCGCCGCCAATACTAGTAAAAATATTAATAAAATAAAAATGCCATAAATCTATCACCTATTTTGTAGACGCTATAACTTTTGCGCAAACCAATCAATATACGATTATTGCGATTTTTTTTACCAAAAATATGTAGAAGAATACATATCGGCCTAAACTGAGGAAAAAAAATGTTTTTTTTTAAATTGTAATATTTATTAAATAAAAAAGTAAAACATTTTGTGTTTTTTTTTTAAATTGTCGCTCTTTTTTTGTTCAAAAAATAAAAACCGCAGAGATGATCAAATACCACCAAACGAAATCTCTATTTGTGGGGGGAAAAAACATAAAGATTTAATTTGGGTACAGTGTTGCATGACCACGCAATTTTCATTCAAAGTGCAACAGCGCTGAAAACTAAAAATTGATCTGGGCAGGAAGGGGGTGAAAATGCCCGGTATGGAAGGGGTTAAAAGCGAAAACATATTAATTACACAGGTTCTCTGGCTGATTAAGGTGCTAATTAAACTCACTTGGTGCCTTATCAACATTAAATTAGCCCCAGAACCTGTGTAATTACTATGTGTTCAGGTTTAAAGGGATGAGGTGGCAACCCTAACTGCAATGCTTGTGTATTGGGGAGCAAATCCAAATAAATGGCAGCGCAACACATGCTACGGCAATGAAAATATCTAACTGGGCCCTTAGTGATTTAATTGTGGGGAAATTGGCTAATATTTGCCTTAATTATTATTATTATTATTTGTTTTGCTTCTTACTAGGCTTAAAGCGGAGGTCTGGTTTAAAAAAAAAAAAAAAAAAAAAATTAAAGTCAGCAGCTACTAACACTGTAGCTTCTGACTTTTTTTTTTTTTTTTTCTTTTTTCTTTTTAAGTGTATTTTGTGCGTGTACTCGAGAGAGGAGCCGGACTGCAGGAGTTGGGAGTAGGCAGGCCTCCCCCAGAGGCAATCTGCCACCTTTCTCCATGCCCCGGGTGGCAATGGCGGGTGTGTGAGGGGGTCCTCCCACACAGACCGTCCTACCTGCTCCGCTTTGAAGCCCAACGGGGCAGAGGGACTCCCTATAAGGGAGTGAGAGGATTAGCCCGCTCAACCAGCCCCGTTAGTCCTTCGCCTCTCTTTTAGAGACCGCGTGGTCAATGTGCGTGTGTTAACCCAATTTAGAGTGCGTGTGTAGGTGTGGTGGTTTTTGTGGGAGGGGGGTGGGCGTACTAAGCACAGGCTTACCTCGCATAGCACACCCACCGGGAGCCGGGCTGAGACCACCAAACTCAATTCACATGAAGCCGAGACCGGGATCCGAACCTCTAGCTGCAGAGGTGAATGGCTTGTCAGCGCAGTGCCAATCGCGTTGAGCCACCGCAGCTCCCAGCTTCTGACTTTTAATAAAGAGACTTACCTGTCCAGGGTGCCCGGGATGTCGGCAGCCGAAGCCGAGCAAATGCCCCGCCGCCATCCTCGGTGAGGGAATCAGGAAGTGGCCTCACCGCCTGATTCCCTACTGCGCATGCGCGAGCCGTGAATGGATGATGTCTCCTGGGACACACACAAGGTCCCAGAAGACACCGCTCCCCCATTCCACAGAGGAGGCAGCCGAGGAGCAGAAGAAAGAAGACGGACTGCGGATCAGGAAGTGGCAGATTAGGACGATCTGCCTAGCAACAGGCATTTCAGGTATGTATAAAAAATAAATATATATATTTTTTTTTTTTTTTTGCAGCATTATAGAATTTTTTTTTTTTCTTGGTGGAGCTCTGCTTTAATATTTATTCACTTCCATACAAGGCCAATTCTGGCATTCCTCTCCTACGTGTAAAAATATTTTTTTTTTGCTAAGTGCCCATGTTGCCTTACGCTAGCTCCGGCCTGTGAAGTGAGCCCTAAGGCCCAGATTCTCGTAGAATGGCGTAAAACTGGGCGGGCGTAACGTATCTGATTTACGTTACGCCGCCGCAAGTTTTTCAGGCAAGTGCTTTATTCACAAAGCACTTGCGTGTAAAGTTGCGGCGGCGTAATGTAAATCACCCGGCGGAATTCAAATTCGGCGGGTAGGGGGCGTGTTTCATTTAAATGAAGCGCGTCCCCGCGCCAAACGAACTGCGCATGCGCCGTCCCTAAAATATCCCGGCGTGCATTGCTCTAAATGACGTCGCAAGGACGTCATTGGTTTTGACGTGGACGTAAATTACGTCCAGCACCATTCACGGACGACTTATGCAAACAGCGTAAATTTATAAATTTCGACGCGGGCCGGCCTTTGGGGTGTGCGAGCTGTGCGGCCGCACAGGGCGCCATGGGCAACAGGGGCTCCGTGCGGCCACCCAGAGGTGTACTAAGGGGGGGCGAGCCACCCCCGGGTACCACACACTGGGGGGGTGTCAAACCGTCACCCCCCTCCGCGATTGTTTTACACCCGCGGTGGCATTTTTTTTCTCTATGTGTATGTTTAGGTGACCAGGGGGCAAGGGGTGAAGATGGGGGGGGGCGCCACAAGATTAGCTCGCACAGGGCGCCTGAACACCTAAGGCCAGCCCTGACGACGGCCATACTTAACATTGGTTGTGCCTCATATACCCAGGGGCAACTTTACGCCGGGACAAGCCTAACGTAAACGTCGTAACTTTACTGCGTCGGCCGCACGTACGTTCGGGAATTCGCGTATCTAGCTAATTTGCATACTCGACGGAGGCGACACCTAGCGGACAAAAAAAAATTGCATTTAAGATCCGACGGCGTAAGAGACTTACGCCTGTCGGATCTAATGGATATCTATGCGTAACTGATTCTAAGAATCAGTCGCATAGATACGACGGCCCAGATTAGGACTTATGACGGCGTACATGGCGCTGCGCCGTGGTAAGCCCTTTGAGAATCTGGGCCTAAGTGCGTGAGATGTGCAGTAGAGGAGTGCAGAGGGTATCGCTGCTTTATAAATATTCCCCTTTGTGCTTTTGTGTGTTGGATGGAACACCGACAGCCTATTTAGCAGCAAATACAGGAACATGCCAATGTGAGCAGACGGGCAAAGAGTCTCCCGAAGACATTTCCCATCCCACACCGGCCCTTACCGAGCGCAGACCAGCCAGCAATCCTATCAGGCCTAATTAGGAGTTGAAATGCACGGCAATTAAGAAAATCCTTCTGCACGGCCAAGATGGTGGGGAAGACTAATTAACCATCCAGAATGTAAGCAAATGCTTAGAGCCGGGCTTTCCATAGGGAGAGGAGTCAGAGGAATACTTCAATAATAAGTGCGTGGGATGCTATTTGCTGCGCCCGCGTTTTCTCCAGGGGCACATCATAGATCCTATAGGTTGTTCAGGTACATGGAGGCTACTTTCATTTATTGTCTGGTCCTGTCAAAATAGAATACATAAACTAAACTCCGGGAAGCAGGGCCGTCTTAATAGCATCATGGGCCCCTGGGCAAAGTAATGCTCTGGGGCCCCTACAATGGCCCGGATTCAAGAAGCAATTGCGCCTGTGTAACCATAGGTTACACAGCGCAATTGCTTACTTGCCCCGGCGTTACGAATGCTCCTGATTCAGGAACATCGTAACGCCGACTGCAGCCTAAAATCTGCGTGGCATAAGGCTCTTATGCCACGCATATCTTAGGCTGCATTCTTGCGATGGCCGCTAGGGGGCGCTCCCATTGTGCTCAGTGTATAGTATGCAAATTGCATACTAACACCGATTCACAATGTTGCGCGAGCCCTGCGTACGCAATTTACGTCGTTTACGTACGGCGTGTTTAGCGTAAGGCTGCCCCTTCTAATAGCAGGGGCAGCCAATGCTAAAGTATACCCGTCGTTCCCGCGACGTTCGAATTTTACGTAATTTGCGTAAGTGATTCGTGAATGGCGCTGGACGCCATTCACGTTCACTTTGAAGCAAATGACGTCCTTGCGACGTCATTTGCCGCAATGCACGTCGGGAACGTTTCCAGATGGAGCATGCGCTCTACGCTCGGCGCGGGAGCGCGCCTAATTTAAATGATTCCCGCCCCCTACAGGATCATTTACATTAGGCGCCCTTACGCAGGGCAAGTTTACACAGCGCACACGCAATTTACGGAACTACTGCTCCGTTAATCGCGGGTAGCGCAGGAAATTTGCGGGGGTTGCCCTGCACCTCCGTAACTAAGGGGCAAATCTACCTGAATCCGGGCCATTGATGACAGTGCAAGTATATAGACATCGGCCCAGATTCACGAAGCAGATACGACGGTGTATCTCAGATACACCATCGTATCTCGGATTTTTTCTAGTCCTATCTATGCACCTGATTCATAGAATCAGATACGCATAGATAGGGCTGAGATCCGACAGTGTCACACTGTGTTACACTGTCGGATCTTTTTTTTGAATTAAAAATGGCGCCGGGGGCGTTCCCGCTGATTTACACTGAATAATATGTAAATCAGCGAGATACGCGAAATTCACGAACGTACGCGGACCCGACGCTGTGTTCTTACGTCGTTTCCGTAGCGCGGTACCCGTCGTATACTTACCCATGCTAAAAGCAGGGGTAAGTATTGTTAAGTATGGCCGTCGTTCCCGCGTCGATTTGTATTTTTTTACGTAGTTTCCGTAAGTCGTTCTCGAATACGGAACTACGTAGTTTGCGTACGCATCGAAACCACTGACGTCCTATTGACGTCAGTGGGAGCAATGCACGCCGGGAAATTCCCCGGACGACGCATGCGTATTTAAATCGGCGCGGGAGCGCGCCTGATTTAAATATGACACTCCCCTAGCCGCGGAATTAGAATTCCGCTGGGGGATTTAGGATCCGCCGTCGCAAGTTTGGAGGTAAGTGGTTTGTGAATTAGCCACTTGCCTCCTAAACTTGCGGGAGCGGATCTTAATTCACGTAGAACGAGCGGATCTATAGATCCGCTGAGCTACGTGAATCTGGCCCATCAAGTAGGTAGGAGGCAGACTGCCTTCCCTGTGTATCTATCACTCTCAGTACCATCATGGGGCTCCCAATTTTGGGGCAGCGTGGGCTCAAGGGCCAGCTGCTTTGGGAAAAGTGCAGGGGCCCCCCATTGCAGCTGGGGCCCCTGGGCAGTGCCCAGGTGTTCCCTCTCATTAAGACAGCCCTGCCAGGAAGATAAAACAACAGACTATTACAATCTCTTGTACAACAGCACTCAGACTGGTAGAGAGAGGGGCAGGGCAGGGCTAGGGACCAATCAGGTGTGCTACATGCAAATATGGTGACCAGAAACATGCTGACAGGGGGGAGAACAGAGAGATGACCTCGGCATTCTGCTGTTGCTCCTGTAGGCTGGGTCCACATCTCCGTGCGGAGCGGTTCACAGCAGGGGTCCAGTCAGTGGCGGTTCGTCCATAGAGGGCGCTGGAGCGCCGCCCCCTCTGGCTCCCGCACACACCACTGACTAATAACATTGATTCATGAATTGCATGAATCGATGTTATTGTCGCCGCTGGTCTATTCAGATGGCCGGACATAGAGCGCCGACCACCTGAATAACGGCAGCTGGTTGATACGTATAACGAACTGCGCATGCGCCGCGACGTGGACGCATCCCCCTGCGCATGCTCACAACCATGTCGGAACAACTGCCTAAACTACGCCGGATCACTGTGTACGGCGTGAACGTAACCTACGCCCAGCCAGACACACGTCCAACGTAAACAACGTAAAATACGATGGCTTGTGTTCCCTGGTGCAGACCTTTGCATGTCTGCTGCTGGGTTACACCTCCTTTATGGGGCATAACTTTACGCCGGACGTACAACTTACGCGCACCTCGCGTAGCCTGCGTCAGGCGCACGTACGTTTGTGAATCGCCGTATTTTCCTCATTTGCATATTTGAATGGCTGATCAATGGGAGCGCCACCATGCGTCCAGCCTAAATGTGCGCCCACCCTACGCAGGCAAGTTACGTCGGCGGAGTGAAGCCTGTTTTTAGGCGCATCTTTGTTTGTGGGTCCGGCGCACAGATACGACGGCGCACATTTGCACTTACAAGTGCTTTGTGAATCTGGGCCTTACACACACACACACACATACAGAATATACAATATATATATGGATGTTACTTACTCATGCAGTCTCCTCCATACCAGCCGACGCGGCACTCTGAGCAGTACTTCCCCTTCACGTAGAAGGCATCCAGTGTTCCCCCCCATGATCCATTGTTGCAGGACTTGCAGTTGTCGAATATGGAGCATCCTAGGACAAGAATGTGACAGGGATCAGGCACTTTGAGTAACACCTACACAAGTCTTTATGTATCCTCCTCAGTATGTCTGTGAAGGTTCCCATGTACCCCGGCCATGGTACATCTACCGTCGTCACATTCAATTAGACTTGTTCTGTAATGTTTAAGATGTTTTGTAGCATCTCCAAGTCACTTTTTAAGTTCTACTCAGTATTAGACACTACTAAGGACAATTATATTTACGTATTCTTCATACCATGCAGGTTCAGAATACAAAATGGCTGTTTCCAGCACACAACCCCTTCATTCAGTGGGATCCATTTTTAATGCTAAATCTGTATATAGCCAACTGGGCTTAGTCCACGAAGCAATGCAAAGTAGGCCATGCTCCACATTTGACATGATTGGCTCTCCCAGTTTAAACTTCAGCTCTATTAAGGTACAGTGGAACCTCGGATTGCAAGTAATGCGGTTAGTAAGCGTTTCGCAATACGAGCACTCTATTTCTAAAAATCCGAACTCGGTTTGCGAGTGTTGACTCAAAACTAGCAGGATTCAGGCCAAAGTGGTGTGCAGTACCGCTTTTGGCCTGAGGTGGGGGGTGCCGGAGCCGAACAGCGCCAAACGCAGCCGATCGTTGCTGTTCGGAAATGCATGGAAAGGCCTGAGAATAGGTCGGCTGACCTCGGCAAACCTCAGAAAGGCTCGTGAACGAGCCTCTCCGCCCCCCACCTCTGGCCGCATGCGGTATTGTATGCCATTGAAGTCAATGCGAAACAAATTATTTTCGTTTCCATTGACTTCAATGGGGAAAACTCGCTTTGATATGCGAGTACTTTGGATTACGAGCATTCTCCTGGAGCAGATTATGCTCGTAATCCAAGGTTCCACTGTAAAACAAACCGGCATAACCTTGACACCTTACTGATTCAGCAGCACATGAAATGGCTGTTCCACTGTATAGGCCTGTTATCCATTGGCAGCCAATGTGAGGGTTAAACCTGTATATAGCCAACTGGGCTTATTCCACAAGGCAGAAAGAGTTGGCTGTGCTCCATGTTTTCCTGTTTCCTTCATCTCCACTGAGGCAAAATAAATGTAAAGTAACCTTGAAGCCATACCCGTTCAGCACACACAATGGCTGTTCCACTACATATGCCTTTCATTCACTGACCGCTATTTTGAGTGCCAAACTTGTAAAATGGTCACCTAGGCTTATGCCACATGGCAGGAAATAAGCCAGTTGGCTGTGCCACATGATAGCAAGCTTTGGTTATGAAGTCCCTTCAGCAGTTGAGCTTCAGCTTGCTCCAGAACCTAAACAGACCCCAACACCAAGGTGGTTCTAGAGACCTAAGCTCCAGAGCTCACCCATGTAAGAGGGGCTTGGTGGTTTGCTAGTTTTGATGCCCAATCACAAGGTCCTACCCCCGCTCCAGCCTTGCTAGAACACAAGCCTGCCTGCTAACGCCGACCCCTTCGCCATCTTGAACCCTGCTCCTCACCATAGGCCTCTTCATGACAAATCCAAAAGAAAGAATGTCCACATGAAAGATAATTTCATTGCATTTTACTGATGTTGTTTATGGAATGGCAGTCACATCACTAGGACATACATTCTGGAGTCACTTAATATAAACAATCACATAATGTGGATGGTCTGCAGTAGTCACAAGTGAAAGCACATGCAGCACCTCAGCGGCCATCTCCCTCTAGTCTCTCCTCTGCCCAGAGTCATCGGTACTCACTGGGCTGTGTTCTCTGTAGACACCTCCCAAGTGGGTACACCTCTCTCAGGAACCCTCCAGGAAAGCAGCCTCAAACAGGGATCTCCAGCTTGGATTTAAAGGCCTTTTGCAATCCACCCTAGCCCCCACCTCCTTAAGGAACAGAAAATCTACAGCCGACACCTCCTGCATAGAGGCCCTGCCCCGCCCAGAGCCCACTTGTGTAGGTTACATTCTCACAGATGTGGGGAGTATGGCTTCCATGCCCCAAGAGATGGTATGCTCCTCCCTACCTGCCTTATATATGGGTGCTGACTCACTTGTGGTGGGGCTTGACCTAAAAGGTGTCTACCACCTAGTGTTACTACATGCTGTGCCAGATACTGTTCTGGTACAGAGCCGCCCAGTGACAAAGTGGCTAACTGCACCTGCCTACACCCAAACTTTATTAGTCCTGCTAATAATCTCTTAACTCTGAAGTAGCATTGAGAGGAGGAGAGGCTAGATATCAGCTTCAAGCTCTGGAGCTCAGTTCCATTCTGATGCCAGCTCACTCCAGATCCAGTGATTCAACTCTTAAAATAAGGATTGTGTGTTCTGTTCCTTTTCCAGACCATGGACCCAAAGATGGAGCCAAGCCAACCTAAGTACAAAGGCCATGGACCCAAAGAAGGTGCCAAACCAACCTAAGTTCAAAGGCCATGGACCCAAAAGATGGAGCCAAGCCAACCTAAGTGCAAAAGCCATGGACTCAAAGATGGAGCCAAGCCAACCTAAGTACAGAGGCCATGGACCCAAAGAAGGAGCCAACCCAACCTAAGTTCAAAGGCCATGGACCCAAAGAAGGAGCTAAGCCAACCTAAGTTCAAAGGCCATGGACCCAAAAGATGAAGCCAAGCCAACCTAAGTTCAAAGGCCATGGACCCAATGATAGAGTCAAGCCAACCTAAGTGCAAAAGCCATGGACTCAAACAAGGAGCCAAGCCAACCTAACAGCAAAAGCCATGGACCCAAAGATGAAGCCAAGCCAACCTAACAGCAAAAGCCATGGACCCAAAGATGGAGCCAAGCCAACCTAAGTGCAAAAGGCAAGGGAAGTGCTCTGAGTTGAGGCTAAGAGCCGGTTCACACACAGGCGGCATGACTTTGGGGGCGACTCGGCAAGGCGATCTGAAGGCGTCTTGAGAGGCAACTTGCAAAATGACTTCTGTATTGAAGTCAATGCAAGTCGCCCCGAATCGCCCCCAAAGTCGTACAGGAACCTTTTTCTAAGTCGGAGCGACTTGCGTCGCTCCTATTAGAACGGTTCCATTGACTACTGTGGACCGCGACTTGTCAGGCGGCTGAGTCGCCTGACAGGTCGCCCGTGTGTGAACCGGCTCTGAGGGTTATTGTCATTTGCATATCAAGTAGACATGTTTTTCAGCTTTTTGATGATTCTATGCTTTGAGCCATCTCCGTGATTATGGAGTACCTGGGTGTATAAGGCAGGAGTCACACTCATTCTCCTCGTTGCGGCAACAGGGGATGGTGTAGCCAACCTTCCTATTGCCCCCGGGACACGTGCACTCCACCTGGTCATATTCACAGCAGCCGCGACACATAATATTCCACTCTGCCCCGGGGCAGTTCTCATTGATGACCGTGTACTCTGGTAAACACAAGAAAGAGAAATTATAAGAGGCATTATATAGCAGCATTTCTCAGGATTTTATTCTGGGCTTGTATGTATGTATAAATCAATGTAAATTCCAATAAACAATGCAATTTAAATGCATTTTTTGCTGTAAAAATGTGAATGGTCCCAAAAATGTGTCAAAATTGTCCAAAGTGTCCGCCATAATGTCGCAGTCAGGAAAAAAATCGCTGATCGCCGCCATTAGTAGTAAAAAAAATAATAATAATAAAAATGCAATAAAACTATCCCCTATTTTGTAAACGCTATAAATTTTGCGCAAACCAACCGATAAACGCTTATTGCGTTTTTTTTTTTACCAAAATAGGTAGAAGAATACGTAACGGTCTAAACTGAGGAAAAAAAAATGTATATATGTTTTTGGGGGATATTACAGCAACAAGTAAAAAATATTGAATTTTTTTCAAAATTGTTTATAGCGCAAAAAATAAAAAACGCAGAGGTGATCAAATACCACCAAAAGAAAGCTCTATTTGTGGGGAAAGAAGGACGCCAATTTTGTTTGGGAGCCACATCGCACGACCGCACAATTGTCTTTTAAAGTGACGCAGTGCCGAATCGCAAAACCTGGCCTGGGCATTTAGCTGCAAAATGGTCCGGGGCTTAAGTGGTTAAATGCCTGCCGTGTGGTTCGCGAGCGTGGCGGCGGCGGCACGCTCGCGACCCTGCCGCCTTCCCCATGAGTCGGGCTGCGGGTCCCCGCGATCGTCTCACGGAGGTATAGAGCGGGGAGATGCTTGTGTAAACAAGCATCTCCCCGCTCTGCCTAGTGAGAATGACACTGATCTCGGCTCTGTGTACTCGGAGCGGAGATCAGTGTCATGTGACACACAGCCCATCCCCCCTACAGGAAGAAACACTCAATAGGGAGCACTTAACCCCCACAGCGCCACCTAGTGGTTAACCCCTTCACTGCCAATGTCATTTTCACAGTAAACAGTGCATTTTTATAGCACTGTTCGCTGTGAAAACGACAATTGTGACAAAAATGTGTCAAAAGTGTCCGATGTGTCCGCCATAATGTCGTAGTCACAAAACTAATCACTGATCGCCGCCATTACTAGTAATTTTTTTTTTTATAAAAATGCCATAAAACTATCCCCTATTTTGTAGATGCTACAATTCAGAATTCAGCAGACGCGGCACTCGCAGGTTCCCTGTAACGTGATCAGCGGAAAGTTTCTGCTCGGTGATGACATTCCCATGACTTGGCAGTGTTAGAATCCCCCCCAGCGATGACCCCTGTCTCTTATAAACCTTAATGCTGTTTTGACTGCGAGCTGCGGGCCGGACAAACAGAACTGAAAACACATTAACGCTGTTTTGCTCATTCATCAATTCCGTCCAGCTGGGAACGCGCTCGAAAAACACGCTTCAAACAACAAGTAACATTAACCAATGGGCTTCTAATGCTGTCGAGGAAACAGCACACTGATCTGATGATTAGCATTTCTGCCTTGCAGCGCTGGGTCCTCGGTTTGAATCCCAGCCAGCACACCACCTGCATGGAGTTTGCATGTTCTCCTGGTGCTTGTGTGGGTTTCCCCTGACTGCAAAGACGTACTCATAGCTCCCAACTGTCCCTGATTTGGAGAAATGTCCCTCTTTCCTCCTCATTTGTCCCTCATTTTGGTCTGATCTATATATAGAAGTACCGTATTTATCGGCGTATACCGCGCACTATTTTGCCCTGAAAATCAGGGAAAAATCGTGGGTGCGCGGTATACGCCGATACCCGCTTTCCCGCGCTAAATTTGAATACTGCGCCGGCATATACCGAGCGCAGTACACTCGTGTGTCTTCGTGCAGTTTCGGCGCCTCTCGCGCTGACATCCTGGACGTACAGGACGTCAGCGCGAGAGTAGCCGAGCCTGCCCGACTATACACGAGTGTACTGCGCTCGGTATATGTCGGCGCAGTATTCAAACTCGGCGCGGGAAACAAGCGGGGAGGACGCGAGGACGCCGCAGAAGGACGCCGCACCCGACGAAGAGGACACCCGAAGCCGCAGACGGACGCCGGACCCGACGAGGCTGCCGATGGACGCGGCGGAAGACACCAAAACTGTAAGTACACAAAATCTTTTTTTCACAGGAATTCGGGGCAAGTTTAGGGGTGCGCGCTATACGCGGGAGCGCGCTATACCCCGATAAATACGGTATCTAAAATGCACTCCTTATCTATCAAAAAGTGTTTCCCGGCGCTAAACCTTTCTTCTGATTTCTAAATGGCTGCATTTGTAAATTCCAAAACCCAATATAAAGGAATAGTAGTGGTAAAAAAAGCACTTGTGGGTTTAACGCCTTCCCTACCGAGTCATTGTAAAATGACGTCGGCGGGAACCCTTCCTCCTTCAGACTAGACGTCATATGACGTCCTTGCATTCCCGGGCGGCTAGGGGGCGTGCGCACGCGCCGCCGCATTGCTCGGGACCCGGTGTGCGTGCCCGGCGGCCCGCGATGCCTGCCAGGCGCCTGCGATTGCCCGCAATCACGGCGGGACCATGGACCTGTCAGCGGTGAGGAGACAGATGTGTGTTCCCAGTACAGAGGAACACACATTGGTCTCCTCCCCTTGTGAGTCCCCTCCCCCCTACAGTTAGAACACACTTTAGGGAACATAATAACCCCTTCCTCGCCCCCTAGTGTTAACCCCTTCCTCACCCCCTAGTGTTAACCCCTTCCCTGCCAGTCACATTTACACAGTAATCAGTGCAGTTTTATAGCACTAATCGCTGTATGAATGTGAATAGTTCCAAAAATGTGTCAAAAGTGTCCGATATGTCCGCCGCAATGTCACGGTCACAATAAAAATCGCAGATCGCCGCCATTACTAGTAAATAAATAAATAAAAATGCCATAATTCTATTCCCTATTTGGAGACGGTAGAATTTTTGCGCAAACCGATCAAATACGTTTATTGCGATTTTCTTTACCAAAAATATGTAGAAGAATACGTATCGGACTAAACTGAGGAAACATTTTTTTTATATATTTTTGGGGGATATTTATTATAGCAGAAAGTAAAAGATATTGCGTTTTTTTTTTTCAAAATTTTCGCTCTATTTTTGTTTATAGCGCAAAAAATAAAAACCGCAGAGGTGATCAAATACCACCAAAAGAAAGCTCTATTTGTGGGGAAAAAAGGATGCCAATTTTGTTTGGGAGCCACGTCGCACGGCCGCACAATTGTCAGTTAAAACGACGCAGTCCCGGAAGCTGAAATTTCGCCTGGGCAGGAAGGGGGTATATGTGCCCAGTAAGGCTGGGTTCACACTACGGTTTTCCCGTCCGTCAGCCGCATACGATTTATATGAAAAAACGTATGCGGCTGAAACGGACGGGAACGTATGGAACCGCACACATGTGCGTTTTCCATTGACATTAATGTTAAAGGAAAACGTATGCGGTTGCCATACTGTTTTAAAAACGACCGCAAAACCGTGGTTGAACACGGTTTTGGGTACGTTTAAAAAACGTTTTGCCAGCAAATCGTACGCACCCGGATGCATCTGAGTGCATACGATTTGCAATGCATTCTCTATCTATACGTTTTCCCGTCCGGGCCCGTACGTTTTCAATACTGAAATCGTATGCGGCTGACGGACGGGAAAACCGTAGTGTGAACCCAGCCTAAGCAAGTGGTTAACGATGTGAAAAATCCGCGCATGCTCAGAAGCAAGTTATGAGACGGGATCGCTCGTTCTGGTAAAACTAGCGTTCGTAATGGAGTAAGCACATTCATCACGCTGTAACAGACAGAAAAGCGCGAATCGTCTTTTACTAACACGGAATCAGCTAAAGCAGCCCCAAGGGTGGCGTCATCCGCATGGAACTTCCCCTTTATAGTGCAGTCGCACGCGTTGTACGTCACCGCGCTTTGCTAGAGCATCTTTTTTTTAAGAGCCTGAAAAACGTTGGGGCAGATCCACAGAGCTAGTACGCCGGCGTATCTACTGATACGTCGGCGTACTTTCAAATTACCCGCGTTGTATGTTTAGTTTGAATCCTCAAAACAAGATACGACGGCTTCTGGGTTTGATCCGACAGGCGTATGGCTTCGTACGCCTTCGGATCTTAGATGCAATACTTCGGCGTCGGCTGGGTGGAGTTCGCGTCGTTTTCCGCGTTGGGTATGCAAATTAGCTATTTCCGACCATCCACGAACGTACGCGCGGCCGTCGCATTCTTTTACGTCGTCTCTAGTCGGCTTTTTCCGGCGTATAGTTAAAGCTGGTGTTTTTCGGCGTATAGTTAGACTTGCCATGTTTAGTATGGCCGTCGTTCCCGCGTTTAATTTGAATTTTTTCTTTTTTTTTTGCGTAAGTCGTCCGTGAATCGGGATGGACGTAATTCACGTCTATGTTAAAAAAAATGACGTCCTAGCAACGTCATTTAGCGCAATGCACGGCGGGAAATTTCTGGACGGCGCATTCGCAGTGAATTCGGCGCGGGGACGCGCTTCATTTAAATGAAACACGCCCCCTAATCGCCGATTTGAATTCCGCTGCCAGAGATAGACTACGCCGCCGTAACGTACGGCGCGAAATCTTTAAGGATTCGAACTAAAGCCAGGTAAGGTACGGCGGCGTATCGTATCTCTGATACGCTGCGCGGGTGCAGATCTTTGTGGATCTGCCCCGTTGTTTTTTACAACCCGAAAAACGATCGTGTGTACGCGGCATTAATGTCGTTTGAATTTCCGCTTTAAGATCTCCTTCTTAGTTCTATTGCCATGTATGCGATATCTCTAGGAAGAAATGTAAAGAGACGTGGGTTTGTGGTCGGGATTCCCCAGCTGTCAGTACTCACTCGCTCCTTTGGGGTAGGCGGCGATATGGAAGGCGTACAGGTACGGCAGCAGCAGGCTAGTCCCCAATAACAAGGTCATTGTCTTCTCCATCCTCCCGGCTTCTATGTACTCCGATCAGAGTCCTCTCCTCGCCATTGCCTGTGGCTGCACCGGCTTCCCGACTATTCAAACTTTCGACCGTCCAGGCGGTGACATCCTCACGGAACGCTTCCAACAAAGGGGTCTTCCTGGCTACGTCACCCCCCGAAAACACTTAACCCCTTTGTAGGTTCCTCCAGCGGGGAATCCCAAGGAGAAGCAGCCGAGTTATACGAGTTCACGGGTTAGGAGTGGAGAGACGCAGACACCCCCGGGGGGGGGGGGGGACTCATGCAGGTACTGACGGAGAACACGACTCACACTTGTCTGAGGAAGAAGAGAGGATGTCTCGGTAATAATAGCACTCAACCCCCATCCTGACCTGGCAAGAAGTCTGGAAAATCGCTCTCTGGCCAATACATGTGTTTGCAATAACATACATTCTTCATCAGTGACGCCATCGCACCAAAAAACTCATTAAATATTAACTAATTTATGGTGCGCGTGGTGGTGACGGAGAAAGAGAAACCATTGTCTCGTCTACACTCTCTAACTAGACAAATACATTCCTGGCTGGTTACAAAATGCAGAAAAAGGAGCCTTTTTTCAGGAAATTTCCACCTTTTGTCATTGAAAAAGAAGTCGTGAACTCCAATCCAGTGACATTACCTAGGCTGAGATGATGTCATCAGTCTGCTGTAGGTAGGAGGAAGCAATGTCCCCCCCCCCCTCCCCACCAGTGATCCAACTGCAACATTATGGGGCAGATCCACGTACATCGGCGCATATTTGCGTCGGGCGTAGCGTATCTAAGACACACTACGCCGCCGTAACTTTTTTTTTTTTTTTTAAATCCTTAAAGAAAGCACGCCGTAAGTTACGGCAGCGTAGTGTATCTTTGGTGGCGTAAGGGCGCGCAATTCAAATCGATGTGATTGGGGCGTGTTTTATGTAAATACGTTGTGACCCGACGTAAACAACGTTTTTTTTGAACGGCGCATGCGCCGTCCTTGGGGGTATCCTCATGCTCGAAATTAAACCGGAACAAGCCAATGTTTACGACGGTGACGTCATTCTACGCAAATCCCTATTCGCGAACGACTTACGCAAACGACGTAAAAAATTCGAAATTAGACGCGGGAACGACGGCCATACTTAACATTGAGTACGCCTCATAATAGCAGGGGTAACTATACGCTGGAAAAAGACAGTTCCTTCATTATGGAGAGAGAAGAGGTGAATGCATTGTAGGGGGGTTAGTGTGTTCTCTGTGAGAGGTAAGAAATACCTGGAAGTGTTTCACAGACACTTTACATACCGTGCATGTTCTTACACTAGAGAATATTGTAAAGTTATTGTTGAGGTAATGAACATTCTTCCCACTGATCACCAATGTAAGGAACATTCTTCTCACTGATCACCAATGTAAGGGACATTCTTCCCACTGATCACCAATGTAAGGAACATTCTTCCCACTGATCACCAATGTAAGGGACATTCTTCTCACTGATCACCAATGTAAGGGACATTCTTCCCACTGATCACCAATGTAAGGAACATTCTTCCCACTGATCACCAATGTAAGGAACATTCTTCCCACTGATCACCAATGTAAGGGACATTCTTCCCACTGATCACCAATGTAAGGAACATTCTTCCCACTGATCACCAATGTAAGGAACATTCTTCCCACTGATCACCAATGTAAGGAGCATTCTTCCCACTGATCACCAATGTAAGGAACATTCTTCCCACTGACCACCAATGTAAGGGACATTCTTCCCACTGATCACCAATGTAAGGAACATTCTTCTCACTGATCACCAATGTAAGGAACATTCTTCCCACTGATCACCAATGTAAGGGACATTCTTCCCACTGATCACCAATGTAAGGGACATTCTTCTCACTGATCACCAATGTAAGGAACATTCTTCCCACTGATCACCAATGTAAGGAACATTCTTCCCACTGATCACCAATGTAAGGAACATTCTTCCCACTGATCACCAATGTAAGGAACATTCTTCTCACTGATCACCAATGTAAGGAACATTCTTCCCACTGATCACCAATGTAAGGAACATTCTTCCCACTGATCACCAATGTAAGGGACATTCTTCTCACTGATCACCAATGTAAGGAACATTCTTCTCACTGATCACCAATGTAAGGAACATTCTTCTCACTGATCACCAATGTAAGGAACATTCTTCCCACTGATCACCAATGTAAGGAACATTCTTCCCACTGATGACCAATGTAAGGAACATTCTTCTCACTGATCACCAATGTAAGGAGCATTCTTCTCACTGATCACCAATGTAAGGAACATTCTTCTCACTGATCACCAATGTAAGGAACATTCTTCCCACTGATCACCAATGTAAGGAACATTCTTCCCACTGATCACCAATGTAAGGGACATTCTTCTCACTGATCACCAATGTAAGGAACATTCTTCTCACTGATCACCAATGTAAGGGACATTCTTCCCACTGATCACCAATGTAAGGAACATTCTTCCCACTGATCACCAATGTAAGGGACATTCTTCCCACTGATCACCAATGTAAGGAACATTCTTCCCACTGATCACCAATGTAAGGAACATTCTTCTCACTGATCACCAATGTAAGGGACATTCTTCCCACTGATCACCAATGTAAGGAACATTCTTCCCACTGATCACCAATGTAGGGAACATTCTTCCCACTGATCACCAATGTAAGGGACATTCTTCTCACTGATCACCAATGTAAGGAACATTCTTCTCACTGATCACCAATGTAAGGGACATTCTTCCCACTGATCACCAATGTAAGGAACATTCTTCCCACTGATCACCAATGTAGGGAACATTCTTCCCACTGATCACCAATGTAAGGAACATTCTTCCCACTGATCACCAATGTAAGGGACATTCTTCCCACTGATCACCAATGTAAGGAACATTCTTCCCAATTTTGTTTATTAAAAGTCTTGCAAACAAAAAGCATAAAATCACTATATATAAAAAATACATAAATATATACATATTTACATAAATAAAAATAAATATAGCAAATCTGCTCTCAAACAAAAGACTTTACAGCAAAGCAAAAATCATGTAACCACTGGTGAAATAAATCCTACTACAACACACACCACTACACCAGACAAACCTACAAGGTCAAGAAACAAACCCGCACCCATTATGCATGCAGCCCTTCTTCAAAAAGATACTAACCAACAAAAGCTAAGGGAGTGAAAGAGACAGAAAGGGAAAAGAACTCCTCACTCAGAGACGGGCAGCTCACCAAAGGCAGGTCTGATATTCCTCCACGCCCTTTTCCAGACCGCCCTAGGTTCCCTGCCCTTCTCAAGACCCCGAATTTTCCCAACCTCACCCAGAATATCGTGCACCACCACCTCGACAGAGAGGACTTTCTTCCGCAGGGTAATCTGACACCGTGCATTCCATGTGAAGTAACGGACAACTATACTAACTAGAAAAAGTGTATTGAAATCAAAATCCCAGTGAGTCGGGAATGCCCCATACACCCACTCCGCATAACTCATGCGATAGAAAAAGGGAATGCCTAGAGCCCTCCCCACCCTTTTATACACCTCTATGTTAAAGGGACACTGCAGCAAAAAGTGGTCCATAGACTCCACTTTACCAACACACTCTGCTCTCGGACAATCCCGATCATCCACAGAGCGATTCTTCAGGTTCCCTCTCACATAGAGCCTTCCATGGAAAGCGAGCCAAGCTTGATCCCTAAACTTCAGAGGGATTCTTTCTAAATTGATTAAACGCAATCCCTCCCTCATTACAGAGCCTGGGCAATCCCTTAAGGCCAGTGACACACTGAAAGCCGAGCTCAAAATTCTCTTCTCCAGAAGCTTCCTGGGGAGGGACTTGATATCCTCCGCTGTCACCTGCCACTGCCGAAGTATTTTCAGACACGGGGCAACATAAGCCGGGAGCTTGCCATGTTGGACTCTCAGACTTTTCACTGGCCCGCCATCTTCCCAGCATCGCAGAAAAGGCCTAAAACAAGACTGAAAAATACCCACCCATCCCGGCGGGTTCTCTGCTAGCATGTTACCAAGATTGTACTTTAAAAAGAGCAGAGAAAAGAAAACTATTGGGTTGACCATTCCTAGGCCACCCTCCCGCCTAGACAGGTAAGTTACATTGCGTTTAATCAGGTTTAGCCTATTTCCCCATAACAGTTGGAAAAAACAGCTGTACACCCTTGCATAGAGAGATGATGGCAAGATACAGACGAAGCTGACATATAAAAAGATTGGGACCAGGTACGTTTTGATCAAGTCAACCCTCTCCCTCAAGGAAAGCCTCCATTTCTTCCAGCTTGCTACTTTGGCATTGGCACACACCAACCTGCTTTCCCAATTTCGATGACCATAGTCACCAGGACCAAATTTGATGCCCAACACTTTAATTTCCTGCTGGGGCTCTGGGAAGGCATCCGGAAGTTCGAAGCTTTCACCCTCCTCACCCATCCAGAAAACTTCACTCTTTTCATGGTTGACTTTAGAACCAGAGGCCTCCGTGTACTGCTCTATCATAGAGACCACCTCCTGCGCCTCCTCCGTCCCAGAGACAATAACAGACACATCATCGGCGTAGGCCACGACCTTCAAGGGCGGCACACCAGCAATGCCCAAAGGCACCCCGCACAACGATCCACACTCTAGCCTTTTTATGAAGGGGTCGATTGCGAATACATATAGCAGGGGGCTCAGAGGACATCCCTGGCGCACACCAGAGCCAACCCCAAAAGGCCGTCCAACCCAACCATTAACCAGTGGGAAGCTCTCAGCCCCTCTATATAATGTCTTCAGCCAATCTATAAACCTCCCCTGCAGGCCGTATCTACCAAATAGCAAATACAGGTACTCGTGATTGACTCTATCAAAAGCCTTCGCCTGATCAAGTGCCAGCAAGTACTTTCTCCATCCAGCAGCCCTGCATCGTTCCAAAGCCTCCCGGACAGCTAAAATCGCTGAAAAGGTGCTTCTACCTTGGACTGAGCAGTGCTGATGACTGGACAACAAATCGCCTGCCACTGACGACAAGCGCCAAAAAAGAATCTTCGCCAAGATCTTTCTATCAACATTGAGAAGACTGATGGGGCGCCAGTTCTCAATCATTGAGGGGTCTTTACCTTTTGACAGAAGAATCACAGCGGATTGCCTCATGGAGGGAGGGAGCGAACCCTCTTCTAGACAGCTGTTATAAACCTCTGCTAAAAAAGGAGCCAGAATGGACTTAAAACACTTGTAGAATTCAGCTGTCAACCCATCTGGCCCAGGCGATTTTTTGGTAGCCAGCTTGTCTATAGCATGAACTACCTCATCCGCTGAAATTGGTTCTGTCAAATCCATCAAAGGCAATGTACCATTTCCCAATCCTGGAGTAGAATCCAGAAAGCTTTCCATCTTGTCCCGACAAAGGTCCTTTCTTCCCAGAAGGTCAGCGTAATATGATCTGAAGATCTCCAGGATCCCTGATCTGGACTTCACCAGGGAACCCGTACCATCCCGCAGGCCTATGACCGTCTTAACTGCTATGCCTTGCTTACAGTTCTGGTAAGGATCAGGCGAGTGATATTTTCCATAATCCCTCTCCAGAACCAAGGAGGCACGCCGGTCGTATTGACACTTCCTAAGAAGAAACTTCACCTCAGAGATCTCCCCTGGATCTCCTCCATACGAGACAAGACGATCAAGCTTCCTCCGCAAATGCTGGTAGGCAATGTACATACCAAGCTGCTTCTTCTTACCTATGGCCTTGAAAAGTCCAATTGCCCTTTGTTTCACAAGCTCCCACCACTCTGACTTACTGCTGCAAAAGTCCAGAATAGAAACCTGTGCCTGAAAAAAATCCTCAAAGGATTGTCTTACCTCTACATCTTCCAGGAGAGCCGAATTCAGTTTCCAGGTACCCCTTTCCCTGGGTGGAGTGTCCGAGGCATTCAGAGTCACAGACAGCATACAGTGGTCAGAGAACTCCACCGCCCTCAACTCAGGAGCCGAGAAAGCAGAGTTCTCCTTTAAAAAAAACCTATCTATCCTACTCTGACTATTCCCTCTCTGAAATGTGAATCCCGTGCAGCCAGGGCATTGCTTAATATGCACATCTACCAGGCCTGCTTGTCTCACCATATCTCTAAGAAAAACGCTATCGTATCCCAGCCTGTCTATGGAGCCTCTCCTGTCTTCAGGCCTAATGATGGTGTTAAAGTCACCTCCAAAGACAACCTGCTGGGACGTAAAAAGGAAGGGCTTGATCTCTGTGAGGAGGCATTTCCTGCCCCACCTTGACTGCGGCCCATAGATATTGATCAGGCGCAGGTCATGCCCCCTAACAGAAACGTCCAACACCATGCATCTACCTATTTCTACCTCAATTACCCGCCGGCACGTTACCATATCGGTTTTAAAAAGTACCGCAACTCCGCTGCAGGGCTCAGCCGCAAGAGACCAAAAGGAGGGACCGCATCTCCACTCCCTTTTTGCCAGATGGACATCGGCCAAAGTATGGAGCCAGGTCTCTTGCAAAAATAAAATCTCGGCATCAAACTCGCTGAGCAAAAATAAGGCCATATCACGAGCTCTTGCAGATTTAATGCTGGCGACATTAATGGTCGCCACCTTTATCGGAGGGGGAACTGCCATCAGGATGATTGGGGTAGTCGTTTCTTGACCTTCACCACACTCTCATCACCAGAAACCGCTCTCTTCAAACTACGTGACTCATCCATAGATGAAAAAGAGGAAGACAAAGACATCTCATCACCCGACAACACAGAAAAGGTGTTACCAAGGGGAACCCCTCTTGGATCCGACTCTGAGGAAGAGACGACTGGTTTTCTAGCCTTTCTCTTCTTTTTTTTCTTCCTCCTGATCGTCTCCCACCCCTCCTCATCCGAATCCCCATCAACTGAATGTGAGACATGGGGTATGGACACCCCTCCATCGGCCCCACCCCCATCCAGCACCCCCACATTCCCCTGACCACGCTTGCGCTGCCGAGGGGCAGGGACTGGAGGCTGAGTGGGAAGATCCGCTAAACCTGCCCCCCCAGCAGCCTCCGCCAGTCTGGAGGATCTACGAATAGATGGATTAGGGACAGGAGGGACAGATTTAGGGACCACATCTCTATGGGGAACAGAAACAGATGACACAGAAGGGACAGACTCAGGGACCACATCACTAGGGGGAACAGAAACAGATGTCACAGACACAGAAGGGACAGACTCAGGGACCACATCACTAGGGGAAACAGAAACAGGTGTCACAGACACAGGAGGGACAACAAGGGTTTCAGTGGCCTCATCCTCCTTATCCAGCCTCTGCAGCTCAGCCTCCAACCCTGGCAGGTTATGTAATGCCTCCGGGCATTGACTGTAGGGGTGACCAAGTTTTTGGCACAAATTGCACCGAATGTCAGTGCAGTCTTTAGCCAAATGGCCGAGCTCCTGGCACAAAGAGCATTTCTTGCGGGTGCAGGTGGAGGCAAAATGGCCCTTGTCACCACATTTATTGCACACCTTAGGCTGACCCTGGTAAAAAATGGTCAGCCTGTCCCTCCCCAGAAAGGCTGAACAGGGCAGATGTTGAACAACATTTCCCTGTACCCCCAATTTTAGTGACACTGTCCAGGCCCCTGTCCATATCCCATGCTGATCAAGGACCTTCCGCAGTGGAGCGAGGACCTCACCATATCGGCGTAACCATACTACCAAATCAGCCTCTGGGATGGATTCGTTACGCACAAGGATCGTCACTGATTTTATTAGAGGCTGCCTGGAAACCACCTTTGGCATCCAACCATTCCACTGCGGAAGGTCCCTGCGCCCCCTAAAACGTTCCCAAAATAAATCCAGACCCTCAGGTTTTACAAAGGATAAATCAAATTCCCAACTGCCAACAGGACAAATCAAAGCAAAAATGTCAGCGACTTTGAACCCCATTTCCAGGATCAACTCTGCCACCCTCCCCCTTACTGGTGGGGTCCCCTCCCCCTCCCACTTCAACTGGACCACATTTCTTCTCTTATACCCACCAACCATCCCACCACTAAACCCCCCCAAATTGTGACCACCAACATTTGCACCATTCCCCCCACCCTCCTTGGTGCGATTCCCCAAAACTGCTGCATAGCTGCCGTTGTTCACAAACCTCCCTGCAGAGGGTCCAGTTGTGCGTTTGGCAGATGATTGCACAGCCGAGTCTTTCCTCTGCTGAGCAGGAGGAAAAATGTCATTGTTAACCCCTTCACCACCACCCACCACATCCATTGCTTCATCAATAATATTACGGTCATTATTTCCTGGCACATTAATAATTCCTGCCGTGTCCACATTCACAGCGGTATCCACACATACTTCACCTCCAGGCAGACTCTTCTCCATCAGGGCAGGATTGTCAACTGAGCAGGGTGAAGGTTGTTGTAATCCAGTACCAGGTGAACCAGTGCAGGAGGCTTCCATCGCTGCTTCCACTCCACTTGCTGCACTGTGCTGCTCCCCTCCCCCACCTGCATCAGTCAGCCCAGGTGAGGCTGAAACTGGCTCTTTGGAGCTGGCAGCCATCTTGGTTGTAGAACCAGAGATCCCAGCAGTCACAACAGAATCCATTTGCAGGGCGCATGATGTAGATCCATCCATACTGCTCTGGTGGGCTGGTGACACCTCTGCCAGGGGTTTTCCCTTCATGTCTGCAGAGGATTTCTCCACAGCAGAAACACCACTCGCTTTAGCCGGGACACCATCCACTTGAGCCGGGACACCACTCACTGCAGCTGGAGGGGCAGACATGTTGGAAAGCGGCTGCACAGTACACTGGGATTTCTCCACCAGTGCTGGTCTGCGACCCCTCTGCGACTCCACAGCGACTTCTGATGCCTCACCAGCAGACCTGTCTGCCCTTAGGGGTGACTCCATCTGCTGGATGAAACGTAAGGTGCCATGTTGACCCTCAACCCCCTGGCTGGTTGCCGCTGGCGATTCCCCAGCCTGACATGGGGGGAGAGGCGCAGAGGCAGATGGACCCGGGTTGTCTGTAACTTGCGACTGCCGCTGATCCACAGAGGTCTGGCTGGCAAATCTCCTCTCATTTTTAAATTTTTCTGAAAAAGCTCCACTTTTATCTTTTAACTTCTCCAATAGTAAAGATTGTACCTTCACTTTCTCCTCCATCTCTTGTAGCTCAGGCTTCATGGCTGAACGGTTCTTACTCCAGGCCTGGAAGTACTTAGTTTTGAAGTTTTTATGTTCAGCTTTCAAACTTTTAAGTTTCTCCTCCGCTCTTCCGATCGCCCGAAAACGATCAATTACCTTTTGTCTGAATACATCCGTATTCTCACCAGGGCCTGGACCCACAGTCAGATCCTGCACCACCTCCTCCTCCTCACTAGGCCCCGTATCATCAGGGGCATCCGTCCCAGGGCCTCCCCCAGGATCAGGCATTATTCCTGGGCCAAGCTAGCAGGCAAGGCCCAGGCTTGAAAAAAGGTTGGATCTCTCAGAGAGCTCCTTGGGTGTGTCCTCCTCCTCCTTCCCACTGATCACCAATGTAAGGAACATTCTTCCCACTGATCACCAATGTAAGGAACATTCTTCCCACTGATCACCAATGTAGGGAACATTCTTCTCACTGATCACCAATGTAAGGAACATTCTTCCCACTGACCACCAATGTAGGGAACATTCTTCCCACTGATCACCAATGTAGGGAACATTCTTCCCACTGATCACCAATGTAAGGGACATTCTTCCCACTGATCACCAATGTAAGGAACATTCTTCTCACTGATCACCAATGTAAGGAGCATTCTTCCCACTGACCACCAATGTAAGGAACATTCTTCTCACTGATTAAATTTTTTGGGCTATAAACAAAAGAAGAGCGACAATTTTGAAAAAAACACAATATCTTTTACTTTTTGATTTAATAAATATCATAATTTTTTTTAAAAAACATTTTTTTCCCTCAGTTTAGACCGATACGTTATCTTCTACATATTTTTGGCAAAAAAACCCGCAATAAGCGTATTTGATCGGTTTGCGCAAAAGTTCTAGCATCTACAAAATAGGGAATATAATTATGGCGTTTTTTTTTTTTTTACTAGTAATGGCGGCGATCTGCAACTTTTTTTATTGTGACCGTGACATTGCGGCGGACACATCGGACACTTTTGAACCGTTTTTGAGACCATTCACATTTACACAGCGATTAGTGCTATAAAACTGCACTTATTACTGTGTAAATGTGACTGGCAGAGAAGGGGTTAACACTAGGGGGCGCTGAAGGGGTTAAATATGTTCCCTAAAGTGTGTTCTAACTGTAGGGGGGAGGGGACTCACAAGGGGAGGAGATCGATGTGTGTTCCTCTGTACTGGGAACACACATCTGTCTCCTCACCGCTGACAGGACATGGACTTGTGTGTTTACACACACAGATCCATGGTCCTGCCGTGATTGCGGGCAATCGGCGGGTGCCCGGCGGACATCGCGGCTGCCAGGCACGCGCACCGGGGGGCGGGGTGCGCGCACCGGACGAGAAGGCTAGGACGTCATATGACGTCCAGTCTGAGAGACGGAGGGTTCCCGCCGACGTCATTTTACAATGACTCGGTAGGAAACAGGTTAACCAACTTACGGGAAAATAAAAACACAGGGAAGCCCCTAAGCAATGTGATGATTGTCATCCATGGAATAAAAAGCCAAGTCATTCCAGAAGCGGCAAAGCTGCGACATGGAATAATGGTGTCATCCTACCATCTGGAACTTATATGTACTTGAACTTATATGTACTTGAACTACAAACAGCGGGTAAAATCAGTATTGAACACGTCACCATTTTTCTAGGTAAATATATTTATAAAGAAAAATATATATACCATATATACTCGAGTATAGGCCGACCCGGATATAAGCCGAGGCACCGAATTATACTACAAAAAACTGGGAAAACTTATTGACTCAAGTATAAGCCTAGGGTGCCCATCTGCATGCCTCACTGTGCCCATGCCTCACTGTGCCCATGCCTCACTGTGCCTCACTGTGTCCATGCCTCACTGTGCCCATGCCTCACTGTGTCCATGCCTCACTGTGCCTCACTGTGCCCATGCCTCACTGTACCCATGCCTCAGTAAAAGGCACATGACAGCCCACCTGGAGTTTGCCAAAAGGCACCTGAAGGACTCTCAGACCATGAGAAACAAAATTCTCTGGTCTGATGAAACAAAGATTGAACTCTTTGGCCTGAATGGCAAGCGTCATGTCTGGAGGAAACCAGGCACCGCTCATCACCTGGCCAATACCATCCCTACTGTGAAGCATGGTGGTGGCAGCATCATCCTGTGGGGATGTTTTTCAGCAGAAGGAACTGGGAGACTAGTCAGGATCGAGGGAAAGATGAATGCGGTAATGTACAGAGACATCCTAGATGAAAACCTGCTTCAGAGTGCTCTGGACTGCAGATTGGGGCGAAGGTTCATCTTCTAACGGGACAACAACCCTAAGCACACAGCCAAGATAACAAAGTAGTGGCTACGGGACAATTCTGTGAATGTCCTTGAGTGGCCCAGCCAGAGCCCAGACTTGAACCCGATTGAACATCTCTGGAGAGATCTGAAAAAGACTCCCCATCCAACCTGATGGAGCTTGAGAGGTCCTGCAAAGAAGAATGGGAGAAAATGCCCAAAAATAGGAGTGCCAAGCTTGTAGCCTCATACCCAGAACGACTTGAGGCTGAAATTGGTGCCAAAGGTGCTTCAGCAAAGTATTCAGCAGAGTACATTGATTCAAATTTCTTTTTTTTATAAATTTGAAAAGATTTTAAACAAACTTTTTTCACGTTGTCATTATGGGGTTGTGACAGACTCACCCGGGACTTTCCCGGACCCTCTTATGTCTAAAATCATCCTATGTCCACTAGGGGCATAGGATGACTGAGAAATGATATCGTGGACTACCTGAGATGGGATTATTATGTAATTATTATCCACCATATATTCCAGGATATCTGTAAAGAACAGGGGCGGACTGACCATTGAGGAACACAGGCACTGCCCGAGGGCCCCATGCCACTAGGGGGCCCCATCAGGGTTGCCAGGCTCAGTAAAACCAGGGACAGTATGTAAAAATCTGTGTTTTTTTTTTTACATCTGTCCCTGATATGTCCAAAATCGACATGCTTTTGATATTGAAAATCCTGAGATTTTAGCTGCCCCACCTCTGCACTGCCTCCTGGCTTGGTGGCCATCTGTAAGCCCGGGGGCCCCATAATCTTCTATTGCCCGGGGGCCCCATGAGTTGTCAGTCCGCCCCTGGTAAAGAACAATTTACTGTTCGTTGATTCTGAACTCAACAGGTTAATTGTAAGAGTGACTCATTCATAATGTTGGGACACATACTGTTAGATGCCAATGTCACCAACTCCAGCCATCTGTCTGTTCTCTGTGCTAATTGACCCTGCTATTGTGTGAAGATGTCCAGTGTTTACACTTATGATAATGTGTATTGTATAGCAGGTGAGCGAGGAGACGTGACGTCTACCATGAAAGGTCATATCTCGGAGTCACCTAGTCTGGGTAAATGATTAGTTAATTAGCTCATGTTAATTTATGTTCTGGTTACCTCCTCTTTAAACTGTATATAAGGTTGTATTCTTGGTTCTATTAAACACTCCGGGCCAGATTCACAGAGGAAATACGCCGGAGTATCTACTGATACTCCGGCGTATTTTCAAATTTGCCGCGTCGTATCTTTATTTGTAATTCACAAAAAACATACAACGGCTTTTGGCTAAGATCCGACAGGCGTACGGCTTCACACGCCTTCGGATCCTAGGTGTAATTTTCCGTCGGCCGATGGGTGGAGTTCGCGTCGTTTTCCAGCGTTGGGTATGCAAATTAGCTGATTACGGTGATCCACGAAGATACGTGCGTTCGTCGCAATCTCTTACGTCGTCGCTAGTCGGGTTTTCCCGTCGCAAACTTAGGCCTGCTTTTTCATGGCTTACATTTAGAACAGCCATGTTAAAGTATGGCCGTCGTTCCCGCGTCGAATTTCAATATTTTTTTTTTTGCGTAAGACGTCCGGGAATACGAAACGACGTAACGCACGTCACCATTCAAAAAATACATTGGGGCGCCATAATTTCGCGCAAAGCACGTCGGGAAATTTCCTAAAGGAGCATGCGCAGAACGTTCGGCGCGGGAACGCGCCTAGTTTAAATGGTACATGCCCCATTTGAATTAGGCGGGCTTGCGCCGGACGGCTTTACGTTACACCGCCGTAAGTTTACACGCAAGTGCTTGGTGAATCAGGCACTTGCGCTGAAAACTTGCGGCGGTGTAACGTAAAGACGATACGTTACGCCGACACAAAGGTATGTGAATCTGGCCCTCCATGTTCAGCAGACAAACAAGTCTTGTCTCGTTGTGTGCTTGTGAGCAGCTGGAATATCTGATATCTATATCCAGACTGATAGAAAAGTTAGTATATGACGGAAGCACTCAAGCGGAGTGTGGGACGTTCCGCTACAGGGGTATTGTTTGTAGAATTTTGCAGAAAATTATGAATTTAATCCATTTTTAATAAAGGCTGTAACATAACAAAATGTGGAAAAAGTGAAGCGCAGTGAATACTTTCCGGATACACTGTATTCAGACAATATTTGCTTACCCTGGAGTTCACCTTTAAGAGTAATACGTTATTTAAGTATTTTCCTAGAAGCGACCCAAGTCCTAATAGATGGAAAATTGACTTTATTCTTTCTTGAAAACAGGCGGACTATGCGGTTTCTCAAAATCCTTATGACAGCTGAGAGGGCCGTTCCAGCGAGCTGGAAATTGTACAAGGCAGCCGCTACTTGAGGGATTCACGTTTCCAACATACACACATCTGTAATGAAGAAGTCAGAAAGAGAAAATAATTGCAAAACTATTTGCGGGATTCTGCCAAACACAACTGAAGCCGACATACGCGAGCTGGAGGGAAGCGGACGGCCTGTTTATACCGAGCCGAGAAATTGTGGCTGCTGATTGGAACGTACTTTAACCTGTTTTGATGTAAAATGTCGCAATTTTTTTTTTTTTATCACCAGATTATTAAAGTAGTATTAAACACTCAGGCCCGGATTCACAAAGACTTACGACGGCGTATCAGTAGATACACCGTCGTAAGTCCGAATCCGCGACGTTGTATCTTTAAGCGTATGCTCAAATTAGGATACGCTTCTCTGTTGCTAAGATACGACCAGCGTAAGTCTCCTACGCCGTCGTATCTTAGCTGCATTTTTAAACTGGCCGCTAGGGGCATGTACGGCGATTTATACGCCGAGAATATGCAAATGAGAAAGATACGCCTATTCATGAACGTACGCACGCCTGTCGCAGTAAGATACACCGTTTACGTAAAGCGCTTTCAGGCGTAAAGATAAATCACCAAAAAGATGGCGCAGCCAATGTTAAGTATGGACGTTAAGATGAGACACAAGCTCTGTTCTTTCTGGTTCCAAAATGAATGAATACTTTTAATGGTACCTTAGCTTTCTCATATACAGTACAAACATGTTACAGTAATCAAAGGAACAAAGAAACTCTCCACCCCACATCCAGACAGACATTCTGTCTCCGCATTTAGAGGAGGTAATTTCTACAGTTAACAAGTCACGGAATGGATGCTAATGACACTGTTTTGTGTGAAAAGCCTATTGATGATTAGATGTGGAATACATCTAATCATCAATAGGCTTTTCAATAGGCTTTTCACACAAAACAGTGTCATTAGCATCCACAATGAAAGGTCTTTCAGAAACCAGACTCAATTTACACCTCAAAGTTAGACATCTGACCTTTACAGACTTAATCAGTACTTCAACAGTCTATGTTAAGCATTGCAGGGGACATTCTCTTATTGACCTGTTGTGGGTCAGCATGAAATCACCTGTAATATGTCCAGATCTCCTGCAATACATGGATTATCATTTCTCAGTCATCCTATGCCCAAAAAGGGACTCCCGTTACAATATATATATATATATATATATATATATATATATATATATATATATACACACTCAAGTATAAGCCGACCCAAATATAAGCTGAGGCACCTAATTTTACCACAAAAAAATGGGAAAACGTATTGACTCGAGTATAAGCCTAGGGTGTCCATCTGCATGCCTCACTGTGCCCATGCCTCGCTATGTCCATGCCTCACTGTGCCCATGCCTCACTGTGCCCATGCCTCAATGTGTCCATGCCTCACTGTGCCCATAACTCACTGTGTCCATGCCTCACTGTGCCCATGCCTCACTGTGCCCATGCCTCACTGTGCCCATGACTAGACTTACATTTAACATGGGAGTATATAGAAGGGATGCCCGGCTTTGAAAAATCGGGGCTCCCCGGTCGTAGGTCCCCCGGACAACAAACTTTCCACACTTGTAGAGAAATAGGCTATATGTGTGCCAAGTATGGGGTCCAGAGGAACTACGGCTGGCCGGTACCGGGTCCCCAAAGTCCGGGAGATCAGGCGCAAAAAAGGTGACTTGAATATAAGCCGAGGGGGGCATTTTCAGCACAAAAAAATGTGCTGAAAAACTCGGCTTATACTCGAGTCTATACAGTATATATATATATATATATATATATATATATATATATATATATATATATATATATATATATATATATATACACACACACATATATATATATATATATATATATATATATATATATATATATATATATATATATATATATATATATAGTAAAACAAATGCGAAAAATTAGAAACATGTATAGATCCTGCTGTGGTAGTCCTGATGTTACATGGGGGTAAGAGGAAGGAACGATGCAACCTGTGAGGAACGTTGGCATCTGACACTACCAATAGTGTTGAATGCTGAAGTCTTAGAGAATCATTGGAACAGAGGGAAGGTAGTAGCGCCACGGTCTGGTGTAGAGGCGAGTATATTACTATTATTCTACTTTTTTTTTTTTTAAGTGTATTTTGTGCGTGTACTCGAGAGAGGAGCCAGACTGCAGGAGTCGGGAGTAGGCAGGCCTCCCCCAGAGGCAATCTGCCACCTTTCTCCATGCCCCGGGTGGCAATGGCGGGTGTGTGAGGGGGTCCTCCCACACAGCCCGCCCTACCTGCTCCGCTTTGAAGCCCAACGGGGCAGAGGGACTCCCTATAAGGGAGTGAGAGGATCTAGCCCGCTCAACCAGCCCGTTAGTCCTTCGCCTCTCTTTTTAGAGACCGCGTGGTCAAAGTGCGTGCATGTTAACCCAATTTCGAGTGCGTGTAAGTGTGGTGGTTTTTGTGGGAGGGGGGTGGGCGTACTAAGCGCAGGCTTACCTCGCATAGCACACCCACCGGGAGCCGGGCTGAGACCACCAAACTCAATTCACATGTAGCTGAGACCGGGATCCGAACCCCTAGCTGCAGAGGTGAATGGCTTGTCAGCGCAGTGCCAATCACGTTGAGCCAACGCAGCTCCACATATTCTACTTTTTTTTCCTGTTAGTAGTGATGCTTTAGAGCCCTAGAAATCTCACTTGCAGCAATGCCAGAAAAAATAATTACCCATTGACATTTAAAAACATTGAGTGTATAACAGGATACCTATAGACTCAAGCCATTATGTTGTCATAGTTTAGGAACATTCCTGCACTGCTTTATGGAATAAGAAAGTCCTAATGCAGAGACCAGAAGGTCTATTATTCGGTTGGCCCCTGTCTCGGCACAGACAGATTGGGACGGTGTGGTTGGGGGGGTCTGATGGCTTCCAGAGTTTGTTAACCACACAATGATTATTTGCTGTGGTTAACCCCGCTTCAGATGGAGCAGAAAGGCACTTTGGGGGCCTCTCAATTTCCAGCCTAAACGCCCTGCAGGTCTCGGGATGTCTAATGAGATAATGATGTGATGTAATGAGCTCTTCGGAATATGGAACCATTTTGGCTGAAGGTGTGTCGGGCCACAGCGTCAACGTCATCGTACATCAACATAGAGATTTTCTTGGTTAAACTGTGATCTACAAAGTGCAGGATAAGTTAGCCCAATACAGTGGGACCTCGGATTGCGAGTAACGCAATACGGGCACTGTATTTTTATAAATCCTAACTCGGTTTTCGAGTGTTGTCTCGCGAAACGATCAGGATTCAGGCCAAAGTGGTGTGCAGTACTTTATTTGGCCTGAGGTGGGGGGCGCAGGATCCAATCGCAGCCGATCAGCGCCGTTCCGAAATGCACGCAAAGGTCAGAGGACCTTTCCAGCCGTTTCCGAGGCTCTCCGGCGCCCCCGACCTCTGGCCACATGCGGTATTGCATGCCATTGAAGTCAATTCGGAACAAATTATTTTAGTTTCCATTGACTTTAATAGGAAAACTCGCTTTGATATGCGAGTACTTTGGATTACGAGCATTCTCCTGGAATGGATTATGCTCGTAATCCGAGGTTCAACTGTACTTAAAATCTCACATAATCTTAAATTTTTTTGTACCGTGTTTCCCCGAAAATAAGCCCAGGTCTTATATTAATTTTGGCTACAAAAGACACAATAGGGCTTATTTTCGGGGTAGGTCTTACCATGTAATGTGATGTCTTCTCCTCCCTTCCATTGGAGTTTATTCCGACGTAAAAAACGGTCGCGTGTACGCGGCATTTGTATTATGTGAACTCATTCCCAAAATACAAAGGCTTCTGTGAATGGGCAACAGAGGAGTGGGGCAGTTAGCATTGCTGTGCGTGCTTCTTTCCTCTCACAGCCAGAGTGTGGGGAGTGCAATAAACCTGTCATATACTGTATAAGCAATAGAGATAAGTCCCAGGGGTGACATCAGGGCCAACCTTTTAGTATCATGGGCCCCTGGGCAAAGTAATGCTCTGGGGCCCCTACAATGATGATAGTGCAGGTAAATAGACATCAAGTAGGTAGGAGGCAGACTGCCTCCCCTGTGTATCTATCACTCTCAGTGCCATCATGGGGCCCCCAATTTCGGGGGCAGCATAGGCTCAAGGACCAACTGCTCTTGGGGAAAGTGCAGGGGCCCCTTCATGCAGCTGGGGCCCCTGGGCAGTGCCCAGGTGTGCCCTCTCATTAAGACAGCCCTGGGTTACATGCACCCAACTGGACTAAACTCATAGGGATAGATTCAGAAAGAATTTACACCGGCGTATCTATTGATACGCCGCGTAAATTCAAATCTGCGCCGGCGTATCTTCTTTCTGTATTCAGAAAGCAAGATACGCCAAAATTAGGCTAAGGTCCGACTGGCGTAAGTCTCTTTGGAGCAATGGAGATGACGTCTATTGCTCCAAAGTACGCCGCAAGGACGTATTGGTTTCGACGTGAACGTAAATTACGCCCAGCCCCATTCATGGACAACTTACGCAAACGACGTAAAAATGTCAAAATTTGACGCGGGAACAACATCCATACTTAATATTGGCTAGGCCAGCTTTTTGTTCGACTAACTTTACGCCGAAAATTCGCTGGGCGCACGTACGTTTCTGAATCGGCGTATCTAGCTCATTTGCATATTCTACGCCGAAATCAACGGAAGCACCACCTAGCGGCCAGCGTAAATATGCACCCTAAGATACGACGGTGTAGGAGACTTACGCCGCTCGTATCTTAGCCTAATTTAAGCGTATATGGTTTCCAGAATATGCTTAAATTTACGACGGCTTAGATTCAGAGTTACAACGGCGTATCTACTGATACGCCGGCGTAATCGTCTCTGAATCTAGCTACATGTGTACAAGGTCAGTTTTCCTATATAACTTGTTCTATGTTTTATTCTTGTAATTGATTTTGGTTTAGTGAGAAAAGATTTCTGCGTTAGTGAATCAAATGATCATATACGGTAAGTAAATTGAGTTAAATAAATCAGAATGGGAATATCAGCAAGAATAAATATTGCACATAACAATAAAATAAAACCGTAGATAAAATATTGATGCGCTTATCCTAAAATCATAAAGTAGATATTACATCAGATATCAAATCATCAAAGTACAATATAGTGCAAACAGAATCTGTAAAAGCTTTCCTGATAATATATAAATATATTGTGCAAAGAAGAAATCCATATATATATCATGAATGTGAATCTGTGTCGATATAGAAAAAGATTGTGAAAAGTCCCATTACGTGATATAGTGTGATCAGGAAAAGTCCCAACAACCAATCAGATTTATATTGTACACCGGCAATTAATTCTGGATAGCTTCATAAATAAAATAATCACAGTAACGCGCTCCACTGCAAACAATACCTCTTACCAGAAAGGCCGACCCTTGCAGATCAGAAAAAGTCTTTAAGGAATTTCACTATGATGATTTGATATCTGAAGTTATATTTACTTTATGATTCTTGGATAATCGCATCAGTTTTTTATCAATTGATTTCTGTTCTTTGTAATTTTCTAGCTCCTTGCCACCTCCTCCCATGTTTACCTGCAGGACTTCTCCTGAGCCACTCCCATCCTCTGGAACTTCCTACCCAAATCTGTCCAACTATCTGTCCACTTTTAGGCCATCCCTGAAAACCCTTCTTTTAGGCCCCTTTCACACTGGGGCGTTTTTCAAGCGTTATTCGAGCAAAGCCTCATCTGCAATCCCAATGTGAAAGCCTGAGTGCTTTCAGAGCCCTTTCACACTGCCAGCGCCCAAATTTCACAAACAGAAGAAGGGTCTTAAAGGGGCATTAAATACCAGAATTGCATTACATACAGAGTGCAGAGTTCAGGGGGTTACAAAGCTGTCACTTGTAAACACAGAAACCAGACTTCTGTGTTTACAAGTGATTATGGTGAGCGGGCACCAAAGGGTCTGAGCCAAAGGTGGTGGAACCGAGTTCCCCCAAGTTCCCCCTGAAAAAAAGCCCTGCTAATGATAATATTTCCACACCTCCCAACTTTCTGAGATGGGAATGAGGGACATCTATCAGCAAAAGAAAGCAGGCATAGGACACGCCGCTGGTCACACCCTCTTAAAGGAGAATTGTACAAAAAACAAGATTGGTTAAACCCACAAGTGCTTTTTTTACCACTACTATTCCTTTATATTGGCTTTTGGAATTTACAAATGCAGCGATTTAGAAATCAGATGAAAGGTTTAGCGCTGGGAAAGACTTTTTGATAGATAAAAAGTGAATTTTATTTACACCTATATAGATCAGACCAAAATGAGGAGGAATGAGGGACATTGGTCCAAATCAGGGACATTGGTCCAAATCAGGGACAGTTGGGAGCTATGCGTTTCAATAAAATGACTGCTATGGGCATTTATCTCCAAAGAGTGGTTCTCGTCTCGAAGGATAGAGACTGGGACTGCTCTTATGTAATGGGATCCGAAATGAACTAGAACAGAGGAAGGTAACAAAAGAACTGTGCATTCCTTCTATGTCTATGTATTTCCATCACATTCCATGTATGTACTGCTTCCATCTGGCAACCACTAAAATGAAAAAAATGTCTCCTTGAGCTCTTCAAGAGTCTGCAAAGATATATGGAAATATTACAAGTCATCTGCACTGTTCCCAAAGTCAAATATTTAACATTCTAAGGCCTCATTCCCAGTCTAAGGCCTCATTCCCAGTCTAAGGCCTCATTCCCAGTCTAAGGCCTCATTCCCACTGCTCACAGCCTGTCAAAGAGAGGCTGACAGCTGCTGGCTGGACGGGGGGTCCATGGTGCACCTAGCGGTATAAACGTTTAGAACACTATGCATCCAGGCATGAACAAAACACAGACTACTTGTGTTCCAAGCAATCGTCCCTGGGTACACACTGCCCCAAAATGTAGGTATAACTTGAAGCACCACCCAGTCCTGTCCAGCTGCAGCTATCAGCCTCTCAGAGTTTTATGGGCAGTGGGGCTGAACACAGTGCACCTGTGCTCTCTGCCCACAGCTAAACAGCAGAGCCTCATGCACCAGGGCTAAATGCCCAATGTGAATGAGCATACCTCCCAACAAGCACAGAATCTGCGGGATTATCCCGCACTGACTGCATATTCCCGCAGTCCCGCAAAAGGGTTACATTTCCCGCACTGTGAGGATCCGAGCTCCCCCCCCCCCTGCTCAACAACTCTGACCCCCCCCCCCCCCCGCGCAACAACTTCGATCCCGCCGCTCAACAACTGTCCCGCAGTGGACTTTTTAAATGTTGGGAGGTATGGAAAGAGGCATAATCAGAGGCATTACCAGAACCTTTAGGTCCCTTTCACACTGGGGCGGGAGGCGCGGTGGCGGTATAGCGGTGCTAAAAATAGCGGCGCTATACCGTCGGAATTGGGCCGTTAGCGGTGCGGTATTAACCCCCGCTAGCGGCCGATAAAGTGTTAATACCGCCGCAATGCACCTCTGCAGAGGAGCATTGCGGGCGGTATTACCGAAGTTTCCGATTGTTTTAAATGGGAAGGAGCGGTATACACACCGCTCCTCTCACCGCTACAAAGATGCTACTTGCAGGAGATTTTTTTCAGTACTTCAGGGCCCATTCGGACTTAGGCATCTCGGTAGGTTGCTCTTCACAGCATCTAATTAAATACGCCCACGTGGGGCTGGCGTGCTTCAAAGCTTTTTTTACTTAAAAACAAGTCTTGTTTGTGTTTCTGGGTTATCTTCAGCAATAAACTGTCTCCATGGTGTTCTCAGAGCTGGCTGTGAATTATAATAGTATTATATCATGTTTTCAGAATTTTGCACATTCCGCACTTGCTACATCTCTTTGTTTTCCACATGCATTGCAACACGTCTTGGCAAAAAGTCTCAGGGACAACCGAAGGCCGTCACTAGAAAACAGCTCAAAAACAATCAGAAACAAACATATCCTCAATGGATCTTACGACATCTCCAAAATGAGCTCCTCCCCCTGTCATGCTGTTTTTTTTGGGGCAATTTAAGCTGAAGTTTAATTTATCTATAATTTGCATTCCATTGTTCCCTCCATTCTATGTATTGAGATAAAAAGCCAACAGCCCCAGCCCCCCCTAATGCTTACCTGATATCCATCTTGATCCAGCGATGTGCACGAGAACCTCGGCTGTCCGGGAAATACAGAGAGTTTTTTTGGGGGGGAATTGACAATGAAACACAAAAAAGGTTATATAAAAAAATCCATTTTATTAACACAAAAAATAAACAGATAAAACGTTCTTTGTTAACAGACATAGAAATAATAGACAACTTGTCTTAAGATGTTGCCAAAAGAGATGTTATCTTATCACATATGGGGTGACAATTTGTTAGTTATCCTGGGCCATATTCTCAAATAATTTACGCCGGCGTATCAGCAGATACGCCGACGTAAGTCCGATCCTATGTTTAAGTGTATTCTCAAACTGAGATACACTTAAACATGCCTAAGATACGACGGCCTGCGCCGTTGTATCTTAGGCTGCAATATTTATGCTGACCGCTAGGTGGCGGTCAGCGTAGAATATGCAAATGACTAGTCACGCCGATTCTCTAACGTACACTTGCCCACCGTAGTGTTTTAACGTCGTTTCCGTAAGCGATACGCGGCGTAAAGATAAACATGCCCCCTAGGTGGCGTACTCAATGTTAAGTATGGCCGTCGATCCCGCATCGAAATTTGAAAATTTAACGTCGTTTGCGTAAGTCGTCCGTGAATGGCGCTGGACGCCATTTACGTTACAGTCAAAACAAATGACGTCTGTGAGACGTCATTTAGCGCAATGCACGTCGGGTAATTTACCAGACGGAGCATGCGCATTACGATCGGCGCGGGAGCGCGCCTAATTTAAATGATCCACGCCCCCTACCAGGATCATTTGAATTAGGAGGGCTTGCGCGGGTGGACTTTACGCGACGCCGCCGCAAGTTTACAGGTAAGTGGTTTGGGAATCAGGCACTTGCCACTTAAACCTGCGGCGGCGTAACGTAAAGGACATACGTTCCGCCGCCTCAGATCTTTAAGAATATGCCCCCCTGACATGTTTCGCCAGACAGAAGAACAGGAAGTGAGGATTTCTCAGAAGAAATAAGGACATTTAAAAGCAAAATGGAAGGATGAGGTAAGTGAAGGAGGACTGCACTAAGGTAAAGGAAGCTATTTAGGAAAAAAAAAATTGTCCCTTTACAACCCCTTTAAGGCCTTGTACACACGATCAGACATGTCCGATGAAAGCGGAAAACGGACATGTCTGCTAGCAGAATTTGGTCTGATGGTTGTACACACCATCAAACCAAAATCCCCGCGGACAGAATACGCGGTGACGAAGCAGTGACGTGGTGGCGACGATGACGCGGCGACGTGCGCGAACCCGGAAGTTCAATGCTTCCACGCATGCGTCGAATCACTTCGACGCCATGCGCAAGTTCTCGGGCCAGCGGACATGTACGATGAGTCGTACTGACCATCGGACATGTCCGACGGACAGGCTTCCAGCGGACATGTTTCTTAGCATGCTAAGAAACATTTGTCCGCTGGAAACCTGTCCGCTAGGCCGGAAAATTTTCCGGTCGGCCCTACACACGACCGAACATGTCCGCGGAAACTGGTCCGCGGACCAGTTTCAGCAGACATGTTCGGTCGTGTGTACGAGGCCTAAGATTGAAAGGTCCATCTTCACTGTCTATATGCGTGTTTTGTGGGTCAGTGACTCAGTGGGCCGCCCCGGAGCATGCACCGTTAAAAACAAGTTGGCACGGCACGCTCCTAAATGTGTTGTAACGTGTTCTTCAGCGTCGCTCCGTCTGATCCTCGCTCAAAGACAAAACATGCGACGGCAAGGAATAAATCAAACTTTCCTGACTCATTTGTTTAGTTTGGAGACGACTTTTCCACCCGTCTCCAGCAGCTCCATAACTTTGTGTTTTCCCCGTTACCATGGCACCCTACGTTGTTTACACTCCTGCTAAGTTATTGCACCACTCGGGGCTCCAATATGTGGACTCTCCTGTCTGAGATCCAAGCCGGGCTGCACAGTCAGAGGTGACCTTGGGCTGCTCCTTGACATCCCTCCATCAACTATCCCAGCCGGCTCTAGTAGAGACGAGCCAATAGAATTCAAGGTTTACAGCACATAGCCAAGAGTAATTATCCACCACATTCGTCTTTTTTTTTATTTATTCTTTTATTTCACATGCCTTCATTTCTACACCTTTACAAGCTTTTTTACATGGATTTAATTTTTTTAACCACTTGCCTGCAAGGCACTCTCACCCCCTTCCTGTTCAGCGCTGTTTCACTTTGAATGACAATTGCGCGGTCATGCTACACTCTACCCAAACACATTTTTAGCCAGATTCAGAAAGACTGGCTTAACTTTGAGGCGGCGTAGCGTATCGCATATACGTTACGCCGCCGTAAGGCTCCATTCACACCTAGTCGTTTTAACGCCTGAAGCGCGACGCTACAATACGCCGGAGGGTCGAAATTACATTAGTCTCTATGGAGACTGTTCACATCTCAACGCCGAACGCTGAAACGACGATCGCCTGAAGCTCAAACAAGTCCCGGACCCTTTTTTGTCACGCGTATCGGGCGGTTTGGGCGTATTTGAGCGTTTCCATTTCCCATAGAAAGTAATGAAAACGCTCGATTCAAGCGACTTGCGCGACAACGGGCGTTTGCTACGGGCGTTTCGTCGCTTTAATCAATAGAACTTGTCGCCCATGCAGAAGATTAAAAAAATCTACCAACATAGCAACAAGTGATGAAAAGATGATCATTTTTACTATTGGCTAAAATAAAAAACGTCAAAGTAAAAAACGTCGGACAACGCTGTATGCAAACGCGCAAATAAGCATGAATACGCGCGACAAAACGCCGGAAAAAACGCCCAAAAAAACGACCGACGCTCAGGTGTGAATGCAGCCTAAGTCAGAGAGGCAAGTGCTGTATTCACAAACAACTTGCCTCTTAAAGCGGATCTCCACCCTAAAGTGAAGTCGCGCTGATCGGCACCCTCCCCCCCTCCGGTGTCACATTTGACACCTTTCAGGGGGGAGGGGGGTGCAGATACCTGTCTACAGACAGGTATTTGCACCCACTTCCGGCCACACGATACGGGCAAAGGACGTTTTTTTTCCTGGCATCCCGTCCGTCCCCCGTTGTATGCTGGGAACACTCGGCTCCCAGCACACAGCGGGAGCCAATCGGCGGGCGCAGCGCGACTCGTGCATGCGCCGTAGGGAACCGGGCAGTGAAGCCGGAGCGCTTCACTTCCTGGTTCCCTCAGCGTGGATGGAGGGGGGAGCAGCTGCTGCGGACGGCGCTGGACTCCAGGACAGGTAAGTGTCCTAATATTAAAAGTCAGCAGCTGCAGTATTTGTAGCTTCTGGCTTTTAATATATTTTTTTAGTGGCACATCCGCTTTAAGTTACGGCGGCGTAGCGTAAATGGGCCGGCGTACGCGTACCTAATTCAAATGATGAACAAGGGGGCGTGTTTTATGTTAATGACTAGTGACCCGACGTGATTGACGTTTTAAACGAACGGCGCATGCGCCGTCCCTGGACGTATCCCAGTGCGCATGAGTCGGATAGAATGCCTAAGATACGTTAAACACTGCCTACGACGTGAACATAACTTACGCACAGCCCTATTCGCGTACGACTTGCGCAAACGACGTAAAAAGATACGCTCGTTCCGACGTCCATACTTTGCATGGGCTGCACCACCTAGGGAGCAGCTTTATCTTTACGCCGGCGTACATCTTCCGTAAACGGCATAACTAATTGCGACGGGCGTACGTACGTTTGCGAATCAGCGTATGTTGCTCATTTGCATATTAGACGCGGAAAACAACGGAGGCGCCACCTAGCGACCAGCCTAAATTTGCACCCTAAGATACGACGGCGTATCTTAGCCTGATTTAAGCGTATCTGGTTTCCAGAATACGCTTAAATTTACGACGGCGTAGATTCAGAGTTACGACAGTTATCTACTGATTCGCCGGCGTAACTCTCTCTGAATCTAGCTATTTGTATCATTTCGTTCCCACTAATAGAGTTTCCTTTTGGTGGTATTTGATCACTGCTGGGGGTTTTTATTTTTTGCGCAACAGATAAAAGAAGACCAAAAAAAAAAAAAAAGATTTTCTTTGTTTGTTATAACATTTTGTAAATAAGCAAGTTTTCTCCTTCAATGACGGGCACTGATATGGCGACACTGAAGGGCACTGATGAGGTGGCACCAATGAGGTGGCACTGACGGGCACTGATGGTGGGCACTGATAGGTGTCACTGGTATGCGGCACTGATGGTCACTCATAGGCGGCACTGTTGGGCACTCATAGGCGCACTGATGGGCACTTATAGGCGCCACTGATGGGTACTTCTGGGTGGCACTGATAGGTGGACACTGATGGACACTGATGGATGACACTGATGGGTGGCATTGCTGGGCATCACCTATCTGGCATTATGTATGAATGGTGCCAGTCAGCGCCCATTTGGCATATATTGGGCATGTGCATGGCATCTCTGGTGGTACCTGGCCATCCACATTTTGTGGGCTTCCCTGGTGGTGCTGGCGGCATCCATGGTGGTCCAGTGTGGGCATCCGCGGGAGGGTTGCGCTGATAAACAATCAGTCAGGAGAGCCGCCGATCGGCCAGACGCGAGTGAGGAAAAGCCGATCAACAGCTCTTCCTGTTTACATCGTATCAGCCTCCGTCAGAGGCTCTTTACCAAACTGAAACACCACACCACCGATCACCGCAATGCGCGCCCCCATGGGCGTGCGGCAGCAGTTATCCTGCTGGACGTCACATGACGCCCAGTCAGGATAACTGAACCACTTCCCGGCCGTCATTCTGCTATAGGCCGGACGGGAAGTGGTTAACCCCTTGCGACCCAGGCCAATTCTCACATTTCTCTCCTACATGTAAAAATCATCATTTTTTTTTGCTAGAAAATTACATAGAACCCCCAAACATTATATATGTTTTTTTTAGTAAAGACCCTAGAGAATACAATGGTGGTCGTTGCAACTTTTTATCACGCACGGTATTTGTGCAGCAATTTTTCAAACATGTTTTTTTTTTTTTTGGGAGCCACGTCGCACAACCGCGCAATTGTCAGTTAAAGCGACGCAGTGCCGAATCTCAAAAAGTGGCCTGGTCTTTCTGGGTCCTGTGATGTCACCCCCCCCCCCCCCTCTCTGCACGGCGTTGTGTCCCAGCGTGCATTTCAGCCCTCTATCTAGCTGCCGCACAGTTTACCTGGAAACTTGGGAAAACAAGCACCTGCATTCATCTCTGCAACACACAGCAGCTGCTCCAAGTGGACTTCACCAATACAGCCAAGAGACTGACTGTCCTATGGACCCCATCTTTTCCCCTATATATGGTAACTTCTATGTGAGTAACTTGATGCTGTTTATACATTAAAAGTCTTTTCTAAGTGGCGCCTGTTGTTGTTTTCTTTCTGTTACATGTGCAATCGAGAGTGTTCAATATCAACAGAACACCGTTGCAAAGCAAGGGTATGGGATCAGGGGCGGATCCAGAGTCTAGTCTCGGGAGGGGCACTGCCAGAAAATACGTTTTTTTGGGGGGGGGGGCAATTCTTTCGGGGAAATGGCTGGTACTGGCACTTCAATCATCCCAGAACCATGGTTGTTATGGTGTCAGGATGATTGAAGCGCATGATTTCTATTATTACATTGTTATATAAAATTAAATAGTTCTAATCACCATAAATGAAGAATGTGCCAGAGTGCCACGCCGCCTGCTACCAAATGCGGATTGTCACTTGCCACGTCACGGATTGTCACTTGTCACGTCACCTGCTACCAAATGCGGATTGTCACTTGCCACGTCACGGATTGTCACTTGTCACGTCACCTGCTACCAAATGCGTATTGTCACTTGCCACGTCACCTGCCACATGTTGCGGATTGTCACTTGCCACGTTGCCTGGCACACGATGCAGATTGTCACTTGCCACGTCACCTACCACATGTTGCGGATTGTCACTTGCCACGTTGCCTGGCACACGATGCAGATTGTCACTTGCCACGTCAGCTGCCACATGTTGCGGATTGTCACTTGCCACGTCAGCTGCCACATGTTGCGGATTGTCACTTGCCACGTCAGCTGCCACATGTTGCGGATTGTCACTTGCCACGTTGCCTGGCACACGATGCAGATTGTCACTTGCCACGTCACCTGTCACACGTTGCAGATTGTCACTTGCCACATGTTGCCGATTGTCACTTGCCACGTCAGCTGCCACATGTTGCGGATTGTCACTTGCCACGTCAGCTGCCACATGTTGCGGATTGTCACTTGCCACGTTGCCTGGCACACGATGCAGATTGTCACTTGCCACGTCACCTGTCACACGTTGCAGATTGTCACTTGCCACGTCAACGAGCAGCCCAGCTACCCCCTCTCGCCCGCCCACTCACCGACCGAGCCGCATGCCTGTGGACTCGCGGAGCCGTCCGCTCTCACTTGCATTCTCGAAGGGGGCAATTTCCCCGTTGCCCCCCCCCCCCCTGTATCCGCCCCAGTGTGGGACGCATACTGGAAGATTGTATGCCTCATGCGCATGTGCACTTTGCAAGTGTCCCATACCTACAGATCGTCACTTATCGACGTAACATGGGGCTATATTGCCCTCACTCAGCTCCCTGCCAGGCTAAAAAAATAATATAAAAAGTTTAAAATTGAAAAAAAAATTACATTTAAAAAGTTTAAAATTAAATAAAAGAATAATAAAATAATAATAATAAATAATAATAGTAATAATAATAATCATAAATAATAATAATAATTATTATAATAATAATAATAATAATAATAATAATAATAATAATAATACATTAAATATAAATAATAATAAAATAATAATAAAAAATGTAAGATGTCATTCACATGGGTTCTCTGTGCATATATGCATATTTATATACACACACACTCACACACGCATTTGAGCTTGGGGTGCAATAGGTTGTGCATGCCTATGAACACTGCAGGGGGTAACACTGGGCTAGATTCAGTAAGCAATTGCGTCCGCGTAACCATAGTTACGCAGCGCAATTGCTTAGTTGCGCCGGCGTAACGACTTTTCTGTATTCAGAAAGCTCGTTACGCCGACTGCAGCCTAAGATATGACTGGCATAAGGCTCTTATGCCGTCGTATCTTAGGCTGCATTCTTACGATGGCCGCTAGGTGGCGTTCCCGTAGTGGTCAGCGTAGAGTATGCAAATTGCATACTAACGCCGATTCACAACCGTACGCGCGCCCTACGTACACATTTTACGTCGTTTGCGTTCATCGGGTTCCGCGTAAGGCTGCTCCTGCTATTAGCAGGCGCAGCCAATGCTAAGTATACCCGTCGTATACCCATCGTTCCCGCGTCGCGAAATTTGAAAATTACGTTGTTTGCGTAAGTGAATCGTGAATGGCGCTGGACGCCATTCACGTTCACTTTGAAGCAAATGACGTCCTTGCGACGTCATTTACCGCAATGCACGTCGGGAAAGTTTCCCGAAGGAAAACGCGGGACCGCGCCTAATTTAAATGATCCACGCCCCCTACGGGATCATTTAAATTACGCGCCCTTACGCCGGGCAGTTTTAAGGAGCGCCCGCGCAAATTACGTAGCTACTGCTTCATGAATGAAGCGTAGCGCACGTAAATTACGGAGGCGCAGCGTTAAAACGGTACGCTGCGCCTCCGTAAGAGGGCGCAATTCGTACCTGAATCCAGCCCACTGACTACAGAAGATACAGGCACCCCGTGCATCAGCGCAGCATCCCGTATCTCCCAGTAGCAAGACCATGCCAGCGTGGAACTGCTGCAAAATAACCCAGGGGATTATTGTGAAATAACAGATTACGTAAAATTGTACAGGTTACATTTACTGAGAACTATACAAATGAATCAAAACATATATGGAAGCTTCACTTTTAATGTAAGAAAGACTATTTTTAGTGCAAATTAAAAAAATATATTATGGACAGTACTCAACAGCAGAAAGAGGAAGAAGAACAGTTGGGTGTCGTCCGCGATACTTTTTTTTTATTTGCACTAACATCCCAATTTTCAAATTAAGCTTTCGGGGTGCCCCCCCCCCTTCTTCGAGGTCCAAGCAGTACTCAGTACTTGAGTACTGCTTGGACCCTAAAGAAGGAGGGACACACCCCTAAATCATATCCTAAAAGAATGTATGTTAATGCAAATAAAAAAGTAATCAATTATTATTTTCGTGTACTAATATGGAGAAAACTATTATAAGTATATTATTAGCCAGATTCAGGTAGAGTTACGCCGGCGTATCAGTAGATACGCCGTCGTAACTCTGAATCTGCGCCGTCGTACATTTAAGTGTATTCTCAAATTGAGATACACTTAAATCTAGCTAAGATACGACCGCCGGCGCCGGTGTATCTTAGCTGTCTATTTACGGGCCGCCGCTAGGGGCGTGTACGCTGATTTACGCCTAGAATGCGTAAATCAGCGAGATACGCCTATTCACGAACGTAGGCTTGCCGTCGCAGTAAAGATACGCCGTTTACATAAGGCGTTTTCAGGCCTAAAGATATTCCACCAAAAATATGGCGCAGCCAATGTTAAGTATGGACGTCGGAACCGCGTCAAATTTTTAAATGTTTACGTCGTTTGCGTAAGTCGTCCGTGAATGGGTCTGGGCGTAATTTACGTTTACGTCGAAACCAATAAGTCTTTGCGGCATAATTTGGAGCATGCGGACTGGGATATGTCCACGGACGGCGCATGCGCCGCTCGTTCAAAACGTCAATCACGTGGGGTCACGATTCATTAGCATAAAACACGCCCACCTCTTCACAATTTGAATTAGGCGCGCTTAGGCCGGCACATTTACGCTACGCCGCCGTAACTTAGGACGCAAGTGCTTTGTAACTACAGCACTTGCCTCTTTAACTTACGGCGGCGTAGCGTATATGAGATACGCTACGCCTGCCTAACGTTAGGCACATCTACGTGAATGCAGCTATATAACTATTATAGATATTATAAGGTTAAACTCCTTTTCTGACCACCTGGTGGTGCTATAGGGCTGTGTATAGGGAGCAGACACGGTGCTGATTGACAAATCGCATTCATAGACAATTTGTTACAAAGTGCGAAACGTCTCTCAGCGTCTTCTGATGGGAAGCAGCAATCGCATCTCTCCGAACTTCCTGACATGAGAAATAGGGGCGCTAACATGCTTCAACTCCTTCCAAACTCCACATGTAGCTTCATTTTTGAAGTGCAGCAATGCGACACGACGCGAACGCTACATGTTTTGATAATGTGAACAGCTCTATGTGCTCCCCATATTTTCAGTCGCGGACAACTCTACTATTCGGGTGGACGTCAGATGGCATTCTCCCCAGAATGTGCCTCAGACACGCTCCCCCTACATGCCGCGCTAAGCCGCAATTTGGCACCCGTTGTGTCTACCGGACAGAGCCAATGACAGATCAGTGTACCAGCTCGCTGCCAGTACCATGTGATCGCTGTGACCAATCACAGCAGATCACATGAAGACAGGGGCGGACTGCCAACTCATGGGGCCCCCTGGGCAATAGGAGATTTTGGGGCCACACAGTATACACACCCATACAGTATACATACGCAGTATACACACACACAGTATACATACACAGTATATACACACACACAGTATACATACACACAGTATACATACACAGTATACACACACAGTATACATACACAGTATACACAAACACACAATATACACACACAGTATACACACACAGTATACATACACACAGTATACACACACACACACAGTATACACACACAGTATATACACACACAGTATACATACACACAGTATACACACACACACACACAGTATACACACACAGTATATACACACACAGTATACATACACACAGTATACACACACACACACAGTATACATACACAGTATACACACAGACACACAATATACACACACAGTATACACACACACAGTATACATACACACAGTATACATACACAGTATACACACAGACACACAATATACACACACAGTATACACACACACAGTATACATACACAGTATACACACACACACAGTATACACACACAGACACACAATATACACACACAGTATACACACAGTATACATACACAGTATACACACAGTATACATACACAGTATACACACACACAGTATACACACACAGTATACACACACACACACACACAGTATACACACACAGTATACACACACACACACACAGTATACATACACAGTATACACAATATACACACACAGTATACACACAGTATACATACACAGTATACACACAGTATACACACACACAGTATACACACACAGTATACACACACACACACACAGTATACACACACAGACACACAATATACACACACAGTATACACACAATATACACACACAGTATACACACAGTATACATACACAGTATACACACACACAGTTTACACACACGGCCCATGCCTGAAGCTGTGTAAGGGGCCCCATAATTCCTGATGGTGGCCCTGCTTGTAATCCAAAGCACTCGCATATCAAAGTGAGTTTCCCCATAGAAGTCAATGGAAATTAAAATAATTTGTTCCACATTGACCTCACTTGCATGCAATACCACAGAAGGCCAGAGGGGGGGGGGGGGGCGCCGGAGAGACTCAGAAATGCTCAGGGACAGCTCGGCTGACCTTGGAAACCCTCGGAAACACCCCAGAAACTGAGTATTTCCAAGTGATTCAGAGTATTTCTGAACGGCTTCTGAGTGTCACCGGCGCCCCTGCACCTCTGGCCAAATGCAGTACTGCACGCCCCATTAGCTTAAATTCTGCTCATTTTGCAAACCGAGTCAGATTTTTTTTTTTTAAAGTTGCTTGTCTTTCAAAATGCTCGTTAACCACTTTACTCGTAAACCAAGGTTCCACTGTAATCATTTCTAATGTAATCTATGCGAATAATTCAATCTCTGGTTGAGCGTTCTCCACTCTATGGGCCAGATCCTCAAAAGGGATACGCCGTCGTATCTACTGATACGCCGTCGTATCCCTGTTTCTATCTATGGAACTGATCCACAGAATCAGTTTCCAATAGATAGGCAGAAGATCCGACATGTGTAAGGGACTTACACTGTCGGATCTTAGGATGCAGTACCGCATCCGCCGCTGGGGGCATTTCGAGTCGAAATGCCGCCTCGGGTATGCAAATTAGCACTTACGGAGATCCACAAAGCTTTTACGCTTCGTTTTTTCTCCGTAAGTATTAGTTTGCTGTCGCAAAATTAGGGCTGCTTTTACAAAGCCTAAACTGTTTACACCTTGTAAAAGTAGACCCTACCCCGCGTCGCTGTCTTTTTTTTTTGTAATTTTTTTTTTTCCCGCCGCAACTCGTTTTTTTTTTTTTTACGCCCGTCACGATTCTCAAAACCCGGCGCAACGTAAAACCGCGCAAAGCACGTCGGGGAAAATGACGTCGGGAGCATGCGCAGTACGTCCGGCGCGGGAGCGCGCCTAGTTTAAATGGGACTCGCCCCATTAAATTAGGAACGCCTTGCGCCGGACGGATTTAAGTTACACCGCTCAAAATTTCTAGGTAAGTGCTTTGTGGATCGGGCACTTAGGTAGAGATTTTGCGGCGGTGTAACTTAAATGGCAAAAGTTGCATTGCGCCGGGTTTTTGTGGATTAGGCCCTATGGTTGTATAACCAACAAGCATTGGTCTTCAATGTAAAGCTGGGAGAGTGAAAAAAAAAATCGAATTTTTACAGGAAGGCCCCGGTAGAAGCTGCTCGATAGGATTATTATTTTCTCACATGTCTATATAAAGGAAGCCAAAGGAGCCTGCAGGAGAACAAGATGACAAATGGAGAAGTGAGAAGACTTCTCATGCCGGGTGATAGCGCGTCCTCGGCTATTTTTACCTTGGATAAAGGAACACTCGGCTATGACCGGACCGTCAGCGGATCTCTCTTTGAGCGCGCTCAGCCGCTCACATTCATCTCTTTTCACGCAGAAAGCAGGCAGCTGTCACATCAAACGCGGAGAAGGACTTTATTATGACCACATCAGTGACGGGGGTGACGGGCCCTCGTCTTACGGGATCACTTCACCCAAGACCGATATTTCTCATTTTTTTCCGTGGATGTCAGCAGGTCAGACGAACCGCCGGCGTCATATACGAGTCAATCCGCTCCGCTGCTCCGCGTTACAGCAAATAGAAAAACACCGGAGACGAGTTTACTTTGGCCTCTTTGTAGGATGGAAGGCCACATATGGGGCACAGTTTAGGGAAGAAAGACACTCGGGATCTGGAGAATAAACGGAAAAAAAGACACGGAGAGACAGAAACTTCATTTATACATTGCTTGGAAAATAACTTAGTCCTACGCATTGCATAAACACATGTGGGTTAGCGGAAGGCATAACCATCTATTGTACCTAATTATTCTTCAGTCCCCTAATCCACGTGACCTCCGGAAGGTTTAGATCGGGCCATTTTTTGCGATATGGCACTGCGTTACTTTAACTGACAATTGCGCGGTCATGCAACGCTGTACCCAAATAGAAGTTATCTCCTTTTTTTCCCCACAAATAGAGCTTTTTTTTGTGGTATTTGATCACCTCTGCGGTTTTTATGTTTTATAAACAAAAAAAAGACCGACAATTTTGAAAAAAAGAAAATATATATTTTTTACTATTTTCTATAATATATATCCCCCCCCCCCAAAAAAAAAAAAAAAGTTTAGGCCAATCTGTATTCATCTACATATTTTTGCGATTCGGCACTGCGTCGCTTTAACTGATAATTGCGCGGTCGTGCGACGTGGCTCACAAACAAAATTGACGTCCTTTTTTCCCCACAAATAGAGCTTTCTTTTGGTGGTATTTTAACACCTCTGCGGTTTTAATTTTTTGCGCTATAAACACAAATAGAGCGTAAATTTTGGAAAAAAAACAATATTTTTTACTTTTTGCTATAATAAATATCCCCCAAAAAATATATAAAAAAACATATTTTTCCTCAGTTTAGGCCGATATGTATTACATATTTTTGGTAAAAAAAATCACAATAAGCGTATATTGATTGGTTTGCGCAAAAGTTATAGCGTCTACAAAATAGGGAGTAGTTTTATGGCATTTTTATTATTATTTTTTTTTTTACTAGTAATGGCTGCGATCAGAGATTTTTATCGTGACTGCGACATTATGGCGGACACATCAGACACTTTTGACACATTTTTGGGACCATTGTCATTTTTACAGTGAACAGTGCTATAAAAATTGCACTGATTACTGACACTGGCAGTGAAGGGGTTAACCACTAGGTGGCGCTGTAGGGGTTAAGTGTGCCCTAGTGAGTGATTCTTACTGTAGGTGGGACGTGGCCTGTTGTGACATGTCACTGATCGTCGTTCCTGATGACAGGGAACAGACGATCACTGATACTGCCACTAGGAAGAATGGGTAAAGGTTTGTTTACAATTACCTCTCCCCGTTCTTCAGCTCTGTGACCTGATCGCAGGGCACTGGCGGCGATCGGGTCCTGCGGGCACGGTCACGACTGGGATCCTAAAGGGGACGTACTTGTATGCCCTTTTGCCCAGCCGTGTTATTCTACTGACGTACATCGGCGTGCGGTGGTCCTTACGTGGTTAACCACTTCAATAGCGGGCTTTAATACCCACCTCCATACCGGGCCTATTCTGGCACTTCTCTCCTACATGTACAAATCATCATTCTTTTGCTCGAAAATTACTTAGAACCCCCAAACATTATATATATTTTTTTAGCAGACACCATAGGGAATAAAATGGCGATCATTGCAACTTTTTATCTTGCACGGTATTTGCGCAATAATTTTTCAAACGCCTTTTTTTTGTAAAAAAATATGGTTTCATAAATTCAAAAATAACAAAACAGTAAAGTTAGCCCAATTTTTTTGTAAAATATGAAAGATGATGTTACCCTGAGTAAATAGATACCTAACATGTCACGCTTTAAAATTACGCACACTCATGGAATGGCGCCAAACTTCGTTACTTAAAAATCTCCATAGGCGACGCTTTAAACATTTTAAAGGTTACCAGTTTAGAGTTACAGAGGAGGCCTAATGCTAGAATTGTTGCACACGCTCTAATGCACGCGGCGACACCTCACGTGTGGTTTGAACGACGTTTACATACGTGGGCGGGACTTACGTGTGCGTTCGCTTCTGAGCGCGAGCTACCGGGGACAGGGGCGTTTTAATTTTTTTTATATATTTATTTATTTTTATTTTAATTATTTATAAATTTTTTACACTTTTAAAAAAAAGAAAAATTTTAGATCGCTTTTATTCCTATTACAAGGAATGTAAACATCCCTCGTAATAGAAAAGGTGTGCGACAGGTCCTCTTTATGGAAAGATGCGGGGTCAATAAGACCCCACATCTCTCCTCCAGGCTGGAAAGGATGAGATCGTGAAAAAAAATTCACAGATCTCATTCTTACTAGCTGCAATTGCGGTTTGTTTACTTACGGGTACCCGGGCGTGACGTCATCACATCGCGCCTGGGCCTCCGATGATCATAGAGATGACTGGTGACCATCTGGTCACCAGTCATCTCTATGCCTCCCATCCGGCGCACAGCGATCATCTCTCCGGGCCCCCGATGGCACGGGAGAGCCCGGAGATGCACCGGATGGCGGTGGGAGGGGGGGGATGTCCCTATGATCGTTCTTACGGTGCGCAGGATCGCCGCCGGAACAAAATTATATCTGAATGATACCTCTAGGTGCAGGCATCATTCAGATATCACCGCACAAAGTACAGGACGTCATATGACGTCCACCCGGGATAAGAGATCCCCTTTTTGGACGTCATATGACCGCGTGCGGTACTGAAGTGGTTAAAGGAGAATTGTACAAAAAAAGAAGATTGGTTAAACCCACAAGTGCTTTTTTTGCCACCACTATTTCTTTATATTGGCTTTTGAAATTTACAAATGCAGCGATTTAGAAATTGGATGAAAGGTTTAGCGCTGGGAAAGACTTTCTGATAGAAAAAAAGTGCATTTTATTTACATCTATAGAGATCAGAGCAAAATGAGGGACAAATGAGGAGGAATGAGGGACAGAGGGACTTTGTTCTAAATCAGGGACAGATGGGAGCTATGATAGTGTATGGCCAATTTCTAAATGAACCCATTTTTTTCAATTTATGTAGAAAGAAATGTCAGTATAATGTCAGTAGAAATGACAGTATAAACAATACCAGCGGTGGTCAGTAGGAGGCAGCGTTACACCGATTTACCTGCTTTATTGTCTCTGCACACCTCACCGCTCTGTTTGTGTCTTTGTCATTTACTTTCATTGTGTTGTGAACAGACACTTATGAAGTCGCTGACAAATTGTGTAACCATCTGACGGAGCAGATTGCACCGCCGTTCATTAACACGGGCCCAGGTTTTCATGAATGACACCTTCTTAATATGTGCATAAATTACACTGCGAACGCGTACGCCGATTATTAATATCTGCTGCCACTTTCAACACATTTTCATGTTCGTGTCAACTGTCAATTTATTTCCGTTAAATTAAGAAAACTAAAAAAACAAACCTAAAACAAAGTTGTTGCTTACAGCAATCAGTCATATTCCAAGAAGACTATTTATTAGTGTTAGAATTTAGTCAAACTTTTCAGTAGGGGGGGGGGGGCACATTGTATATTTTACATTTTTATCTTCCCATACATAAGAATCCCCATCAGAGATCAGAGCCCCCTTCAAAGTCCCCCTTTTTTCCTAGGCTGAGACAAGGGGTGGGCAGAAAGGAGTGCTGTCCTGGGCACGAGGGGCGGTTGTGTTGAGGGAGCGCTGCATGGAGAGTGCCTGCCTACTAGCTTGCGTACTGGTAGAGTCAGGACGCTCTCTACGTTGCAGATAGAGAAAGGAGCTGTGTGTTAGTGGGCGTCCTGACTCTCCTGTAGTCCAAGGGAGGGGGCGAGCACGACACTCCACACCAGGGAGAAAGCCTCACATTACTGTGTGGAGTTACAGACAGAAGAACAAGAAGTGAGGATTTCTCAGAAGAAATAAGGACATTTAAAAGCAAAATGGAAGGATGAGGTAAGTGAAGGAGGACTGCACTAAGGGAAAGGAAGCTATTTAGGAAAAGCATTGTACTTTTACAACCCCTTTAAAGCAGTAATCAAACATGATGGCTGTCAACCTGTCTGCATGCTGATGTCACACCGCTAGCTCCGCCCGACGCGTTTCCCCATACAAGTCATCAGGGGCGGACTGACCATTCGGGTACTCTGGCACTGCCTGGGATCTTAGCCTTCGGATCTTAGATGCAATATTTTGGCGTCCGCTGGGTGGAGTTCTCGTCATTTTCCGCGTCGAGTATGCAAATTAGCTTTTTCCGACGATCCACGAACGTACGCGCGGCCGTCGCATTCTCTTACGTCGTCTGTAGTCGGCTTTTCCCGGCGTATAGTTAGACTTGCCATGTTAAGTATGGCCGTCGTTCCCCCTACACGCCGATTTGTTCTGAAACACGACCCCTACTCGCCGATTTGAATTAGGCGCCCTTACGCCGCGAGAGATAGACTACGCCCCCATAACTTACGGCACAAATTCTTTCTGGATTCGAACCAAGGACAAGTAAGTTACGGCGGCGTAGCGTATCTCTGTGGATCTGCCCCTGTATGTCCATTCAAAATAACTCAACACACAGCCATAGAAAGAACAATAAATGAAATTAACTAAAATATCCTAAATAGATAACAAAAAAATCACCCAAGCAATGTAAAGGAAATGTTAGGACATTATACTCATGTACATGCATATGGTTGCAAGGCAGTGGAATTGTATTTTATTTTATTGGAAAACCATAGCAGCTTGAGATTGCAATTGAAAGGTAATGCATAATAAATATATATATTTTATATTATATAATTACATCAAATTACAACCTAACGTGGCGTAACAGTTATACAGTAACTGTTATAATAGTTTTAGAACAAAAGTGGGGTTTGCTTTTAGTAGTGACAGAGGAAACCAGCCTGCGATTTCTTCTGAAAAGTCCAGTTGCCTGGCTGTCATCTGAGGTTTCCTTTAAAGGTTGGAATCAATATTTCATCCCTTTTTCCTGTGAAATATTTATTTTGACATTTTGCCCGTTGGCATTTTTATAGCCCGCAAAGGAAGGAAAAAAAAAAATCAAAAGCTGACAAAGAAAGGAAAAAAATACTGTAAGACAAATTAATAATAAAAAAAATGCCTCTAAAATGTCAAAAGTATAAAGATTTAGTTTTTTTGGTTTTAACCACTTCCATACAGGGCACTTACGTACCTTCCCGCCCAAGCCAATTTTCAGCTTTCAGCACTGTCGCACTTTGAATGGCAATTGCGCGGTCATGCTACACTGTACCCAAACAAAATTGGCGTCCTTTTTTCCCCACAAATAGAGCTTTCTTTTGGTGGTATTTGATCACCTCTGCGATTTTTTTTTTTGCGCAACAACTAAAAAAAGGCTGAAAATTTTGAAAAAAAAATACGTTATTTTTTTCTGTTAATTTTTTTGTAAATAAGTAAGTTTTCTCTTTCAATTACGGGCACTGATAGGGCGGCACTGATGAGATGGCACTGATGGACATCGATGAGGTAGTACTGACGGGCACAGATAAGGTGGCACTGATTGGCGGCGCTGGTATGCGGCACTGATGGGCACACATAGGCGACACTGATGGGCACACATAGGCGGCACTGATGGGCACACATAGGCGGCACTGATGGGCACATATGGGCGGCACTCATGGGCACTCATGGGCGGCACTGATGGGCACTCATGGGCGGCACTGGGCACTTATAGGCGGCACAGATGGGCACTCATGGGTGGCACTTATGGGTGGCACTGATGAATACTTATGGGTGGCACAGATGGGCACTGATAGGTGGGCACTGGGCATGGATGGGCACTGTGGGGCGGCACTGATGGACACTGTGGGGTGGCACTGATGGACACTGTGGGGTGGCACTGATGGACACTGTGGGGCGGCACCTATGTTGCCAGTCAGTGCCCATTTGTGGGCACTGATTGGCATATTTTTGTTTTTATGGTTTTTTTTTTCAGCTTTTTTTTTTTAGGATTTTTTTTTTTGGGCATTTTTTTTTATCTGCCCTTCCCTGGTGGTCCATGTGGCGATCCGAGGGGGGGCTGCGCTGATAAACAATCAGCGCGAACCCCCCCTGTCAGGAGAGCAGCCGTTCGGCTCTTCTCTACTCGCGTCTGTCAGACGCGAGTGAGGAAGAGCCGTCAACGGCTCTTCCTGTTTACATCGTGATCAGCCGTGATTGGACACGGCTGATCATGTGGTACAAAGTCTCCGTGAGAGACTCTTTACCGAGATCGGTGTTGCGGGGTGTCAGACTGACACCCTGCAACAACGATCGCCGCGATGCGCGCCCCCGGGGGCGCGCAGCGGCTCAGAATCCTGAGGACGTCATATGACGTCCAGTCAGGATTCTACAACCACTTTGCCGACGTCAATCTGTCATTGGAGGGCGGCAAGTGGTTAATGTTAATCTTTCCTGCATGTGGGGGGGGGGGGGGGGGCGATATTCTTCATGTTCTTGATGCTTAGTATTATGTGTTTTATTATGCGTAAATCCTGTACGTATTTTCTGTGAAAAAAAGCCCTGTATATATATATATATATATAGGTGGGTGATGCAATGCTACTTTTAGGTACTGATTGTTTCTGATATCACGCAGAATTGCCAGATTTGAAGCTGAAAGATCACTTTCACTTATAGGGGTACGTTTGTGAATCGGCGTATCTAGGTCATTTGCATATTCTACGCCGAATATGGAAGCGCCACCTAGCGGCCAGCGTGAGAATGCACCCTAAGATACGACGGTGTAAGAGACTTACGCCAGTCGGAACTTAGCCTAATTCCGGCGTATCTTGCTTTCTGAATACAGAAAGAAGATACGCCGGCGCAGCTTTGAATTTACGCGGCGTATCAATAGATATGCCGGCGTAATTCAATGCTGAATCCGGCCCATAGTGTTCTAATCTGTTCTGTTCTAATGCAGGGGTGCAAGGTGCTGAAACCCCACATCCCATCATTAACCGCCTGCCGCCGCGCCCCCCCCGGGCTGCTCAGTCTAAAATGCCCGGACCTATTTTTTGCCCCAGTCCGGGCCTGACAGACACTATATATTCCCTTTAAATATGAAGGTCTTTTTTGTATTATTTTAATGGAGAATCCCGATACCTTAGTCCTTTTTTTCCATCATGGTTGCCTGGATATCCACTGTGGATTCCTTTATATTGACTTCTGGATGTATCCAGCAGAAACAGATGTTCAGGTTGTAAAAAATCTTGAAAATGAAAAGTAGAAGGTGATGTGTATATTATGCCAAAAGAAAAATCGCCAATTACATTTCCACCCTCCCACCTTCAGCGGCTCCGTCCTGAAGGGCCAAGTGACTCGGCAGCACAGCAAGCCATTAACCTGCAGGAATGTGCGTCTGAAATGACATTCTCAGATGTGATTTGATATTAAGACGTAGTAATGAGCTCAATATTTCTTCTTTTTTTTTTTTGTAAATCCACTATTAACTTCTGAAAACTTAATTAAAAATATATCCTTTTCTTTCACTGTTGCTTGGCACCAAAAAAAGCCTTTCTATAGAGAAATAAAGGATTAGGCCACCCAAAACGTATGTATAGTGTTTGATGGATGCTGGAGGGATAAAGCACCTAACACATTATTATATGTCTTCCTAAAGCCTCCGGTGGTAAGGTCTCCATGTCTGTGTTTCTAAGTCTATGTGCCACTGCCAAGGCCTGGGTCCCAATGGCCCACTTCACAATTTATTGCCAAACGTATGTGGACGCTCCTTTAGTTATCGAGTTCAAGTGTTTCCATTGAAGGCCATGTACTATTAATGCTACAGCATGCAAAGACATTTTAGAAAACTATGCACTTCCATGCAGGGCTGGACTGGGACAGAAATTTGGCCCTGGACTTCATCCAGACCGGCCTACTTAAATTTTGAGTGTCCCATCAGCCCCCCCCCCCTACATCAGAGTGTCCCATCAGCACCCCCTTACATCAGAGTCTCCCATCAGCACCCCCCACCCCCCTAAAATCAGAGTGTCCCATCAGCACCCCCCTTACATCAGAGTGTCCCATCAGCAGCCCCCTTACATCAGAGTGTCCCATCAGCACCCCCTGCCCCCCTAAAATCAGAGTGTCCCATCAGCACCCCCCTTACATCAGAGTGTCCCATCAGCACCCCTTACATCAGAGTGTCCCATCACCAGCCCCCTTACATCAGAGTGTCCCATTAGCACCCCCTTACATCAGAGTGTCCCATCACCAGCCTCCTTACATCAGAGTGTCCCATCACCAGCCTCCTATATCAGAGTGTCCCATCAGCACCCCCTTACATCAGAGTGTCCCATCAGCACCCCCTTACATCAGAGTGTCCCATCACCAGCCCCCTTACATTAGAGTGTCCCATCAGCAGCCTCCTATATCAGAGTGTCCCATCAGCACCCCCTTACATCAGAGTGTCCCATCAGCACCCCCTTACATCAGAGTGTCCCATCAGCACCCCCTTACATCAGAGTGTCCCATCAACACCCCCTTTACATCAGAGTGTCCCATCAGCAGCCCCCTTACACCAGAGTGTCCCATCAGCAGCCCCCCTGCATCAGAGTGTCCCATCAGCAGCCCCCTTACATCAGAGTGTCCCATCAGCAGCCCCCTTACATAAGAGTGTCCCCTCAGCACCCCCTTACACCAGAGTGTCCCATCACCAGCCCCCTTACATTAGAGTGTCCCATCACCAGCCTCCTTACATCAGAGTGTCCCATCACCAGCCTCCTATATCAGAGTGTCCCATCAGCACCCCCTTACATCAGAGTGTCCCATCACCAGCCCCCTTACATTAGAGTGTCCCATCAGCAGCCTCCTATATCAGAGTGTCCCATCAGCACCCCCTTACATCAGAGTGTCCCATCAGCACCCCCTTACATCAGAGTGTCCCATCAGCACCCCCTTACATCAGAGTGTCCCATCAACACCCCCTTTACATCAGAGTGTCCCATCAGCAGCCCCCTTACACCAGAGTGTCCCATCAGCAGCCCCCCTGCATCAGAGTGTCCCATCAGCAGCCCCCTTACATCAGAGTGTCCCATCAGCAGCCCCCTTACATAAGAGTGTCCCCTCAGCACCCCCTTACACCAGAGTGTCACATCAGCAGCCCCCTTACATCAGAGTGTCCCCTCAGCACCCCCTTACATCAGAGTGTCACATGAGCAGCCCCCTTACATAAGAGTGTCCCATCAGCAGCCCCCCTGCATCAGAGTGTCCCATCAGCAGCCCCCTTACATCAGAGTGTCCCCTCAGCACCCCCTTACATCAGAGTGTCCCCTCAGCACCCCCTTACATCAGAGTGTCCCATCAGCAGCCCCTTACATCAGAGTGTCCCATAAACACCCCCCTTCCACCAGAGTGTCCCATCAGCAGCCCCCTTACATCAGTGTCCCATCAGCAGCCCCCTTACATCAGAGTGTCCCATCAGCACCCCCCTTACACCAGAGTGTCCCATCAGCACCCCCCCCCCCCTTACATCAGAGTGTCCCATCAGCAGCCCCCTTACATCAGAGTGTCCCATCAGCAGCCCCCTTACTTTAGAGTGTCCCATCAGCACCCCCCTTACATCACAGTTGGTCCGGCACTTGGCCTGGCACTTACCCCATCCTAGCGGGCTCCGGGTCCTCTCCTCCATGGCGGCTTCCAGCTCCTCCCCGCCTATCCTTTCAGCCAATTGGGTGACCGGGTCCAAACCCGCTTCCTTATATTGATTCGCTGTTGTAACATACCTGGGTGGGCTCTGAGTGCACTCTCTGTGACCCGAGCCCACCCTATATTGAAGCCTATTAAAACCTCTGGCTCTAATCGGTGCTTCAAAACCACCCCCGTTCAGGTGCGAATTCAGGGCAATATTTGCACCTGAATCCAAACTGAACTGGTGAACAGAAACGCACCGAACACCGGACTGCAAAGAGCAGCCGCAGATATGTGAACCCGGCTTAAAGAATGCAAAATATAAACTGATTTAACTTCAGCTTAAACTATTTAAACCGAACTGAGTAAATAATAAATCTGAAAAATGTTTTTTTTTTTTTATCAAACGGAGGGTGTGGTAGAATAAAATGACAGTGTGCTTGTCATCTGGTGTTTTTTGCATTCGCAGTAACATTATGGTGTGATTAGGCTTCTGGGGGAACATAGTCATTACAGCTGTCACTAAGGAAAATTTCCATGATGGGATAATTTACTCAGCAACTAAGATGTCAGTCATTTGTGTTGCCGACTTCTGCATGTTAGAGGCGATGCTTCATTTTAGTGTTGCCCGTTTCTAGCCCCGGCACAGCCAACATGGTAACTCACAGTGGCACAGACCCCTTTAAACTGGAACTCCAACCAAAACCTCTTTTAAATGTTTATTGTTGCCTGTGACACCATTGGAAACATTTCCTTCACTTCCTGTTCCGGTGTCAGGCAGACAGCAGGAAAGTGAGTTCCCAATGGAGACAGAAGTGGCAATAAAGACACATCTGAGGTTTAAACCCTTCAAGGCTTTGGCTGCACTTCTCCGTTAACCAATTAGGGACCGAGCCTTCTTCTGAGATTTTGGGCCAGATTCACAAAAGAGATACAACGGCGTATCTCCTGATACGCCGTCGTATCTCTGTGATCCGCCCGTCCTAACTATGCGACTGATTCATAGAATCAGGTTACGCATAGATAGCCCTAAGATCCGACAGGTGTAATTGACTTACACCGTCGGATCTTAGGATGCAATTCTAGGCCGGCCGCTAGGTGGCGATTCCATTGCGGTCGGCGTAGAATATGCAAATGACTAGTTACGGCGATTCACGAACGTACGCTTTACCCGTCGCTCTAAATAAACGTTGTTTCCGTCGAGATACGCCGCGTAAAACTAAGGCTGCCCTCTAGGTGGTCTAGCCAATGTTAAGTATGGCCGTCGTTACCGCGTCAAAATTTTAAAATTCACGTCGTTTGCGTAAGTCGTCCGTGAATTGCGCTGGACGCCATTTACGTTAACGTCGAAACCAATGACGTCCTTGCGACGTCATTTAGCGCAATGCACGTCAGGTAATTTGACAGACGGAGCATGCGCAGTATGTTCGGCGCGGGAACGCGTCCAATTTAAATGGTGCCCGCCCCATTTGAATTAGGCGGGCTTGCGCCGAGCGGATTTACGTTACACCGCCGCAAGTTTACAGGTAAGAGCTTTGTGAATCAGGCACTTACGCTGTAAACCTGCGGCGGTGTAACGTAAATGGGATACGTTACGCCGGCGAAGCGTAATGTATTTGTACCTGAATCTGGCCCTTGGTGTTTACAAGTTAAAAACATTTTTTTTTTTTTGCTAGAAAATTACTTAGAACCCCCAAACATTATATATTTTTTTCTAACACCCTAGTGAATAAAATGGCGGTCATTGCAATACTTTATGTCACACCGTATTTGCGCAGTGGTCTTACAAGCGCACTTTTTTTTGGAAAAAATACACTTTTTTAAATTAAAAAAAAAAGACAACAGTAAAGTTAGCCCAATTTTTTTTTTATACTGTGGAAGATAATGTTACGCCGAGTAAATTGATACCCATCATGTTACGCTTCAAAATTGCGCCCGCTCGTGGAATGACGACAAACTTTTACCCTTAAAAATCTCCATAGGCGACGTTTAAAAAATTCTACAGGTGGCATGTTTTGAGTTACAGAGGAGGTCTAGGGCTAGAATTATTGCTCTCGCTCTACCAATCGTCGCGATACCTCACATGTGTGGTTTGAACACCATTTTCATATTCGGGCGCTGCTCACTATGCGTTCGCTTCTGCGCTTGAGCTCGTCGTGACGGGGCACCTTAACCACTTCCCGACCTCCGCATGTAAATGTACGTCCACAATATGGCACGTACAGGCACATGGGCGTTAATGTACGTCCTTGCCTATTAGCGGGTGGGGGGTCCGATCGGGACCCCCCCCGCTACATGCGGCGGTCGGGTTCACTCGGGGAGCGATCCGGGACCACGGCGTGGCTATTTGTTTATAGCCGCCCCGTCGCGATCGCTCCCCGGAGCTGAAGAACGGGGAGAGCCGTATGTAAACACGGCTTCCCCGTGCTTCACTATGGCGGCGCATCGATCGTGTCATCCCCTTTATAGGGGAGACGCAATCGATGACGTCAGTCCTACAGCCACACCCCCCTACAGTTGTAAACACACACTAGGTGCACCCTAACTCCTACAGCGCCACCTGTGGTTAACTCCCAAACTGCAACTGTCATTTTCACAATAAACAATGCAATTTAAATGCATTTTTTGCTGTGAAAATGACAATGGTCCCAAAAATGTGTCAAAATTGTCCGAAGTGTCCGCCATAATGTCGCAGTCACAAAAAAAATTGCTGATCGCCGCCATTAGTAGTAAAAAAAAAAAATTAATAAAAATGCAATAAAACTATCCCCTATTTTGTAAACGCTATAAATTTTGCGCAAACCAATCGATAAACGCTTATTGCGATTTTTTTTACTAAAAATAGGTCGAAGAATACGTATCGGCCTAAACTGAGGGAAAAAAATGTTTTTATATATATTTTTGGGGGACATTTATTATAGCAAAAAGTAAAAAATATTGCATTTTTTTCAAAATTGTCGCTCTATTGTTGTTTATAGCGCAAAAACTAAAAACCGCAGATGTGATCAAATACCACCAAAAGAAAGCTCTATTTGTGGGGAAAAAAGCACGCCAATTTTGTTTGGGAGCCACGTCGCACGACCGCGCAATTGTCTGTTAAAGCGACGCAGTCCCGAACTGTAAAAACACCTTGGGTCTTTAGGCTGCATATTGGTCCGGGGCTTAAGTGGTTAAAAATACAATTTAAACTATCTTATTTATTTTACTTTATTTTCTTTATTTTTTTATTTTTTTTATTTGGGTCACTTTTTATTCCGATTACACGGAATGTAAACCTCCCTTGTAATAGAAAAAAGCATGACAGGTCCTCTTAAATATGAGATCTGGGGTCAAAAAGACCGGTGGCGGAGAAGATCGCTCTCTACAACGGTAAGTAATGCTCGGATTTTAAAACAACTAGCCGATTCCCCTAGACTAAATGAGCATCCATCTAAGGGTAAAAGAACAAAAAACAGCATTTATGGGTGAACTCCCGCATTAAGTGGTTAAAGCTGTGTCCTCAATGGCAGATAAAATATAACAACTTCTGTAACCAAATATTTAGTAACTTCCTCTTCTATTTACAAATAAATGTAACAACAGACGATCTGCTGGGAGCAGAGGCTGCAGTTCCACCGTTTGGGCAGATGGGGGAGCTCGCGGACCACAGTCTGCCAAACACTCAGTTCTGCAAGGCAGATCCAGTTGCAGGAGGGTCCTAATTAGGAGATACTTGGAGGGGGGGATTAGGAAGCTGCATAAGTGACCCCTTTGCCTGACCCTTTCAGAGCAGGTGGGCTCGCAGGACAACCCAGTGGCTGAATTACTCGCATTAACCCTTCCCTGCCTAGACCCAGGGCTGCTGTTAGAAATCATGGGGCCCTGTACAGACTACCTGACGGGGCCCCCTTTAATCCCGCCCTCAACCCCACCCCAGGCCCCTCCTCCCCACCTCTGCAGATTTCTCACCGTTTACATATGCACACACAATCATTATGGCTTATCAGTACAGGGGGACAGAGACGGTTTAATTTTTTTTTTTTTTTTCAATTTTATTTTATTAACAAAAAATGTTTTCACTGTGTCTTTCATTTTTTTTATATCTCTTTTATTGCTATCAGAAGTAATGAACAACATCCCTAGTTATAGCATGGGGCAGTGACAGGTCCCCTTTATGGAGAGATCTGGCGTCTATTAGACCCCATATCTATCCTCTGGCCTCCAAAGCATCTGATCAAACCCAGATCGGTTTGATCAGTTGCTTGTTCAAGCCGGTAATTGCTCCTGGTTTCTGACAGCACACAGTGGGAGGAACTACATCAGTTCTACTCACTGTGTCCCAGGAACTTGATGCTGCTGCTCACAGGACCCGATTGCATTGGAGAGCCCAGCAAAGGTGGTGGCGTGATGGTGGTGGAACCCCCTTCCACTGACTATAAAAGTAATCCAGGGGCTTTTTAACCAGTAAGATTACTTTTTACTTTGTGCAGAATCGCTGGGGCTCAAAAATTATATCTTGATCATCGCTGTAGCGATTATCAAGATATCACCCTTACAATCCAGCAATGTACCAGTACATCGCTGGACAGGAAGTGGTTAAATGCATGTGTAAAGCAACATCTCACTGCATCTTCACCAGCATTATGAAAATCACACAGGCAGCACACAGCATGTGTCTTGTCATGGATCTGTCAGTGTCAAATGGCTTTTGGGTTCTGACTTTGGCTGTACTGTGGGTTACAAACTTCAACCCAGTACAGCCATAACAAAGTAAGCACCCAACAGCAATATGACACTGTGACAGATCATCACAGAGCACATGATGACTATGCTGCCTCTGTAAGTATCATAATTCTAAATACACATAATGTAACATGCCATGCTGTGTGTAAGCCATACACAGTGAGGAGTCTATCCTCTGTGCTCCACTCACTGTGTGCTCTGCAGCCATGGTGCTCAGGTTCTTTCTCCCTTGTCAGCCTCATCTAAGTCTCGGCAGTCTGCACTCTGCACATGAGGAGTTGAGGACAGGAGGCGGAGTGCAGCATCGTATCACTCCACCAGGGAAGGTAGTGAGCAGCAGTGGCCGGGACTAATTAAAAAGCAGAGTATTGTGCGGTACAGTGTTATGTACATCCGCCCGAAATACAAGAAATAGTCCCACCACTGCACTCACATCCTGGGCCCCTCTGATGACCTGATGGGGCCCAGGAATGTGTAATTACAGCCCCTTCCCTTAGCAAGTAGTAGCGGGGGAAGGACTTGAAGTTTAGAAAGCTGTATTTTTTTAATAGACAGAAATTAACTGTAAAGTTGTCCGGGCCCCCCTGTGGAGCTGCTGGGGTCCGGGCCCGGTACAACAGGGCTGCCTGTACTGCCCTATCAGCGGCCCTGCCTAGACCACAGGCTGAGAAAAGAAATCAGCCCAATGCAATTTGTTCTATTAAATGTGATAACAGCAAATAATAAAGGATGTGTATATTGCATGCTAACCTCTGTATTAGAACAATTGCTTTATCTTCTAATTGCAGCTTGGTGGGCTGATTGCATGGAGAGATCCCTGTGCCTTGTAGATGTAAATGATATGTAGATTGCAATATTTATTCTATTCCATAGTCACACATGTGGAGTTCTGAAGAATGCTGTCTGAGCTTATCCTAGAGGGACCCAAGACTCGGCCCCTTTAAGAGGCGGAGCTGAAGGGGGGGTCACAGGGGGGGCTGGGAGGGTGTGGGAATATTCCTCATCTGGAAGATACAAAGCTAAAGCTTCTCACAGCAGATCAGGAGAAGAGAGGGAGAGGGAGATCAGGCTGTGTGATGGGATCCTAGGGTGACTGGTCCTCTTCTCTGCCCAGAGCATGGTGCCCACCTCTGCCCCTGGCACCTCTGATCACTGCAAGGAGCTGCTCACAACTTTCTAGGAGCTGGGGACCCTGGAAGATGGCATGAGGACCTCAGCAACTGTGGACAAAGAGCCCAACATGTGCCCAAGGAGGGATGCCTAGGACACAAAGATCTGCTGGATGCCCCCCCTACAATGTGCCCAGGCAGCACCTACCCTGGACAAAGACCTACCTTAAATGATGGCTAATGGACCAAGGATTTGCCCCCTTTTACAGCTACAAAGGAAGTGCCCATGGAATAAGTGCCCTGTGCCCTCAGGGTCGTTGTGACTGTACCAAGCGACTAGCTAGGATGAGGACTGCCCTGGCACTGGTCACTTCAGGGGTCCTCCTGGTAATAGGGGGGGTCTTTTGGCTAAGGAAAGACCCACATCCTGTGGAGCAGCCTGAGCACCTCCATCAAAGATCCCCCAGGGCACTGCGCCTGCCTGCACTACACCCGCATACTCCACCAGTTACTGAGGGACATACCCAGGGGGCATCTCCAGGGCAGGGGAACCCAGAGAACCGGTCACTGCCCAGCCTTTCCCTGGAGCAGGGCATCTACTGGCCACGGGCACTAGAGAGGGCACTGCCGCAGGGCTTTACAGATGAATACTCTCAGCACTGGCAGCAATTTGCCCGCAATGCCAGCGTGGTGACCCTGGAGAGAGGCTGCGGGCGCAGCACCAACCGACTGGCAACCTTATCAGATGGCAGCAAAGCCTGCATACGGTATGGCATCAATCCTGAACAGATCCAGGGGGAAGTTCTCTCCTTCTACCTATCTCGCCTGCTGGGGCTGCCAGCCGTGCCACCCTGCGTCCTCTCTAAAGTTGGAAGCACTCAGTGGGCGCTGGCTGATTTGGGGGGCACAGGTTGGGCATCAGGTGCCTTGGTCACCATCACCCCTTGGCTGCACAACCTCAGCTCGGTCCTGCCACCCCTTGCCCTGCGAGCCGAGGATGGCAAACTGCGTCCCCTGCTGGAGGAATTGCACTCAGGGCAAACTGGCATGGTGGAGCTGGCACAGTGGGGCGACTTGATCCTCTTTGACTACCTGACTGCCAACTTTGACCGGCTAGTGAGCAATCTTTTCAGCCTCCAGTGGGATCCTCGGGTCATGCTGCGAGGAACTAACAACCTCCACCGGTCTCCAGGTGGCACCTTGGTTTTGTTGGATAACGAGGCCGGGCTGGCACACGGGTACAGGGTTCGGGACACCTGGGACAAGTACAACAAGGAGCTGCTGGTTACAGTGTGTCTGTTCCGCAGGGGTTTGGTGCGGAAATTGCGGGAGCTGTACTTGGGGCAGCGCACCGCGGAGGAGCTGCACGCGCTGTACTTGGCAGGGGAACCGCTGGCCGCGGAGCTCGGCTTATTAACTGAGTCGGAGGCGCAGGTCCTACAAGACAGAGTGGGATTCCTCTATAGACATATACAGAGCTGCCAGGACAGGTACAGCTGATAAAAGTGGATCTAGAACCGCTTTGTCGGACACTTTCTTGTAGGACACTGCCCTGAAAACCTGATAAAGTTTAAAAAATCATTTTTTTTTATAAAATTTTACTAACTGTTTTACCTGTAAAGAGATGCTTGTACTACTGATTGACCTGTCTGAACTTTAGTAACAGTTCCAAGAGCTATGATGTGCAGCAACCAATCAGAAATCACCTTTTTTTCCTTCTTATGCCTCAATGCAAATGAAGGGTGAAATCCGATTGGTTGATATGAGTTAGGACATTTTGCACATGGCGGTTGCACTTTGTACTGCTTTGTTTTAGCTTTAATAAATAACACTGTGCGAACAGCAAGGAAGTGCCATTAGCCAGTAGCAGCCAATCAGAAATCAGCTAACATTAGTATCTGATTTTTGATTCTTGCTGTGAAATGGCATTTCATGCTTTTTGCATTCTTATTGATGATGTTTGTACAGGTTAAAAGGGTATTCCGGGGCTAATATAGTGGTTGGAAAAGGGCTGAATCTGGTCATGCACGTGTAGATGGGCGCGGCTTGACAAATTGCCCGCTGTGGCCATTGTGTTTTTACAGCCGAGTGGTCAAAATACCCAACCAGCGCCTGCATCTGTTTGCCCGACAATTGAATGCCTGGCTTTCCACTTTTCAGGAAATTGCATTCCTGAAGGCAGGGCCGGGAGTCATGAGAGGGCACACCTGGGCACTGCCCGGGGGCCCCAGCTGCATGGGGGGCCCCTGCACTTTCCCCAAAGCAGCTGGTCCTTGCGCCCACAGTGCCCCTAAATTGGGGGCCCCCATGATGGTACTGAGAGTGATAGATACACAGGGGAGGCAGTCTGCCTCCTACCTACTTGATGTCTGTTTACCTGCACTGTCATTGTAGGGGCCCCAAAGCATTACTTTGCCCAGGGGCCCATGATGCTATTAAGACGGCCCTGGCCCGGGACTAGGGGTGGGCGAGAGGGACAGCTGCCCTGGGCGCAATGGTTTACTGTAGAGATGAGGATGCCTTCCTTGTGTTACAATGTTGACAGGAGTAGTGACTGCTGGGCTTTGGATCCCCTAAGCGTGCATATCATGATTGGGGGGGGGGGCACAATTTGGCATCTTTGCCCTGGGCGCTGGACAGGGCCATCTTAATAGCATCATGGGCCCCAGGGCAAAGTAATGCTCTGGGGCCCCTACGAAGATGACAGTACAGGTAAACAGACATCAATTAGGTAGGAGGCAGATTGCCTCCCCTGTGTATCTATCACTCTCAGTACCATCATGGGGGCCCCCAATTTAGGGGCACTGTGGGCTCAATGACCAGCTGCTTTGGGGAAAGTGCAGGGGCCCCCCATGCTGCTGGGGCCCCTGGGCAGTGCCCAGGTGTGCCCTCTCATTAAGACAGCCCTGGCGCTGGATGTTCTTGTCCCGGCACTGCCTGAGGGTAGCAACAGGGCCACCCACTTAGCTGGTTCATCAGGAACCGGACAAAATTTGGTCCGCATATGGCTAACTAAAACTCTCCTGAGGGCAGAAGAATTTCGCTCAGGAGGGGAACGTTTTGGAAAAAATCGCAAACGCGGTAAAACCGCCGTAACGCAATTTTTCTGCATTTAGGGTTTTTCTGCTGCCAGAAGAGTTACGTTTATGCCAGTGTACAGAATATAAACCCAAAATCGACTTTTCAGTATGCGCGGCATCATTCAATCGCGAGAAACTGTTGTCTTGAGCAAATCAATCTTTTTTGCAAAGTTTACCTGGAGATCCTGCCAATAGCAACACTTCCTTACTGCAGGCTGACCACGCTAATCCACCGCTTTGCGATTAGCATCAGCGTTGTCAGCCGGCCGTTTTCACTCCTTCGGGTTTTGTCCTTTGGGCTGTTTATCTGATGTGGTGGCCATATCGATTTTTTTTCTATCTGATTGATTGAGCGATTCAATCAAAGCAACAAACATAAAGGCATCATTTCCCGTCCAATCGATTGAGATTGATTTCAATCAAACTGAGTCGATTGGCCGGAAAATGATTGATCGTGTTGTCTCAGTCAGCTGCTCTGAACTGCTTTGTTCGTGAATTTGATCGATCGGAGAGTGCATGGGGGAAACAGAGATGAGATCGCTAATTTATGATCGTATCTTCCACCCTATTGATCAAATAAGTTATCGACTATAGATTATTCGTATTGGGAGTAATCAATCAGAAAATTAATCATTTATTGAAGTGGGTGTGTCCTCCAATGTACCTCAATCAGCACTACTGAACTGCTTTGTTCATGAATTTGATTGATCGGAGAGTGCATGGGGGAAACAGAGATGAGATCGCTAATTTATGATCGTATCTTCCACCTATTGATCAAATAAGTTATCGACGATAGATTAATCAATCGGAAAATTAATCATTTATTGAAGTGGGTGTGTCCTCCAATGTACCTCAATCAGCACTACTGAACTGCTTTGTTCATGAATTTGATCGATCGGAGAGTGCATGGGGGAAACAGAGATGAGATCGCTAATTTATGATCGTATCTTCCACCTATTGATCAAATAAGTTATCGACTATAGCTTAATCAATCGGAAAATAATCATTTATTGAAATGGGTGTGTCCTCCAATGAACCTCAATCAGCACTACTGAACTGCTTTGTTCATGAATTTGATCAATCAGAGTGCATGGATCGCAATCGCTAATGTATCTTCCACCTATCGATCAAAAAAGTTACTGGGCCAGATCCTCAAAGAAGTTACGCTGGCGTATCTATTGATATTGTATTCAGAAAGCAAGATACGCCGAAATTAGGCTAAGATCCGACTGGCGTAAGTCTCTTACGCCATCGTATCTTAGTTGCATATATACGCTGGCCGCTAGGTGGCGCTGCCGTCGATTTCAGCATAGAATATGCAAATGAGCTGGATACGCCGATTCAGAAATGTACGTGCGCCCAGCGGATTTCTTTACGTCGTTTGCGTAAGGCTTTTCCCGGCGTAACGTTACTCCTGCTATATGAGGCGTATCCTATGTTAAGTATGGACGTTGTTCCCGCGTCGATTTTTGAAAATTTCACGTCGTTTGCGTAAGTCGTTCGCGAATAGGGCTTTGCCTAAATTACGTTCACGTCGAAAGCATTGACTATTTTCGACGTGATTAGGAGCATGCGCACTGGGATACGTTCATGGCCGGCGCATGCGCCGTTCGTGAAAAACGTAATTTACGTGGGGTCATGTTTTATTTACATAAAACACGCCCACCTCTTGACAATTTGAATTCGGCGCGCTTACGCCGGCAGATTTACGCTACGCCGCCGCAACTTACGGAGAAAGTGCTTTGTAAATACTGCACTTGCCTCTGTAAATTGCGGCGGCGTTGCGTAAATAACATACGCTACGCCCACACAAACTTACGTCCCCCTAACTGAATCTAGCCCACTGACTATAGATGATTCCTATTGGGAGTAGTTAATTGGAAAATCAATCAATTAATTAGAGAAGTGGATCCGGCCACCAATAAATAGACCATGTTGCCTCAATCAGCACCACTGAACTGATTTGTTCATGAATTCGATCAATCAGGCCGCGTACACACGATCGGTTAAACCGATGAGAACGGTCTGATGGACCGTTTTCATCGGTCCAAACCGGTCGTGTGTGGGCCCCATAGGTTTTTTAACCATGGGTTTAAAAAAAGTCAACTTGTTTTAAATTTAACCGATGGATTACTAACCGATACCAAAAAAAACAATCGTCTGTGGGCATGTCCGTCGGTTATAAATCCATGCATGCTCAGAATCAAGTCGACGCATGCTTGGAAGCATTGAACTTCATTTTTTTCAGCACGTCGTTGTGTTTTACGCCACCGCGTTCTGACGCGATCGTTTTTTTAACTGATGGTGTGTAGGCGACGGACCATCAGTCAGCTTCATAGGTTAACCGATGAAAACGGTCCATCAGACCGTTCTCATCGGATGGACCGATCGTGTGTACAGGGCATCAGAGTGCATGGAGATGCGACCGCTAATTTATGATCGTCTCTTCCACCTATCGATCTAATAAGTTATCAATATAGAGCAGTAATGGCGAACCTTGGCACCCCAGATGTTTTGGAACTACATTTCCCATGATGCTCATGCACTCTTCAGAGTAGTTGAGCATCATGGGAAATGTAGTTCCAAAACATCTGGGGTGCCAAGGTTCACCATCACTGATATAGATGATTCCTATTGGGGGTAATTGATTGAAAAATAAATCAATCATTTATCAAAGTGGGTATGGCCACCAATATACCATGTTGCCTCAATCAGCAGCACTTTGTTTATAAATTCGATCAATCAGAGTGCATGGGGGAAAAAGAGATGCGACCGCTAACTTATGATCGTCTCTTCCACCTATCGATCAAATAAGTTAATCGACTATAGATGATTCCTGTTGGGGGTAATCGATCGGAAAATAACTCAATCATTTTTCAAAGTGGATATGACCACCAACAGATAAGCAGCCCAACAGCTGCTGACAACACTGCGATGAATTGAGAAGCAGCGTTTAGCGTTGTCAGCCTGTAACAGGAAGTGCCGTTACTGGAAGTTGCAGAAGCTTTACGCCAAATTCCACAAAAAGCTAATTGTTCAAAAAGATCGAAAAAGAAACTGAAATATTGATTTTGGGTTTACATTTTGGCTCCATGCACAGCGTTTTTTTTTTTTAAGCACCTAGAACCTGTTATTAGCGCGTTTTTTCTGCTCCTAGAAGCTAAATAGTGTCAGTCTATGGGGGAGATTTACTAAAACTGGAGCACTCAGAATCTGGCGCAGCTGTAAATGGGAGCCAATCAGATTCTGGACTTCAGCTTGTTCATTTAACCACTTAAGACCCGGACCAAAATGCAGCTAAAGGACCAGGCCCTGCGTCGCTTTAACTGACAATTGCGCGGTCGTGCAACGTGGCTCCCAAACAAAATTGGCGTCCTTTTTTTCCCACAAATAGAGCTTTCTTTTGGTGGTATTTGATCACCTCTGCGGTTTTTATTTTTTGCGCTATAAACAAAAATAGAGCGACAATTTTGAAAAAAATGCAATATATTTAACTTTTTGCTATAATAAATATCCCCCAAAAATATATAAAAAACAATTATTTTCCTCAGTTTAGGCCGATACGTATTCTTCTACCTATTTTTGGTAAAAAAAATCGCAATAAGCGTTTATTGATTGGTTTGCGCAAAATTTATAGCGTTTACAAAATAGGGGATATTTTTATTGCATTTTTATTATTTATTTTTTCTACTAATAGCGGCGATCAGCGTTTTTTTTTCATGACTGCGACATTATGGCGGACACTTCGGACAATTTTGACAAATTTTTGGGACCATTGTCATTTTCACAGCAAAAAAATGCATTTAAAATGCATTGTTTACTGTGAAAATGACAATTGCAGTTTGGGAGTTAACCACTAGGGGGTGCTGAAGGGGTTAAGTGTGACCTCATGTGTGTTTACAACTGTAGGGGGGTGTGGCTGTAGGTGTGATGTCATTGATTGCGATTCCCTATATTAGGGAACACACGATCGATGACAGCACCACAGTGAAGAACGGGGAAGCTGTGTTTACACACGGCTCTCCCCGTTCTTCAGCTCCGGGGACCGATCACTGGACTCCAGCGGCGATCGGGTCCGCGAGTCCCGCGGAAATTCCGACGGTATAGCGCCTCCCGCCCCAGTGTGAAAGGGGCCTAAGTGTAGAGCAGCGACAGCTGCTGCACCACGTTTTTTTTTAGCTTCTTTATGTAGAGCGTTTTTGGAGCGGCACCATTCATATGAATGGACCTCCGTCCGCTCCAAAAGCGCTCCACAGAAGCTCACGTACCGAATTTAGGCACAGAGACAGGAGTGTTTAGCCGTGTGATTTTTTGCCGCAATTTAAGTGCGTTTAGTCGCTTGAAAATTTGCAGCAAAATCGCACCACTTTTTGGGTGCCGTGAAGAAATAATGGCGTCTCAAGCGCGTCCTGTGTTTTGCCACGATATTGGAATCGCAGATAGAATCATGTGATTCCGCCCGCGATTCCAATACACTCAGGTGGGAACAGAGCCTGAGCATTTTTTTAAGCTTCAGCGTCTAGGAACAGAAAAAAAAAAACATTTGTAGAGTTTCTAGTAGCGTTTTTCTAGCAGAACACTCCTAAACAATATATGTAGTGGTTTTTGAGCATTTTTTTTATAAAAGAACTGCAAAAAACGCTAATAAAACACTCCTTAAAGTGGATGTAAACCCAAATTTATTTTTTCTTGCTGTCACAATGTAGCGTAAAAGATTTCCTATCATCTGTGCCCAGTCTTGCCACAAAGAGTTAATCCAGCTCTGAGCAATCCTCTTTTCTTTTTTCAGTGAGATAAACAGACAAACAGGAGAAAACCTTGGTCCGTTCCGCCCCCTTGCTGTGAGTGACAGGTTATTTACATATCTCATGCACTAGCCTGAAGACAGGCATTATTTTTTAATTCCCACCCCCACTCCTTTTTTGAAGTCATGTGGTCACTTTTCTGGATTTTGACTGGATGTTGGTGATCATAGCAAAATTTAGTGTAAGGACAAAATGCATGTTGACAAGGGGAGTGTAAAGGTGGGCGGGGAGACTACTGACATCACGACTCCACCCACCGAGCTCCAGACAACAAACCCACCCACAGAATCTGCAGTTTTTCGGGTCTCATAACAGACAGAGGGGAGACATTTGACAGGTAAGGATACATGCAGGAGGCATCTATGTCCTTATAGATCAGCACTATGGCATATTATATTAAATATATATACCGTGTTTCCCCGAAAATAAGCCCGGGTCTTATATTAATTATGCCAACAAAAGACACAGTAGGGCTTATTTTCAGGGTAGGTCTTACCATGTAATGTGATGTCTTCTCTCCCCCTCTCCCTCCCTGCCTGTCAGGAATCCCCAGTGTGAACTGAGTTAAAATGCTTGTAAAATCCTATAATCCACTCTATTACAGTAGTATATAATGTACAATGTGTGTGTTTCTGTAATATAATTGTGCCAAATACATTTGTTATAGCGCCGCTCTGCGCTTCTGTGACCCGCCGGAGCTCTCTTCCCCGCAATTATATTACAGAAACACACACATTGTACATTATAAACTACTGTAATAGAGTGGATTATAGGATTTTACAAGCATTTTTAACTAGGGCTTATTTTCGGGGTAGGGCTTATATTGCAACCCTCCTGGAAAATAACGCTAGGTCTTATTTTCAGGGTAGGTCTTATATTTGGGGAAACAGGGTGTGTATATATATATATATATATATATATATATATATATATATAAGATCTGCAAATCAATAAAACACTCTTGCTACAAGTGATGTTTTTTGAGCATTTTTTATTTTTTTATTAAAAGAACTGCAAAAATGCTAATAAAAAACACACCTAAATGCTACAAGTAGTGTTTTTTGAGCATTTTTTTGGTTTTATAAAAAAATGAAAAAAACTACTAAAACACTCCTAAATGCTACAAGTAGTGTTTTTTGAGCATTTTTTATATATATATATATATATATATATATATATATAAAAGAACTGCACAAAATGCTAATAAAACACTCTTAAATGCTACTAAAATGTTGCTAAAAAAACGCTATAGTCAGCGTTTTTAGCTAAAAAAAAAAAAAAACGCTAGTGTGCATGGAGCCTCATTGTGTAAAGTGTCCACACATTGCAATCCTGTTTTTATGATTTTTCCGTTCAGATTGTTGCTTTCTTAAGTAAGACAATGATTGCAATGTGTGTGTTGGTGGATCAGCAAATCTGATCGGATGGGAGGGAATTTTCTATTGGAAGTGGAGAAAGATTTTCCCCCATTAACCCCCATTACGATCATTTTTCCGTTCATACTGTATGTGTAGCGAGCGATTGACAGTTCATCAGATAACAGATCAATTTATTTATTAACTTTTGTTTTTGTCTATAAAACCGAGAAAGGAATGTTATGTTTCGTGGCAGTAAGAGAAAAGAGCTGAAAAGTACGATTGAATGAAAAACGATGGTAACATGTGACTATTGTTAATACGGCAAAGAGCTCCAAACAAAGGGCTGTGATCCCAAGCAACCAATCACAACGAGTCTCTCTTTGTCCTGATTGGGTTACGGCGGGTTCCTGCGCTTTGTGGGCGGTTTGTTCCCCTTTGCCTTATTAAAGTAAGGCGATGGAATAACGGAGCGAGGCGTTTTAATATTGTTACACGGAGACCTGATTAATGAAAGTCACCGAATGATAAATGATTACCAGGAACAGAGCTCAGAGTACTGGAGATGATCCAGAAACAAAGGACCAAAATAAAACCGTAAAAAACAATCCACCGCGTCTTTCTTTATTTCATATGTAGAACTGCGCCAATCTCTGCAAGGTACAATAGCGTTACATCCCGTTATCTGCAGCCACACGTGTGGAATATATTATTGAGAAGAGCGCAATCTACAAATTTACAAAAGATGGACCTTTTTTATATTAAAGTACCGTATTTATCAGCCTATTGCGCACCCCGGCGTTTAGCCCGCACCTCCGAACTTGAAGAAAAATTATTGAAAAAAAAAAAAATACTTACAGTTTGGATGCCCCTCGTCGGTGTCTTGCCCGTCGCCCATTGCGTCCTGCCCGTCATCCATTGCGTCCATCAGCGGCCTCATCCGGTCCGACGTCCTTCTGCGGCCATCGTGGTGTCCTCCCAGCTCGATCCCCGCTTCCCGCGCTGAGTTTGAACCCATGCGCCGGCATATACCGAGCGCAGTACACTCGGGTATAGTCGGGCAGGCTCGGCTTCTCTCGCATAAAGGACGTACAGGACGCACAGGACGTGACCGCGAGAGGAGCCGAGCCTGCCCGACTATACCCGTGTGTACTGCGCTCGGTATATGCCGGCGCAGTGGTTCAAACTCAGCGCGGGAAGCGGGTATCGGCGTATATCGCGCACCCACGATTTTGCCCTGATTTTCAGGGCAAAAAAGTGCGCGGTATACGCTGATAAATACGGTATATTATTATTATTATTATTCAGGATTATCTAAACGTATTTTTTTTCTTTTTGTATAGAGTAGGTAAGGGTTAGAACCCCTGTCAAATTTGTATTGCTGCCTGTGTTCCCATTAGGGAGATGCTCCTATGCAATCATTTGCATACCTGTGCTCAGGGCCGCTAGGCAAACCAGGCAGACGCCTAGGGCGCACTGCTGCCTAGGGTGCCCGGCCACTGGTGTTCCCACTCTCTGCAGCAAGCAACTAAATCTCAGCATTAGCAGGCAGAGGACTGTGTCTGTGTCCCGACTCCGTAATGCATGGAAGCAAGCAAACATTCATTGATGGGCGCTGGTGAGGCTGCATTTGATGGGCGCTGGTGAGGCTGCATTTGATGGGCACTGGTAGGCTGCATTTTATGGGCGCTGGTCAGGCTGTATTGAGGGACACTGGTGGGCTGTATTGAGGGGCACTGGTGGGCTGCATTGAGGGGCACTGGTAGGCTGCATTTTATGGGCGCTGGTGAGGCTGCATTAAGGGGGCACTGGTAGGCTGCATTTTATGGGCGCTGATGAGGCAGCATTGAGGGGCACTGGTGGGCTGCATTGAGGGACACTGGTGAGGCTGCATTGAGGGGCACTGGTGGGCTGCATGTGATAGGCACTTTATTAAAAAGGTGGGGGATACATGGGCAGGGCAAAGGGGGTGGAGTCAGGGGTTTAAGCCAGCCACTAGGGTTGTCTGTCAGTTTAAATCCCAACCATAGCACTGTCTGCCTGCAGTTTGCATGTTCTCCTTGTGCTTGCCTGAGTTTCCTCTGGGTACTCCGGTTTCCTCCCACACTCCAAAGACATGCTGGTATGTTAATTGGCTCCTGTCTAAATTGTTCTAGTATGTGTATGAATGTGAGTTAGGGACCTTAGATTGTAAGCTCCTTGAGGGCAGGGACTGATATAAATGTACAATCTGTGGCGACTGGTGGGTTATTCTTTTGGGGGCAAACAAGTGTGGCACTGACACCCCCCCCTCTGGGAGGCCGGCGGCACGGCACTGACACCACCTCCCCATCCGAGGGGCTTGGCGGCGCAGCACTTTTTTTTTTATTAAAATAATTCCTGATGGCGGCCCTGCCCTTCCGCCCCACACTCGGCATCCTTCGGCCATTGGAAGCCACTGATGATAGAACTCCTGCTTGTTGGAGTTACATTGTCCCGGCACCCATCTCCATTCTCGGCACATTACCGGTATAGGAAATGGCACACTGCCGGCAGCTTACAGTAGAATAAGAATTGCTAGGAAACGGGGAAACTGTATTTTTGGCACGTAAAGTCTCTTCTGCCAAAAGCTCCATCTCCTAATATTTTTTTATTTAGAAGTGAAGATCTGATCTAAAATAAATACGATGTATCAGGAAGACGTATCTTCCAGCTGGCACAGGGCGACGTCGTCAGCTCCTTGTTACTGTAGATATCAACAATAAGCTGCATAGCAAATGTTCCTAAATGTCAAGGATCTCCGTGTCTCTGCACTAATGATACGTATGCTACATATACCTAACGAGGCTTTGTTGTCATTATTTCTTTTATGTTACACAAAGGATAGGGAGAACTATAATAAGTGACAGTTATTTTCAGCTAGTCCAAGAAGATTTAAATCACATGACTGAAAATAAAGATTCCTAGAGGTTCCCTGAGCTTTAGCTAATTGAACACCCATCTGATGGGGTCTTCATAGTTCATCACCACTTGAAAGATCCAGTATCACCACACCAATGATCTTTTTAGCCAACTCTTAAGGGGAGCATTCTTCCCACTGATCACCAATGTAAGAGACATTCCTCCCACTGATCACCAATGTAAGGGACATTCTTCCCACTGATCACCAATGTAAGGGACATTCTTCCCACTGATCACCAATGTACCACTGAACAATGTAAGGAACATTCTTCTCACTGATCACCAATGTAAGGAGCATTCTTCCCACTGATCACCAATGTAAGGAGCATTCTTCCCACTGATCACCAATGTAAGGAACATTCTTCTCACTGATCACCAATGTAAGGGACATTCTTCCCACTGATCACCAATGTAAGGGACATTCTTCCCACTGATCACCAATGTAAGGGACATTCTTCCCACTGATCACCAATGTAAGGAACATTCTTCTCACTGATCACCAATGTAAGGAACATTCTTCTCACTGATCACCAATGTAAGGAACATTCTTCCCACTGATCACCAATGTAAGGAACATTCTTCTCACTGATCACCAATGTAAGGAACATTCTTCTCACTGATCACCAATGTATGGGACATTCTTCTCACTGATCACCAATGTAAGGGACATTCTTCCCACTGATCACCAATGTAAGGAACATTCTTCCCACTGATCACCAATGTAAGGGACATTCTTCCCACTGATCACCAATGTAAGGAACATTCTTCTCACTGATCACCAATGTAAGGGACATTCTTCCCACTGATCACCTATGTAAGGGACATTCTTCCCACTGATCACCAATGTAAGGAACATTCTTCCCACTGATCACCAATGTAAGGAACATTCTTCTCACTGATCACCAATGTAAGGAACATTCTTCCCACTGACCACCAATGTTAGGAGCATTCTTCCCACTGATCACCAATGTAAGGAACATTCTTCCCACTGATCACCAATGTAAGGGACATTCTTCCCACTGATCACCAATGTAAGGAACATTCTTCCCACTGATCACCAATGTAAGGGACATTCTTCCCACTGATCACCAATGTAAGGGACATTCTTCCCACTGATCACCAATGTAAGGAACATTCTTCCCACTGATCACCAATGTAAGGAACATTCTTCTCACTGATCACCAATGTAAGGAACATTCTTCCCACTGACCACCAATGTTAGGAGCATTCTTCCCACTGATCACCAATGTAAGGAACATTCTTCCCACTGATCACCAATGTAAGGGACATTCTTCCCACTGATCACCAATGTAAGGAACATTCTTCCCACTGATCACCAATGTAAGGGACATTCTTCCCACTGATCACCAATGTAAGGGACATTCTTCCCACTGATCACCAATGTAAGGGACATTCTTCCCACTGATCACCAATGTAAGGAACATTCTTCCCACTGATCACCAATGTAAGGGGCATTCTTCTCACTGATCACCAATGTAAGGGACATTCTTCCCACTGATCACCAATGTAAGGAACATTCTTCCCACTGATCACCAATGTAAGGGACATTCTTCCCAATTTTGTTTATTAAAAGTCTTGCAAACAAAAAGCATAAAATCACTATAAGATATACATAAATATACACATATTTACATAAATGAAAATAAATATAGCAAATCTGCTCTCAAACAAAAGACTTTACAGCAAAGCAAAAATCATGTAATCACCAGGAAAGTAAATCTTAATACAAACTCACACCACTACACCAGACAAACCTGCAAGGTCAAGAAACAAACCCGCACCCATTATGCATGCAGCCCTTCTAAGAAACGTCCAACACCATACATCTACCTATTTCTACCTCAATTACCCGCCGGCGCGTTACCATATCGGTTTCAAAAAGTACCGCAACTCCGCTGCAGGGCTCAGCCGCAAGAGACCAAAAGGAGGGACCGCATCTCCACTCCCTTTTTGCCAGGTGGACATCGGCCAAAGTATGGAGCCAGGTCTCTTGCAAAAATAAAATCTCAGCATCAAACTCACTGAGCAAAAATAAGGCCATATCACAAGCTCTTGCAGATTTAATGCTGGCGACATTAATGGTCGCCACCTTTATCGGAGGGGGAACTGCCATCAGGATGATTGGGGTAGTCGTTTCTTGACCTTCACCACACTCTCATCACCAGAAACCGCTCTCTTCAAACAACGTGACTCATCCATAGATGAAAAAGAAGAAGACAAAGACATCTTTTCACCTGACAACACATTAAAGGTGCTACCAAGGGGAACCCCTTCTGGATCCGACTCTGAGGAAGAGACGACCGGTTTTCTTGTCTTTCTCTTCATTTTTTTCCTCCTCCTAATCTTCTCCCACCCCTCCTCATCCGAATCCCCATCAATGGAATGTGAAACATGGGGTACGGACACCCTTCCATCAGCCCCACCCCCATCCAGCACCCCCACATTCCCCTGACCACGCTTGCGCTGCCGAGGGGCAGGGACTGGAGGCTGAGTGGGAAGATCCGCTAAACCTGCCCCCCCAGCAGCCTCCGCCAGTCTGGAGGATCTACGAATAGATGGATTAGGGACAGGAGGGACAGATTTAGGGACCACATCTCTAGGGGGAACAGAAACAGATGTCACAGACACAGAAGGGACAGACTCAGGGACCACATCACTAAGGGGAACAGAAACAGATGTCACAGACACAGAAGGGACAGACTCAGGGACCACATCACTAGGGGGAACAGAAACAGATGTCACAGACACAGGAGGGACAACAAGAGTTTCAGTGGCCTCATCCTCCTTATCCAGCCTCTGCAGCTCAGCCTCCAACCCTGGCAGGTTATGTAATGCCTCCGGGCATTGACTGTACGGGTGACCAAGTTTTTGGCACAAATTGCACCGAATGTCAGTACAGTCTTTAGCCAAATGGCCAAGCTCCTGGCACAAAGAACATTTCTTGCGGGTGCAGGTGGAGGCAAAATGGCCCTTGTCACCACATTTATTGCACACCTTAGGCTGACCCTGGTAAAAAATGGTCAGCCTATCCCTCCCCAGAAAGGCTGAACAGGGCAGATGTTGAACAACATTTCCCTGCACCCCCAATTTTAGTGACACTGTCCAGGCCCCTGTCCATATCCCATGCTGATCAAGGACCTTCCGCAGTGGAGCGAGGACTTCACCATAGCGGCGTAACCATACTACCAAATCAGCCTCTGGGATGGATTCGTTACGCACAAGGATCGTCACTGATTTTATTAGAGGCTGCCTGGAAACCACCTTTGGCATCCAACCATTCCACTGCGGAAGGTCCCTGCGCCCCCTAAAACGTTCCCAAAATAAATCCAGACCCTCAGGTTTTACAAAGGATAAATCAAATTCCCAACTCCCAACGGGACAAATCAAAGCAAAAATGTCTGCGACTTTGAACCCCATTTCCAGGATCAACTCGGCCACCCTCCCCCTTACTGGTGGGGTCCCCTCCCCCTCCCACTTCAACTGGACCACGTTTCTCCGCTTATACCCACCAACCATCCCCCCACTAAAACCCCCCAAATTGTGAACACCAACATTTGCACCATTCCCCCCACCCTCCCTGGTGCGACCCCCCAAAACTGATGCGTAGCTCCCAGCAGATAAAACATTGGTTTGTTTTGAACCATCTGACACATTTGCAGCAGATATCGATTGCACAGATTTGGTCTGAACAATCGGCGAGTCTTTCCTCTGCTGAGCAGGAGGAGAAATGTCATTTTTATTTTTCCCAGCAGTATTAACCCCTTCACCACCCACCACATCCATTGTTTTATCATTACTGTCATTCTTAGTACTTGCTGGAATATTCACAGTTCCTGCAGTCTTCCCAGCAGTGTTAGTTCCCACTGCTGTGCTTGTAGAAGCTTCAGCTGGTCGGTTCTCTTCTGTCAGGACAGGGTTGTCATCAGGGGATAGTGCAGGCTGGTCTGACACTGCAACAGGTGAAACCTCCATTGCTTCTTCCACTGCACATGGTGCAATATGCTGATCCCCTCCCCCACCACAGGGAGGCTCAGGTGAGGCAATCTCATTGCTGGTAACAGGCATACCTTGTGCTGCAAACTTAGAGGAACTACAGGTCCCAGCAGAAACTCCAGGCAGCGCTTTGCACAAGGCCTTCCCTTTCTGCTCCTTAGTCAGGACACCGTCCACCACAGCAGGTTGGGCAGACATGTTGGAAGGCAGTGAGGGGTGCTGACATTTCTCCACCTGTACTGGCTTGGCTTCAGGGACTTCTGTTAAAGCAAGCTTGTTTGCTCTCAGGGGTGACTCCATCTCCTGGATACATTTCAGGGTGCCATGCTCACTCTCAAAACCCTGGCTGGTTGCCGTCGGCGATTCCAAGCCCTGACATGGAGGGAGAGGTGCAGAGGCAGATGGACCCGCGTCATCCATTATCTGAGGCTGGTCCTTGGAACTTGCTGTCTGGCTGGCAAATCTCCTCTCATTAGCAAACTTTTCTCCACTTTTATCTTTCAGCTTTTCCAATAATAAAGATTGTTCCTTTACCTTTTCCTCCAATTCCTGCAACTCAGGCTTCATGGCCAAACGATTTTTACTCCAGGCCTGGAAATACTTGATTTTGAAGGATTTGTGTTCAGCCTTCAAAATTTTAAGTTTTTCTTCAGCTCTTCCAATCGCCCTAAAGCGATCAATGCTCTTCTGACTGAAGACATTCGCATCCACAGCAGGGCCTGGACCTACAGACAGATCCTCCACCTCCTCCTCACTAGGCCCCGTATCATCAGGGGGATCCGTCCCGGGGCCTCCCCCAGGATCAGGCATTATTCCTGGGCCAAGCTAGCAGGCAAGGCCCAGGCTTGAAAAAGGTTGGATCTCTCAGAGAGCTCCTTGGGTGTGTCCTCCTCCTTCTTCCCACTGATCACCAATGTAAGGGACATTCTTCCCACTGATCACCAATGTAAGGACCATTCTTCCCACTGACTACCAATGTAAGGAGCATTCTTCCCACTGATCACCAATGTAAGGAACATTCTTCCCACTGATCACCAATGTAAGGGACATTCTTCCCACTGATCACCAATGTAAGGGACATTCTTCCCACTGACCACCAATGTAAGGGACATTCTTCCCACTGACCTCCAATGTAAGGGGCATTCTTCTCACTGATCACCAATGTAAGGGACATTCTTCCCACTGATCACCAATGTAAGGAACATTCTTCCCACTGACCTCCAATGTAAGGAACATTCTTCTCACTGATCACCAATGTAAGGAACATTCTTCCCACTGATCACCAATGTAAGGAACATTCTTCCCACTGACCTCCAATGTAAGGAACATTCTTCTCACTGATCACCAATGTAAGGAACATTCTTCCCACTGATCACCAATGTAAGGGACATTCTTCCCACTGATCACCAATGTAAGGGACATTCTTCCCACTGATCACCAATGTAAGGGACATTCTTCCCACTGATCACCAATGTAAGGAACCTTCTTCTCACTGATCACCAATGTAAGGAACATTCTTCTCACTGATCACCAATGTAAGGAACATTCTTCCCACTGATCACCAATGTAAGGAACATTCTTCCCACTGATCACCAATGTAAGGGACATTCTTCCCACTGATCACCAATGTAAGGGGCATTCTTCTCACTGATCACCAATGTAAGGGGCATTCTTCTCACTGATCACCAATGTAAGGGACATTCTTCCCACTGATCACCAATGTAAGGAACCTTCTTCTCACTGATCACCAATGTAAGGAACATTCTTCTCACTGATCACCAATGTAAGGGACATTCTTCCCACTGATCACCAATGTAAGGAACATTCTTCCCACTGATCACCAATGTAAGGAACATTCTTCCCACTGATCACCAATGTAAGGGACATTCTTCCCACTGATCACCAATGTAAGGAACATTCTTCCCACTGATCACCAATGTAAGGGGCATTCTTCTCACTGATCACCAATGTAAGGAACATTCTTCCCACTGATCACCAATGTAAGGGACATTCTTCCCACTGATCACCAATGTAAGGGACATTCTTCCCACTGATCACCAATGTAAGGAACATTCTTCCCACTGATCACCAATGTAAGGGGCATTCTTCTCACTGATCACCAATGTAAGGAACATTCTTCCCACTGATCACCACTGTAAGGGACATTCTTCCCACTGATCACCAATGTAAGGGACATTCTTCCCACTGATCACCAATGTAAGGAACATTCTTCCCACTGATCACCAATGTAAGGAACATTCTTCCCACTGATCACCAATGTAAGGAACATTCTTCCCACTGATCACCAATGTAAGGAACATTCTTCCCACTGATCACCAATGTAAGGGACATTCTTCTCACTGATCACCAATGTAAGGGACATTCTTCCCACTGATCACCAATGTAATGAACATTCTTCCCACTGATCACCAATGTAAGGAGCATTCTTCCCACTGATCACCAATGTAAGGGACATTCTTCTCACTGATCACCAATGTAAGGACATTCTTCCCAGTGATAACCAATGTAAGGGACATTCTTCCCACTGATCACCAATGTAAGGAGTATTAATAGGCAGAACATTGTGTCAGGATACAAAATATCTCTTTTGTATTGGAAAGTCTGTTTTTACTTAGTAGGCCTTCCTGGGAATTGTTGGTCACTATTTCATTCATTCGTGGCTCTCCTCAAAGAATTATGAGCTTGTACCTGCTGCCCAGGAAAAGCTCTAGAATACCGACATTGGCGGGGATTTTCTACATCAAAGAGCTGCGTTTTCCGTAAACCGAGACTGCTCCCCCCTTCCCCCCCCTCCAATCCTCCCTTTATTCACTCCAGTTCCACGTCGCTGGAGGGCTTACTCCTCCTAATCCATCTTAAAGGCAGACATATTTCTAAAGTTTAAGCCTATCAGTGACAAAAAAGAAAGACAGGTTTTTAAAGCTGACCTTTACAAGTTCAAAGGGCCAATGGGTGACCCCGTGACAACTAATCAGATCTTTGCTTTGATCAGACTCAGAGGAAATAAAAAACGCCTGTGTGGTGTCATTAGTTGGATATTTGTGCTATCAGTACATTTAGGATTATTTCTAATACCAGAGAAATGGTGACTGCGGTGGTGTAGCCTATAGAGATCAGTTTGAGCTACAGGCAGCATTTGAATTAAAAAAAAAAACAGCAGCGGACTAGACAACTGACAGCTGTTGCCTGATTGGTTGAAGGGGCAGCCCCCCCCCCCCCCTGCCACAAACACAGCTTGATTTAAAGGGGTTGTAAAGGTACAATTTTTTCCTAAATACCGTTTTTATCAGGGTATTGCGCGCTCCGGCGGATAGTGGACCCGACATTCCTGTAAAAAAAGATTTTAGTACTTACAGTTTTGTTGTCTTGCGCGGCGTCCATCGGCGACCTCGTCGGGTCCGGCGTCCGTCTGCGGCTTCGGGTGTCCTCTTCGTCGGGTCCGGCGTCCTTCTGCGGCGTCCTCCCCGCTCGATCCCCGCTTTCCCGCGACGATTCGGGCAGGCTCGGCTACTCTCGCGCTCACGTCCTGTACATCCAGGACGTGAGCGCAAGAGGAGCCGAGCCTGCCCGACTATACACAAGTGTACTGCGCTCGGTATATGCCGGCGCAGTATTCAAACTCGGCGCGGGAAAGCGGGTATTGGCGTATATCGCGCACCCACGATTTTGCCCTGATTTTCAGGGCAAAAAAGTGCGCTGTATACGCCGATAAATACGGGCTTCCTTTACCTTAGTGCAGTCCTCCTTCACTTACCTCATCCTTCCATTTTGCTTTTAAATGTCCTTATTTCTTCTGAGAAATCCTCACTTCCTGTCCTTCTGTCTGTGACTCCACACAGTAATGCAAGGCTTTCTCCCTGGTGTGGAGTGTCGTGCTCGCCCCCTCCCTTAGACTACAGGAGAGTCAGGACGCCCACTAACACATAGCTCCTTTCTCTATCTGCAACGTAGATGTAAACATCCCTTGTGACAGTAATAGGTGGTGACAGGTACTATTTATGGATGGATCGGGGTCTTAAAGACCTCCGATCCCTCCTTTGCACTTCAAAGTATTCAGATCGCCGAAAACGGCGATTCTGAATACTGTGTGCTTTTTTAAATCCGGCCCTATTGGCAGCCGAGAAACCCGGAAGTGACGTCATGACGTCGCTTCCGTGTTTTCATTGCGGAGACTGAATTAAAGCCTCCATCCGGCGCCTGGACACTGGAGGCGCCGGATGGAGGATCGGGTCTCCCGGTGGGACGGGAGGCCCGGTCAGAGCGGCGAGAGGCGGCGGGAGGGGGGATATATGCGTACGCATACCTCCCAACATTTAAAAAGTCCACTGCGGGACAGTTGTTGAGCGGGGTGGGGGAATCAAAGTTGTTGAGCGGGGGGGTCGAAGTGGTCAAAGTTGTTGAGGGGGGGTCGAAGTTGTTGAGGGGGGGGTCGGAGTTGTTGAGCGGGGGGGGAGTGGATGCCTCTTCAGCTCCGTCCGCCTCCTCCTGCAGTACTGAGCAGTGGGGGGGGGGGACTTGGATCCTCTCAGTGCAGGAAATTTAACCCTTTTGCAGGACTGCGGGAAAATGCAGTCAGTGCGGGATAGTCCCGCAGAATCCGTGCTTGTTGGGAGGTATGCGTACGCTCGGCGTGAAAGGATTATAGTGCCGTCATACGTGTTGTACGTCACCGCGCTTTTTTGCTAGAGCATTTTTTTTTTCACGATCGTGTGTAGGCAAGGCCGGTTTAATGATCGGGTTGAAAAAAACGTCGTTTTTTCTAGAGCCTTAAAAACTTCATTTTTTACAACACGAAAAACGGTCGCGTGTACGCGGCAAAAGGATCATTATAACAACCAGGCAACTACGACTTTCAGCAATAACAGCCCATGTTTTTTCCCAATACAGAATAGATACAAAGCGCATTGCATTGCGGAATTGGGGTCACAGCCGGATCTGGGGGGCCTGGCTTCCATAGCTACATCATTGTTCCGGTTTATCCGAATGTAATTGAGCGAGAACAATGGATTTGATACACATTTTAACAGATGAAGCTAATTCTCGGCTAGAAAGTTGGTTAGATCCACTTAAAGTCTACATCATTCCCAACAGATGGGGCCTAGCACAGGCCCAGAAAAACATCTCTTGTCCTGTAATGTAATGTGAGATTTGCATCATCTATAAACAGTTCTGGCAGATGGTGAGTCAGATTTAACCTACATTTTGTCAGTATGGAGAGCCGGTTCCTGCGCATACCAGTCTGTTAAAATGACAATTAACAGGCTGTGTGCCAATAGCAGCGCAACTTGAGCAACATTAATACATCATTACTGTTTTTCTTTTTTTTGTTCCGTTCCAAACCTACTTTATAGAAACCAATGCAGTTGACGGGAAGGAGGGGGGACACCCAGAAGGGCTGCATGTGTCTCAAGGCTGTGTCTGTGCCTTCAACTAGCCACTTAAGGACCGGACCAATATGCTGCCTAAAGACCCAAGGTGTTTTTACAGTTCGGGACTGCGTCGCTTTAACAGACAATTGCGCGGTCGCGGCTCCCAAACAAAATTGACGTCCTTTTTTCCCCACAAATAGAGCTTTCTTTTGGTGGTATTTGATCACCTCGGCGGTTTTTATTTTTTGCGCTATAAACAAAAATAGAGCGACAATTTTGAAAAAAATGCAATATTTTTTACTTTTTGCTATAATAAATATCCCCCAAAAACATATATAAAAACATATATAACATAACATCCCCCAATAACATATATAAAATAAAAATTTTCCTCAGTTTAGGCGGCTATTTGTTTGCCGTCGTCCTGGATCGCTCCCCGAGGAAACCCGACCGCCGCGTGTAGCGGGGGGGGGTCCCGATCGGACCCCCGACCCACGTCTAGGCAGGGACGTACAGGTACGCCAATGTGCCTGTACGTGCCATTCTGCCGACGTATATGTACATGCGGCGGTCGGGAAGTGGCTAGTGGCATTTTCAGAAGGAGGTCGGCAAAGGCAGTCAACATATTCTTGCCATGACGGGGTTTCCTTTAGAACTCAATTCCAGCCCAATATTATCGTTTTTGATGGCTTGGGTAAGAGTTGGAACGTTGTTCGAATTTTAATTGCTGTGTATGTCCCCATTGGGGGAAATTTTCCCTCACCAGGACAAGAAATTAGTGGGTATGGAGGGGCAGGGGCAGCTGCCCTGGGCCCTGTCATGGTTGTGGGGCCCAAAGCAGCTGCCTCATACTTTCCAACTATCCCAGTTTAAATTCCTTTTAAAGTTTTAGGGCCAGATTCACGTAGAAGTGCGGCGGCGTAACGTATCGTAGATACGTTACACCGCCGCAAGTTTTCATCGCAAGTGCCTGATTCACAAAGCACTTGCAATGAAAACCTACGCTGGCGGCCTCCGGTGTAAGCCCGCGTAATTGAAATGGGCGTGTGCCATTTAAATTAGGCGCGCTCCCGCGCCGGACCTACTGCGCATGCTCCGTTTCGAAATTCCCGCCGTGCTTTGCACAAAGTGACGTAATTTTTTCGGACGGCGACGTACGTAGCGTACTTCCGTATTCCCGGACGTCTTACGCAAGAAGGAAAAAATTTAAAATTTCGACGCGGGAACGACGGCCATACTTTATACAGCACGTACGTGTGCTGTGTAAAGTTAGGGCACCAAAAGCGACGACTAACTTTGCGACGGGAAACTAGACTAGCAGCGACGTAGCGAACGCGAAAAACCGTCGTGGATCGCCGTAACTCCTAATTTGCATACCCGACGCTGGTTTACGACGCAAACTCCCCCCAGCGGCAGCCGCGGTACTGCATCCTAATGCCGCGTACAGACGGTCGTTTTTTGCGATGAAAAAAAACGACGTTTTGAAAAACGTCATTTCAAATGACCGTGTGTGGGGAAAACGTCGATTTATGTCTTGAGAAAAACGACCAAAAAAAAATTCGAACATGCTCGAATTTTTTGTGTCGTTTTTCAAAACGTCGTTTTCTGTGTCAATTAAAATGATAGTGTGTGGGCAAAACGACGTTGAAAACGACGTTTTAAACCCGCGCCTGCTCAGAAGCAATTTCTGAGACGGGAGCGCTTGTTGTGGTAAATCTACTGTCCAGAATGGCTTCAGCACATTCGTTCGTTTTAATAGTAATGAAGAAAAGACTGCGCAGCATTTGACACAATGCATTTAAATGCTACACTAAAACCCTAGTTTGTTGTGGCTCATCTTGTTACATAGTTCTGACAACCTTTTTTGTTTTTGAATTATTTTTGTTAATTTTCTTTTTTTTTTGTTTATGCACATCTCCATGTCCCTTTTTTATTTTGGGTTGTTTAATGTATTTGAGCAAATGAATACCATGTTTAATGTTTGTTATTTTGGAGTGTGTGAAGTCACCACAACAACATAATATCTTATTATGCAAATTACCCACAAGGAGGTTGTTGTCCCTTGTTAATTTTTTTTTTTTTTTTTTTTGGTGAAATGTGTTTGCCTCCTCACTAATGATCTCTATATATGTTTTAAAAAAACACATGTGAACTTTTTTCAGAAACAAACAAATACATTTATTCATGTATAAAATAAATAAAATAAACTTAAACACATCTGTCAAACCAAAACATAAAAAAAAAAAAAAAAAAAAGCCCGGAATAAAGTAAAGGAGACCCTGCTTGGATTTTGCAAGGCAAGGGTCCAGCAAGCAAATAATCCAGGCTGGCAATGCCAATGTTTTGGGATTAGGGGCACCATCTCCTCACTTCTTCCTCTTTGGTTGAGGCTTCCCTGCAGGCTTCCCTGCAGGCTTCCCTGCAGCCTTCCCTGCAGCCTTCCCTGCAGCCTTCCCTGCAGCCTTCCCTGCAGCCTTCCCTGCAGTCTGCCTCCTCGGGGGCTGGGTTTCATGAGCCAAGTTTGTGGCAGGAACCAGAGCAGGCTCAGGAAGAGGAGGAGAAGGATCAGGAGCAGGAGAAGGAGCAGGAGTAGGAGAAGGAGCAGGAGAAGGATCAGGAGCAGGAGAAGGAGCAGGAAGAGCAGAAAGCACAGGAGTGGGAATCAGCCCAAGATCTATATTTTCATGTAGGTTGCCCAGTGAGGCCATGCTTATGGCCTTGAATATGATGTATTCGCAGCGCACACGCTGGGCCCGCTCTAGATTTTGTAGCTTGGCTGCGATGAGCGCTGCGAATCCCTCTTCCTCAGATGGTTGTTCTCTGATGGCCGCAGCTGCTTGACGGAGAATGGCCTGGGTCTCCTCCTCCATTTGCATCAGTCTCCTTGTTCTTTTTCCTGGAGCGCGAAAAGGAGGGATCTGGGAGATGCAATCCCGCCTGCGTGACTCCTGTATCCCACTGGGGCCTGCCACCTCCTGGCTCCGAGTGGCCTCTGCCTCACCCTGTCTCCTTGTTGGGCCTGCCACCTCCTGGCTCCGAGTGGCCTCTGCCTCACCCTGGCTCCCTGTGGGGCCTGCCTCCTCCTGGCTTTGCTCTGTGTGTGTCTACAAAAAAAAGGATATTATTTAATTTTTTGGCTTCATTAATCACACACATTTTACAAATCATGACATATGCGAAGTGAATGCGGAAATAGATTTAAATGAGGCCCGCCATCCCTAATTATGTTGCCCCTTACCCAGCTTCAGATATTTGCCCCCTGGAGTTGTGTGGGGGGGGGGGGTTGATGCTGACTGAACCTGCTAAGTAGGGTGCGTTTCTCAAAGCTAGGAATGTCTGTTTAGTTAAAAAAAAGTAGAAAAAATGTTAATGAACACAAAGTTTGTTAGATATCTGTGACCCCTTCCAGGTGTCTAGCGTTTACCCCCCTAATGGCGTAACATAAAATTACCCACAATCATTATGACCTCTGCATTTATGTATCTTGTCCCCATTCTGTTTTGGCCGTATTGGCTATTGCTATTTTACCAATGTTTTGACAACTCAGCTAAATTTTACACCACTTGTAACCTACATTTCTAATCATTATTATACTTTGCATTTCATTAATTAGTATTAAAATGCAATACCTGGCTCGATGGGTCACAATCTGTGTCCTCCATGAAGTCTAGATCTTCATCAGATGTAGCCTGCTCTTGGCTGCCGGGAAGACTGGACTGATTCCTTGGGGGAAGGGTAGACACGGATGCCCGTGTTTCGAGCTGGTCATCAATGAACTGCATCTGACCATAGTACCACAGGTTGGGTTTGTAGATGCTGTCAGCTGCAGCTCCAGATCTCATAGAGGCCAGGACTTGTGACCGTTGGGTCCTGTAGGTGCCCCTAATCGAATTAATTTTGTTTTTGACCGTGTCAGTAGTTGCGTGTGGGAGCCTTGGGCTAACAAATGCAAGCAGGGTCTCCAGTGCTTGCTTCCTGGCATCTTTGTTTTTGTTGATTTTGCTTTTTGTTTGCCAGAGCACAGGAAGTTCTTTCCAGCGTTGTATAAACTCCGTGAAAAATTCTGGCTCCTTGAAGGGGTCCATAATTTCTGTATGTAAAAATTAAATAAAAAAAAGTGTCAGTAAAGCCACTACTACTACAACAAGCTTTTACCCCAGGGATCTGCAATTAGTGGACCTACAGCTGTTGCAAAACTACAAGTCCCATCATGCCTCTGCCTCTGGGTGTCATGCTTGTGGCTGTCAGAGTTTCGCTATGCATCATGGGACTTGTAGTTCCGCACCAGCTGGAGGTCCGAGAATTGCATTTCCCTGTTTTACACCATATCATCTAGCCCACAAACTGATCCACTCTTCAGTAATAGAAATGTCAAAAATAGAGTTACGTACCGTCGTATTTCACGATCGTTTACTTCCGCCTTTTTCTTCAGACTGTATACGTCGCTTTCAATGACGTCGGATCCCTTTAAACACTGCGCACGTGTGACGCAACGCACGATACCCCGCCCCTGACGTTCCGTCTCGTCCTTTACACGCCCCTTTCTCGTTCTTTTTTTGTGGGTGTGATTTATGGTGTTGGAAGACAAGCAGCAAAAAATGTCAGGCTCAAGACATGAGGTAGGCCAGGCCCAGGCAACAGGAAGATCCAGGCGGAGGTACAAGGCCAAAAACATGGCATTCCAGGAGATGGTAGAGATGGTCACCATCTTCACTAATGAAGATTATGATGGGAAGCACGGGCCTTACCTGCACCCCAATAAGGTTAAGGCGGACATTACTGATAAAGTAATCAGAAGGCTCCGGCTGAAATTTGGTGAACGCAGGTCAAGAGAACAAATAAGAAAGAGGTGGTCAGACCTGAAAAAAAGAGAGCCAGAGCAACTTCGGGCAATAAAAAGATTGATTCGAGCAAAAAGTAAGTGAATTTTATGTTCCCTAATTTTAGGTGTTTGTTCTTTGTGCCATGTGCTTTTCCATTCAGGTTGAAATGTATTTGTGTGGGCACTAAAAATTGTCGTATGTGTTGTCGTTCATTCGTTAATTTAACTAATATAAAACGACGAGATTCCCGATAATTTGCAACATGCCTATTTCACATGGACAAATTGTAGTGCAATCACTGTATCAGCCACAAATAAAAACGTATTTGTCTGATTTATGTTATAACGAACGACGACTCATACGACCATTTCCTGTGTTCCCAAATATTCCAGTTACAATAAATTTATTGGGTTTAATGTGACATCAATTTGTAAACATTTATGTACATGTTTACCTAATTAGATCTTAATAATTTCGATATAAAATATGCACAAAAAGGACAGTATACTCAGCAGAGGATTTATACACATAGGGATTTATTTGTTTGAAAATTGTGAGCTAAAGTTTCATCTAAAATTTTTCCATTGTGTTTTCCCTTTCTTCAATCTCGTAGGGCGAAAGGAAGCATCAAGGCAGGACGCAAGTTCACAAGCCACACCCCCGAGGGATCTTGATGAATGTGAACCTGCCACCACATCTGGTAAAGTATCATATTCAAAAGATACCCAGGTAATGTAGATGTAGGAGAAACATATTTGTAATACATGGTTTGCTTGCACATTTCAGGAGCAACTCGTGCTGGCTCCTCAATTGACAGGGACACTGCCCAGCTCCTCATTGCCGAAATTTGGTCCTGCCGGGAAAAGAATGAAGACCTACAGATAGCAGCCCGGAAAATAATAAAAAATGCAAAAAGTGTTGAGGTCCAGTTGAAAAATTTACTGGATGTTTTGGGTAGGGTGTGAAAAAAACCAAAAAAAAAATAAAAAAATTATTTCATCTCATTCTTGAATTAAAAAAAAAAAAAAAAAAAAAAAAAAAATTTTATATGTTTACTGATCAAAAAAATACAAAAAAATGAAAAAAAAAGATTTTATATGTTTACTGATCAAAAAAATACAAAAAAATGAAAAAATAAGATTTTATATGTTTACTGATCAAAAAAATACAAAAAAATGAAAAAAAAAGATTTTATATGTTTACTGATCAAAAAAATACAAAAAAATGAAAAAAAAAGATTTTATATGTTTACTGATCAAAAAAATACAAAAAAAAAAAAAAAAAAAATATGTGATTTTACTTGTTCGACCAACCAAAAAACACATGTGAGACTGAAAATTTGGTTTCACAAAATATGTAAAATAAAAATTATGCAGATCAATATATTTGTGGCTTGTTATTTTAGATCAATGATGACATTAAACCTAAAAAAAAGTGAAATTTAGGCTGGGAACATAGAACGAGGAAGGATATTTAGTCCATCCAAAACACATGCAACTATGATAACCTAGGAGACAAAGAAAATACACAAACATTCAAAACAATAAGAACAAAAAATACAATGTTTCTTGCATAAAATATTTATTATGTTCATTCACCAAAGATCAGGCATTGGAATGGCCCCCCTACCCATAAAATAGTCAACATATGCCTGGCGCACTGCACGTGCGTTTCGGGGGGCCAAGCCTGGATGGCCTGCCTCATGGGCCGCCTCTGGGACATCAACTCCCTCATCAGGCAATAATGTCAAATAATTTGAAGAATGTCTTCGTAGAAAGTTATGTAATATACAACAACATAAAATAATATTGTTCCACTTATATTCTGCCATGTTTATGGCGGTTAAAAACAAGCGAAATCGACTGACCATAATGCCAAACGCATTTTCCACCACTCTTCGGGCTCTGGCCAGCCTATAATTAAAGACCCTCCTCTCATGGGTGAGGGCACGTTGGGGAAATGGCCTCATGAGGTGGGGACCCAAGGCAAATGCCTCATCACCAATAAAAACGAAGGGCAGCCCCTCTTCATTATCCTCCGCACGTGGCAATGCAAGGTCCTCCGCCTGAAGCCGTTGGGCAAACTCGGTCTCGGCAAAGACCCCGCCGTCTGACATCCGCCCATTTTTCCCCACATCAACATAGAGAAAGTCATAATTGGCAGACACCACCGCCATCAGTACGACACTGTGGAACCCTTTGTAGTTGAAATAATGGGATCCAGAATGGGGTGGTGGCACGATGCGGACGTGCTTGCCATCAATAGCTCCTCCACAGTTTGGAAAATTCCATCGCTGAGAGAAGTCCGCTGCCACAGTCTGCCATTCCTGTGGTGTTGTGGGGAACTGTAAATAAAGCAGAATTTTTTTTTTAAGATAGTACATTACTAACAGAATATCAGCAAAGATTATTGGATCCTAAAAATAAAAAATATTAGTTCAGGTATTATTGTAAAAACAACAATATTAAGGGATCACTAAGCAGATTAATCACACCCTCTCATGGTAAGAAAAATTAACATAAAAGTGTGATGGGGCCCCCCCCCCAAGATCAGTTTGTGACCTCCAAAAAATGATGGTTTAACATCAAATTAATACAAATAGACAGTTACAAAAATAACATTGGGGGGGGGGTTGGTCGTGCACTACAATGGAGGAAAAAAATCAAGGGGGATATAGGGACTAAGCTAGGTGGGTTTGCCACTAACAAAATAACCCAAAATGGACATGTGGGCTAGATAAAAAATGCATGTAGGACCCAAAAAAAATACAATAATACATGCATGGAGACAAAGGTAACATTACCAGCATATTATTAAAAAAAGGTTAATTAGGGACTGTTTAAAAAACAAAAGAAGAAACATAGTCTATGCATTTAAAGGACAGAACTTACCTTAATATAGTCCTCCTGCAAAACCTGGATTATGGCAGAACACGTCTCCGGGATTATGACGCCCAGAGACTGGGGGGAGATGCCCGTCGAGAACTTCAAGTCCTGAAGACTTCTCCCTGTTGCAAGGTATCGCAACGTAGCAACTAGCCGCTGCTCAGCAGTTATGGCTTCCCGCATATTGGTGTCCTGCCTGGTGATATATGGCGACACCGAAGCCAAAAGCTGCTGGAATACGGGGTCAGACATCCGAAGAAAATTCCTGAAATCATCAGGGTTATTTTCTTGGATCTCCCGCAGCAGAGGCATATGAGAGAACTGGTCCCTGCAAAGAAACCAGTTCTTGGCCCACAAAGTCCTTCTCCTCCTCCTCAAGGACCGGAGCCGGGATGCAGCACACATCATAACAACATGCACAGCACGATCTCGGCGACGAGAACGTACCCGCAACATGGCTAGAAAACGGTCGTCAAATCAGATCGGACTAAAAATTCTGCCCTGAAGTACAGAAAGGCCTCTGAAGAACGACCTGCAAAACAGCAACGTGCACACAAGAACGCACTTGCAAAACAAATACGTCCTAAATACAAGCACTGTATCACAGATCCGACTACAAATACACAAACTGTACGACAGAAAACGAAATTTTAAGCACAAACACTGAAAAGCACGAATCGTCTCTCACCAAACTTTTACTAACACGCAGCAACACGATATCAGCAAAAGAGGGCGTCTTCCGCATGCAAATTACCCTTTATAGTCCCGTCGTACGTGATGGACGTCAGCGCGCATTGCTAGAGATTTTTCAAAAAACGATGGTCTGTATGCTACGTCGTTTTTGAAAATGAAGTTTCAAAAACGTCGTTTTTTTCATCACATCAAACGTCGTTTTTTTTTCATCGCAAAAAACGACCGTCTGTACGCGGCATAAGATCCGACAGGGTAAAACAATTACACCTGTCGGATCTTAGGGCTATCTATGCGTAACCTGATTCTATGAATCAGTCACATAGATACTCTGAGGCCCCGTACACACGACCAAGGAACTCGACGTGCCAAACACATCGAGTTCCTCTGCGAGTTCAGTGTGGAAACCGCCGAGGAGCTCGGCGGCCGACTTTCCTCATTGAACAACGAGGAAATAGAGAACATGTTCTCTTTTCGGCCCGACGAGTTCCTCGACGGGTTCCTCGCTGAAAAGTGTACACACGACCGAGTTTCTCCGCAGAATCCAGCTCCGACCGAGTTTCTGGCTCAATTCTGCCGAGAAACTCGGTCGTGTGTACGGGGCCTCAGAGATACAACGGAGTATCTGAGATACTCTGTCGTATCTCCTTTGTGAATCTGGCCCTAAGTTCTGTGCTGTGTCCTGATATCTCAGTGTGAAGTGCTGCTACTAATGCTGCCCAGCTCTGCCCTATTGATGTGTACAGATGACTCACCGCAGACTCTGGCCCGGATTCAGATACAATAGTGTATCTCTCGGTGGGCGTAACGTATCTCAGATACGTTACGCCGCCGTAAATTAGGGCGCAAGTTCTGTATTCAGAAAGAACTTGCGCCCTAAGTTACGGCGGCGTAACGTATGTGGTCCGGCGTAAGCCCCGCCTAATTCAAATGTGGATGATGTGGGCGTGTTTTATTTAAATTAATGGTGACCCCGCGTATTTGACGTTTTTTAAGAACGTCCGTGAACGTTTCCAAGTGCGCATGCTCCAAATTACGCCGCAAACTGACAATGCTTTTGACGTGAACGTAATTTACGTACAGCCGTGTTCGCGAACGACTTACGCAAACGACGTAACATTTTTAAAATTCGATGCGGGGACGAGGCGAACGACATCCATACTTAACATAGGATACGCCTCATATAGCAGGGGTAACTTTACGCCGGAAAAAGCCTTACGGAAACAAGGTAAAAAAATGCACCGGCGGAGGTACGTTTCTGAATCAGCGTATCTACCTAATTTGCATATTCCTCACGTAAATCTACGGAAGCGCCACCTAGCAGCCAGCGTAAATATGCAGCCTAAGATACGACGGTGAAAGAGACTTACGCCGGTCGGATCTTAGGGAAATCTATGCGACTGATTCTCTGACCCCAAGGTTTTTTAGCGGTGGCCCTGAACTGACCTCATATGAATATGGAGATTGGAGACATTGCACTAATATGAGTCACTTTGCTCCAAGCTGAATGTGCTCCGTCTTTATCCTCCTCTACATATATTTTTAATGCTTCTTTGTTGCTATATGCTTTTAACAGTCACAGAAGTTTCACCTCTGCTATTTATAGCCGCTCTAAGAGGAAGAGGAGTTTTGGGATGTGAAAAGCAGGGGCCATGCGGCTGTATCATATCTTATCTTTTCAGTCTGATACCTCGGTCTACCAAAGACTTGGCCTATCGTACCCTGTAGTCCTCCCGAAATGTATTTTAAAGCCGAATTACAGGCTAAAAGCTAAATTGCGCAGTTTGATACATAAAACACTATAGGCCCGGATTCACAAAGCACTTGCGCCGACGTATCTCCAGATACGCCGCCTAAGTGCAAATATGCGCCGTCGTATCTGTGCGCCGTACCCACAAACTAAGATACGCCTCAAAATAGGCTTCATCCCGCCGACGTAACTTGCCTACGCCAGCGTCGGGTGGGCGCACATTTACGCTGGCTGCATGGTGGCGCTGCCATTGATTAGCCATTCAAATATGCAAATGAGGAAAATACGGCGATTCACGAACCTGCGCCCGCCCGACGCAGGCTACGAGAGGTGCGCGTAAGTTGTGCGTCCGGCGTAAAGTTAAGCCCCATAAAGGAGGTGTAAAGGTCTGCATCAGGGAACATAAGCCGGCGGTTTTTACGTAGTTTACGTTGGACGTGTGTCTGGATGGGCGTAGATTACGTTCATGGCGTAGGCAGTGAACCGGCGTATCTTAGTTAGATGTTTCCGACGTGGTTATGAGCATGCGCACGGGGATGCGTCCACGACAAGACGCATGCGCAGTTCGTTCAACGTACTTGTCTGGCTCTCAAACCATCATTTGCATGGGGTCACGCCTCATTTGCGTGGCTTTGCATGGGGCAAGCCCACTTCCACCTACGCCGGCCTGCGCCTTCGAAATCTACGCCACGCCGACGCAGCTTTGGGAGCACTGGCTTCCTGAATTCCATGCTTGCCTCTCTGCGCTGCCTCGGCGTAGCGTACATTGAGATGCGCTACGGCGGCATAAATGTGCGCCGCTGTCTGTGAATCCGGGCCTATGTGACTTTTTTTTTATCTAATAAAGAATTTTAAATTTTGCTCACCCAGCTTTGTAATTTAGGAAGGTGTCGCTGCCAGACGGCATGGGGGCGGCCAATGATCTCACTCTTCTTGGAGAAGTTGGGGACATTTTACACTTCTGTGTTTTGGTGTGGTGCGTTAGTTAAAGCTTGCGCCATATTATTGCTATTGTTTCCATTAAAAGGGATAAATGACAAGTAATGTAAGTTGAGTGTACAATACAGCTGAAACAAACTTAGCCCCGGACCATTATGCAGCTAAAGGGCCCATTTGACACCATTTTGGGACCATTGTAATTTTCACAGTAATTAGTGCTAAAAAAATGCACTGATTACTGTGAAAATGACACTGGCAGTGAAGGGATTAACCACTAGGGGGCGCTGAAGGTGTGGCCTGGCATGACACGTCACTGATCGTCTGTTCCACTGACAGGGAACAGACGATCACTGACACTGCCACTAGGAAGAACAAGGAAAGGTTTGTTTACACTTACCTCTCCCCGCTTTTCAGCTTGGATCCGTGGGCACTGCGGGTGTGGTCACAGAGATCAGGATCGGGTCGCGAGCGCGCCGCCGGTGGCGTGCGCGCGACCCACGTCTGGGCATCTTAAAGAAGAGGTACGTGAATAGGCCCAGCCGTGCTGCTCTGCCGACGTATATCGGCGTGAGGCAGTCCTTAAGTGTTTAAAACGGAGTTCCACCCAAAAATGGAACTTCCGATTTTTGGAATTCCCCCCCCCCGGTGTCACATTTGGCACCTTTCAGGGGGAGGGGGAGCAGATACCTGTCTAACACAGGTATTTTCTCCCACTTCCGGGCATAGATCACCACAGTGACCGCGGTGACTTATGCCACGTCCAGCGCCTACTCTGTCCCCCCCTCTGCTGTCTCCTGGGAGACACACAGGTCCCAGAAGACAGCAGGGACCAGTGGGATAGCGCAGCACGACTCGTCTATGAGCAGTAGGGAACCAGGAAGTGAAGCCGCAACGCTTCACTTCCTGATTCCCTTACCGAAGATGGCGGTGGTAGCACCTGAGAGCCGAGGGACAAATCGGTTTCGGGACCCGACATCGCAGGCGTCCTGGACAGGTAAGTGTCCATAAATTAAAAGTCAGCAGCTGCAGTATTTATAGCTGCTGACTTTTAATTTTTTTTTTTTTTTGGCGGAACTCCGCTTTAAAGTGGATGTAAACCCTCCATACACCCAGTAAAGTGAACAGCCTTAGATGATACACAGAGATGAACCAAACCTTCTGCCAGGGAAGAGGAAGAGAGGAGCAGGATATACACAAGTACTTTTCAGAGCAAGGGACTAACTATTATCTATATAGCAATTAATGTCCCATTCCACGTTGAGTCCCAGAGGACTGTAGCACTGCATGTCAAAAATCTATCTGGTTTCCCTACGTGAAATATGTCTTTTGAGATTGCTCCCTCTCCACCGTCCAGCACACACAAACCAAAGGGACCGGAAGTGACGTGACCAAGACTAGCCTCGACGTACGTTTCGTAAGATTTTGCGTCATCAGGAACGCTTTCTGATGACGTAAAATCTTACAAAACATACGTCGAGGCGAGTTTTGGTCACGTCACTTCTGGTCCCTTTGGTTTGTGCGTGCTGGACGGTGGAACGCACGCCAGCTACGAGTGAGAGCCGCGGGGCACTATTCGGCCACCCGACACGCATGCAGCCTCAGTGCCGGGCTTAGGCACCACATATGTAAACAGCCATTTGGCACTGTTTTTTATTGCTTCTTTTATATAAATAGGATTACACTATTGGTTCCTTTATATTTTTTCCCGCATATCCCATCTATGATCTCTGTCGGAAGAAAGGTTTTTATACTTCTACAGTTTCCATCACTACAGCAAGTAAAAAGGTCACCAATATCTGGTAAGCAGAACCCACTTACGGAGCACTTTGGGTGATCATTTGTTCAGCTGGTGAAGGCATTTATTGTTGACAGCACTTAGAAGATTTTTCTGCACAGAAGAGATAGGACTTTGATTGATCATCAAATATTTGCGATTTTTGTTTCATCTTTTATTCAATGTGGTTATTTACAGGTCACATGTATTGTGTCACTTTAATTATTATTACCGGAGTGTGATTTCTTCGTTTATTAGCCAGATTCAGAAAGACTGGCTTAACTTTGAGGCGGCGTAGCGTATCGCATATACGCTACGCCGCCGTAAGTCAGAGAGGCAAGTGCTGTATTCACAAAGCACTTGCCTCCTAAGTTACGGCGGCGTAGCGTAAATGGGCTGGCGTAAGCGCGCCTAATTCATATGAGGAACAGGGGGGCGTGTTTTATGTAAATGATTAGTGACCTGACGTGATTGACATTTTTAACGAACGGCGCATGCGCCGTCCGTGGACATATCCCAGTGTGCATTGCTCCAAAGTACGCCGCAATGACGTATTGGTTTCGACGTGAACGTAAATTACGTCCAGCCCCATCCACGGACGACTTACGCAAACGACGTAAAAATTTCAAAATTCGACGCAGGAACGACGTCCATACTTAACATTGGCTAGGCCAGCTTTTTGTTCGACTAACTTTACGCCTGAAAACGCCTTACGTAAACGGCGTATCTTTACTGCGACGGGCAAGCGTACGTTCGTGAATAGGCGTATCTCGCTGATTTACGTATTCTAGGCGTAAATCAGCGTTCATGCCCCTACCGGCCGGCAGAACTAGACAGCTAAGATACGACGGCGCAGGCCGTCGTATCTTAGCTACATTTAAGTGTATCTCAATTTGAGAATACACTTAAATGTACGACGGCGTAGATTCAGAGTTACGCCGGCGTATCTACTGATACGCAGGCATAACTCTTTGTGAATCTAGCTATATATCTTTTTATTCACGTATTGCACAGTATTCATACCATGAGGTGTTTGAACGCCCCCTTTATTCAATTTATTAATACCTAAAGTAATATACTTACCTTAGTTAGGGGTTAGCAGACATTTTTTTTTTCATTTTCTAGTCACAACTGATTTTAATAAATAGTTAGGCGCAAAGTACACACTTATCTTTCAATAATGCAGAATCTGACACTAGATGCAGCTTGTCACTTGCCACCAGATGCAGCTTGCCACGGTGCCAGTCACCAGATTGCCACTTGCCACATCGCCTGCCACCAGATGCAGATTGCCACATTGCCTGCCACCAGATGCAGATTGCCACATTGCCTGCCACCAGATGCAGATAGTCACATGCAACCAGATCCAGATAGTCACATGCAACCAGATCCAGATAGTCACATGCAACCAGATGCAGATAGTGACATGCAAGCAGATGCAGATAGTCACATGCAACCAGATGCAGATAGTCACATGCAACCAGATGCAGATAGTCACATGCAACCAGATGCAGATAGTCACATGCAACCAGATGCAGATAGTCACATGCCACCAGATGCAGATAGTCACATGCAACCAGATGCAGATAGTCACATGCCACCAGATGAAGATAGTCACATGCAACCAGATGCAGACAGTCACATGCAACCAGATGCAGACAGTCACATGCAACCAGATGCAGATAGTCACATGCCACCAGATGAAGATAGTCACATGCCACCAGATGCAGATAGTCACATGCCACCAGATGCAGATAGTCACATGCCTCCAGATGCAGATAGTCACATGCCACCAGATCCATATAGTCACATGCCACCAGATGAAGATAGTCACATGCCACCAGATGCAGATAGTCACATGCCACCAGATGAAGATAGTCACATGCCACCAGATGAAGATAGTCACATGCCACCAGATGAAGATAGTCACATGCCACCAGATGCAGATAGTCACATGCCACCAGATGAAGATAGTCACATGCCACCAGATGCAGATAGTCACATGCCACCAGATGAAGATAGTCACATGCTCCCGGTCTCACTGTCTGAGAGTAAATTGTCACTGGTTACAAGATGCCAGGCAGCGCTGGCCCTAGCAACCAGTTCCGGAAATCTAGTTATTAGTTAGTAGGGGGTGGCTGTGTCCTCTATTTCATTCTGGGACATTGTATTGTCCCGGAATGAAGGTGCCCGGGACCCAGGACAGACATGTCAATTGCAGGACAGTCCCGGGCAATCCGGGACACGTGGGCACCCAAGATGAGCCTGGTAGTAGCATTCATGATGGACTGAAGGTGGGATCTTAGTCTAGATGTTGGATATTCCAACACATCTGATGAAAAGTCTGCCAGTTATTGCCAGTATTTGGCACAGGCGGCCTTAGGATCCGTTCTCCTGGCAGCTCTGGTTCCATGACTGATAAATAGGGGAGATACAGCTTTTGGAATTAAGGAGCTGCTGACCTCTCTGGGCTTGCAGATACAGCTCACTAACTCCTCACCATCCTGGGAGCTGGTAGTAGGGGCTGATGGATGGCATGCAGTGTGGCCTAGGGTGACCACGTGTCCCGGACTGCCCGGGATTATCCCGTAATTAAAATGTGAGTCCCGTGTCCCGAGCACCTTCAATCCGGGACAATACATTGTCCCGGAATGAAAAAAGGACTGGCTCCCAGCCTGCCACAGTGCCACTGTAATAAAATATTGCCAAACTCACTGGTTGCTATGGCCGCACCCGCTTGGCGTGTAGCAACCAGTGACGTCACATGCAGAGAGGGCAAAGGGAGGCGGCCCGCCGAGGGAACAGGCCTTTACCAGTACTTCCTCCGACTCCACCTCCGGCCGCGGCAGCAGCAGCAGAGAGAGCAGCATCGCAAGTCACTCACATCACCGCTGAATCCGAGTCCTCCGGCCAGACCTTAACCTCCAGTCCAGTGGCCTCTCGGCGCTGGTGGGCGGCGGCATTCTGCAGTGCCTTAGATCCACCGGCTCGGCTCAGCTGTCCCCGGTCCGTCCCGAATCCCGACCTCCCGCTCCTGCAGTGCATTTCAGGCTGCAACCCGTGGCCGCACGACATCCGACCTCCTCCTCCCGCCCGAGCAGCCCAACTGCCTGCAGGACCAGGGAACCAAGAAGAAGTCTGCCCCACGAGACCAGAGTGACAGAGTCCAGGATTAAAAGGTTAGCAAAGCAAATGAAACCAGAGCAGATGATCAGGTGACAAATAGCTTCTGATGGGGCACAGTGTCAAAGTCACGGCAATTGATGGGCACACTCACACTGGCACTGGCAGCATTTGATCATGGGGCACAGTAGCGGCAATTGATTGGCACACTGGCACTCTGATGAGGCACAGTAGTGGCAATTGATTGGCACACTGGCACTCTGATGGGGCACAGTAGCGACAATTGATGGACACACTGGCACTCTGATGGGGCACTGTAGCAACAATTGATCGGCACAATGGCAGCATCTGATGGGGCACAGTAGCGACAATTGATGGACACACTGGCACTCTGATGGGGCACTGTAGCAACAATGGATCGGCACAATGGCAGCATCTGATGGGGCACATTAGCGACAATTGATGGGCACACTGACAGCATCTGATGGGGCACAGTAGTTGCAATTGATCGGCACACAGGCAGCATCTGATGGGGCACAGTAGCAGCAATTGATCGACACGCTGGCAGCATCTGATGGGGCACAGTAGTGGTAATTGATCGTCACACTGGCAGCATCTGATGGGGCACAGTAGCAGCAATTGTTCGGCACACTGGCAGCATTTGATGGTGCACAGTAGCGGCATTTGATTGGGCACACTGGCGGCAATTGATGGGCACACTGGCGGCAATTGATGGGCACACTGGCGGCAATTGATGGGCACACTGGCGGAAATTGATGAGTACAGTTGCTACGTTTGATGGCACAGTGGCGGCAATTGATGGGCACAGTAGCTGCGTTTGATGGGCACAGTAGCTGCAATTTCTGTTTTTTTTTTTTCAATTTGTTTGCTCTCCCACCAACAAAAATTTTGAGCACCACCTGCCACTGCTTTGCCACACTTGTCAGCCTAATTTATTACTGTCCCCCACTTATCAGCTTCATGTATTACTGTCACAGTAATACACAAAGCCGACAAGTGGGGGTCGGGGGGACAGTAATACATGAAGCTGACAAGTGGGAAATTTGAAGGTGATACAGGGGAACAACAACTGAGGGGACAATAATAAAGAAGGTGACACAAGTTGGGGACAGTAATGAAGAAAAAGGTGACACAAGTTGGGCACAGTAATGAAGAAGAAGGTGACACAAGTGGGGCGCAGTAACAAAGAAGGTGACACATGTGGGGGACAGTAATGAAGAAGGTGAAACAATTGGGGGACAGTAATGAAGACGAAGGTGACACAAGTTGGGGACAGTAATGAAGAAGGTAGTGACACAAGTTGGGGACAGTAATGAAGAAGGTAGTGACACAAGTTGGGGACAGTAATGAAGAAGGTAGTGACACAAGTTGGGGACAGTAATGAAGAAGGTGGCACAAGTTGGGGACAGTAATGAAGAAGAAGGTGACACAAGTTGGGGACAGTAATGAAGGAGAAGGTGACACAAGCAGGGGACAGTAAAGAAGCTGACAAGTGAGGGGATATGAAGGTAACACGGGGGAACAACTGAGAGAACAGTAATGAAGGTGACACAGGGAACAGAGTGGACGCTAATAAAGGTGACACACAGGGAACTGAGAGGACATCGATGAAGGAGACAGAGAGACCTGAGGGGACACTAAACAGGGTGAATTTGATAAACTTGCCAGAGTAAGTAAAGTACGCCACTGTCACTAAGTGACTTTATTAAAAAATAAAAAATAAATTTAAAATATTTTTTTTGGGGGGGCTGTCGTGGGTGCTGGGGGGGGGGTGGCGGGTGTCCCTGAATGGCAGTTTGGAAATGTGGTCACCCTAGTGTGGCCACAGACACTCTCTGTCATGTCATCTGCTCCTCACAGTCTAATCTGCTTGGAAAGAGCACAGAAAGCAAATCTCAGAGCTGAATAGAGGTGAGAGAAGCCCCTCTCCCCCACCCAGATCGCCTGGGGCTTTGATGCTTCTCCTTGCTTGTTAACCCATTCAGCGGAAGGGGATCTGCGCCGCTCTATTGTCCTTGCTTGGTCTTTTATTATTATGTAGGCCAAGCAACTCAGTCATGTAGATTCTTCATTTCTTTCCGGTCGACCAATCTACCTAAAAAATAAATAATAAATAAATAAATAATTGCATCTATTTGTATAATTAGTAATGTATTTTTTTTTTTTACAGCTATGTACAGGTGGTTCTCAAAAAATTAGCATATTGTGATAAAGTTCATTATTTTCTGTAATGTACTGATTAGACTTTCATATATTTTAGATTCATTACACACAACTGAAGTAGTTCAAGCCTTTTTATTGTTTTAATATTGATGATTTTGGCATACAGCTCATGAAAACCCCAAATTCCTATCTCAAAAAATTAGCATATTTCATCCGACTAATAAAAGAAAAGTGTTTTTAATAAAAAAAAAGTCAACCTTCAAATAATTCTGTTCAGTTATGCACTCAATACTTGGTCGGGAATCCTTTTGCAGAAATTACTGCTTCAATGCGGCGTGGCATGGAGGCAATCAGCCTGTGGCACTGCTGAGGTGTTATGGAGGCCCAGGATGCTTCGGTAGCGGCCTTAAGCTCATCCAGAGTGTTGGGTCTTGCGTCTCTCAACTTTCTCTTCCCAATATCCCACAGATTCTCTATGGCAGGCCAATTGAGCACAGTAATACCATGGTCAGTAAACCATTTACCAGTGGTCTTGGCACTGTGAGCAGGTGCCAGGTCGTGCTGAAAAATGAAATCTTCATCTCCATAAAGCTTTTCAGCAGATGGAAGCATGAAGTGCTCCAAAATCTCCTGATAGCTAGCTGCATTCACCCTGCCCTTGATAAAACACAGTGGACCAACACCAGCAGCTGACATGGCACCCCAGACCATCACTGACTGTGGGTACTTGACACTAGACTTCAGGCATTTTGGCATTTCCCTCTCCCCAGTCTTCCTCCAGACTCTGGCACCTTGATTACCGAATGACATGCAAAATTTGCTTTCATCCGGAAAAAGTACTTTGGACCACTGATCAACAGTCCAGTGTTGCTTCTCTGTAGCCCAGGTCAGGCGCTTCTGCCGCTGTTTCTGGTTCAAAAGTGGCTTGACCTGGGCAATGCGGCACCTGTAGCCCATTTTCTGCACACGCCTGTACACGGTGGCTCTGGATGTTTCTACTCCAGACTCAGTCCACTGCTTCCGCAGGTCCCCCAAGGTCTGGAATCGGTCCTTCTCCACAATCTTCCTCAGGGTCCGGTCACCTCTTCTCGTTGTGCAGCGTTTTCTGCCACACTTTTTCCTTCCCACAGACTTCCCACTGAGGTGCCTTGATACAGCACTCTGGGAACAGCCTATTCGTTCAGAAATTTCTTTCTGTGTCTTACCCTCTTGCTTGAGGGTGTCAATGATGGCCTTCTGGACAGCAGTCAGGTCGGCAGTCTTACCCATGATTTGGAGTAATGAACCAGGCTGGGATTTTTTAAAAGCCTCAGGAATCTTTTGCAGGTGTTTAGAGTTAATTATTTGATTCAGATGATTAGGTTAAGAGTTCGTTTAGAGAACCTTTTCATGATATGCTAATTTTTTGAGATAGGAATTTGGGGTTTTCATGAGCTTTATGCCCAAATCATCAATATTAAAACAATAAAAAGGCTTGAACTACTTCAGTTGTGTGTAATGAATCTAAAATATATGAAAGTCTAATGTTTATCAGTACATTACAGAAAATAATGAACTTTATCACAATATGCTAATTTTTTGAGAACCACCTGTATATAGTGTCAAAAATGTATGCAGTACTTTTATATATTCCACATATCATAGATCTAAATACTAACTGGGTGATATTTAATTTTATAAAGCACATATCATTAATAAAAAAATTAATTATTTATAAAAATACTGCTTTTTCCACCCCTTTTTCATCCTTTTTGTACCTTGGTGCTGCCTCCACTCTTTATGCACTCTTCATGCGCAGTACGCAACGTCACTCCAGCTGATATGTTGATCATCTGGCATGACGTTAACACGGCGTATGTGCAGATCGGCAGAGGCAGTTCTTGACGATCAGCTAAGCGCCGAGAGAGAATGAAATTGTAAGAGTCTGTCTCGCTATTGTGGGGCGGGTTGTGGGCGTGTTGAAGGGCGGCTTTTTGTGTGTTTTATACATGCACATATACAGCAACCAGGGTGGATATCAATAAACGATTTGTTTAAAAAAATGTAAATCTAATTTTTTATTTTTTTATATAAAAAATCTAATTTATTTTAATAAAATGCTTTTGGAGCAAAAATCTATTCAAAGATAGTTTTCTATTTAACCACTTGCCGACGAGTCATTATACTGTGGCAGGTCGGCTCGATCCCACGAACCGTCGTAGCTGCACGTCGGTCCCTTTAAGCGGGATAGCAGGAACGCTTGTGCGTGCCCGCTTCACTGCAGGGGTGCTGATGCTCGAGACCGCCGGCCACGCGCAATCGCGGGCACGAGAGTCGGAACCGGAACGTGTGTGTGAAAACAAAAATATATCCAAGCACATTTTTTTGTGCTGAAAATGCCCCCCTCGGGTTATACTCGAGTCACCTTTTTGCGACTGATCTCCCGGACTTTGGGGACCCAGGACTTGGCACACATATAGCCCCACTCTTCCTCTACAAGTGTGCAAAGTTTGTTGTCCGGGGGACCTATGGCCGGGGAGCACCGATTTTTCAAAGTCGGGCACCCCTTCCATAGACTCCCATGTTAAACTGTATTTTCTCCGTTAACTTTGGGGACACGGTACCGGCTGGCCTTAGGTCCCCTGGACCCGAAACTTGGCACACATGTAACCCCAAGTTCTCCTCTATAAGTTTGCTGTCTGGGGGACCTATGGGAGCACCGATTTTTCAAAGCCGGGCACCCCATCTATATACACCCATGTTAAACGTAAGTCTAGTCATGGACACAGTGAGGCATGGGCACAGTGAGGCATGGACACAGTGAGGCACAGTGAGGAATGGACACAGTGAGGCATGGACACAGTAAGGCATGGGAACAGTGAGGCATGGGCACAGTGAGGCATGGGCACAGTGAGGCATGGACACAGTAAGGCACAGTGAGGCATGGGCACAGTGAGGCATGGACACAGTGAGGCACAGTGAATCATGGGCACAGTGAGGCATGGACACAGTGAGGCACATTGAGGCATGGGCACAGTGAGGCATGGACACAGTGAGGCATCGGCACAGTGAGGCATGGACACAGTAAGGCATGGGCACAGTGAGGCATGGGCACAGTGAGGCATGGACACAATGAGGCACAGTGAGGCATGGGCACAGTGAGGCATGGACACAGTGAGGCACAGTGAATCATGGGCACATTGAGGCATGGGCACAGTGAGGCATTGACACAGTGAGGCATGGACACAGTGAGGCACATTGCGGCATGGGCACAGTGAGGCATGGACACAGTGAGGCACATTGAGGCATGGACACAGTGAGGCACATTGCGGCATGCAGGCGGACACCCTAGGCTTATACTCGAGTCAATACGTTTTCCCATTTTTTTGTGGTAAAATTAGGTACCTCGGCTTATATTCGGGTCGGCGTATACTCGAGTATATACGGTAATTCGTTTTAATAAAAAAATGTTTGCGTTAAATTTTTTTTATTAACCATAAAAACGGCCCTCCTAAATCCTCAGCACCAGGCCCATGATGCTCTTAATACGGCCCTGCTGACAGCAACTATCCTTGTAACTCTATAGCCTGCCAATTACATGAGAGTTTACATGGGTTGTGCCTATAAAATGTTCAAGAGACAGCTTACACTAGTCTCAAGAGGCAGCTTAGAAGGAAAATAAATAAATAACACACTCACAGTTACACAAAATAAAAGAATAATTACAATAAAATTACAGGATGCAATTACTGGTTACCAAAGAAAAGGCTGAATGGTTAGAAAATTATAGAATTGCGACCAATGGAAACCATTGCTGGATACACAGCAACCTAAATCATCTGCTTCACACGTCTTTATTTCCTAGAAATAGAACCTTTTAAGCCGGATGGCCTGTTTCAGTTCAAGTTTATTTATTTTTTTCAGACGCCGCACCGAAGAAATAAGTAATAAAGCTGTGACAATTTGAATACAAATGGAGTCTTTCACATATTTTGCAGATAATCTCAGGTGCCAAATACTGGACTCATTTAGATGGTAATATACTGCGTTTGATGTGGTTCACCCAGGAGATGGAATAATCTTTTGTCCTTCCTGGAGAGTTTAATATAAATATGGGATTAGGTTACATGCATATAGATCGACTGCTAAGGGGCGCGTTAAAAATTCTGCACAATCTTATTAATCCGAGCCGAGCAATTTCCCAAATTATTATTTCTCTCTCCTCACAATGAGGTCATCTGGGGAGAAATATAAGGGTTTTGAATTACCGTATTGGAGGTTAAAAATAGAGAGAAAAATGTGTTACTTTCGTGTCTTCGACGCGCTGCTTTCCAAGAAGTCTGAGTTGCTGGCCTCACACACCGCCGCGGCCTTCAGCTTAATAGGTCCGTAAAAGAAGCGTATTCACCTGTAAAACTATTGGCTAAACATTTTGGGGTAGATCCACATACAAATGGATAGGCGCAGCGTATGTGAGATACGCTACGCCGCTGTAACTTACATTTGGCAGGTTCGAATCCCCAAAGAATTTGCGCCGTAAGTTACGGCGGCGTAGTCTATCTCTGGCGGCGTAAGGGTGCGGAATTCAAATCAGCGATTAGGGGGCGTGTTTCATTTAAATGAAGCGCGTCCCTGCGACGAATTAACTGCGCATGCGCCGTCCCTAAATTTCACGCTGTGCATTGCGCTAAATGACGTCGCAAGGACATCATTTTTTTTAACATAGACGTGAATTACGTCTATCCCGATTCACGAACGACTTACGCAAAAAAAAATTCAAATTAAACGCGGGAACGACGGCCATACTTAACATGGCAGGTTTAACTATACGCGCCGAAATAGCAGCTTTAACTATACGCCGGAAAAAGCCGACTACAGACGACGTAAAAAAATGCGACGGCTGCTCGAACGTTCGTGGATCGTTGGAAATAGCTCATTTGCATACCCAACGCGGAAAACGACGTGAACGCCACCCAGCGGACGCCGAAAAATTGCATCTTAGATCCGAAGGCGTACGAAGACGTACACCTGTCGGATCTAACCCAGAAGCCTTCGTATCTTGTTTTGAGGATTCAAAACAACGATACGACGCGGGAAATTTGAAAGTACGCCGGCGTATCAGTAGATACACCGGCGTACTCGCTCTGTGGATCTGCCCCTTTGAATTCACTGCTGGCCCCACTGGGGATGACTATTTTTTTTTATTAGATTTTTTTTAATTAAAAATATTGGCAAAAGGTGACATTTTTTCCAGTTGGCCACCTTTGGATCCATCCACCTGTTCCAGATTTTTATGGTTGATGTGGGTGATATGCATGCTGTGGACCATATATGGGACCACTATAGGCTCTAAGAGATGTGAATAGTTTTTATACATTGAAAACACAATAAAGAAATAAAATATTTTAAGGACTAGGAGAACGGTCCCCAACCGATCACCCAGAAACGAGCCACGTCCCTCTAGTGACGAAACGTTGGGAGGAACGATGTTTTGACGTCACCGTGTTGTGCGCCAGACCCAGAAGATACGGGCTGCTGAATCGAAGAGTCGGCCGGCTCGATTGTATTTTATATGCCTTATCTAACTTCTTCGATGTAAGTGTGCATTTTATGTTATTTTTAAGGGTTTTATGCTATGCCAGTCCCTTCCTTTTTTTTATGTAGAGCATCCTGGATTGCTACGTTGTTTGAGACATCTTCTATGCAATATTGAACCACACTGAGGGATTTATGCTACCAATAGAGACCCCAGGCTGGGATATCAACCATATGCGCATATTGATCTCCTATAATTAGAGATCACATCCATCTGGTAAGCGGCAGTGTTATTGTTTGGTGGAGGCACTATCCTGTCAGCTCTTTTTCCTGGACTATTGGAATATTGGATATATAGATATTGGAAGGAGGCATCCAACTATCCATGGACAGTGTGTGAGATCCTGCTCAGGGCTCAAGTCCTGCAGGAACGCGTGGGAACGGAGTTCCTGCACTTTTTTCACAGCAGGAACTCAGTTCCCTTTGCAGGACTGGAGCAGCCGGGCCGCCCGAGCCAATCCTTCACTAAGTGGCGATGCCCAGCTCGAGTCACTGTCAGGGGCAGCCGAACCTTAGTAATCCTTTATGTTACTGCTGCTTCCTGTATATGGATTCATCGGGTAGTGAGCGGGTATTCCGTCACTTCCTCAATGCCGCAATGTCTCCTGGGAGCTTTTGTCATTGTTCCCAGGAGGAATTGCGGCGGTCTGCCGCGAGTTATCGCAGGATTTAGAAATAACTTGCGGCAGACCTCCTCAATGTCTCCTGGGAACAATGACAAAAGCTCCCAGGAGACATTGCGGCATCGAGGAAGTGACGGAATACCCGCACACTACCCGATGAATCCATATACAGGAAGCGGCCAGTAACATAAAGGATTACTAAGGTACAGTGGATCGGAAAAAAAACATGCGGTTTAGTAATTATGCATATGAGCGTATCTTTTTTTTTTGGTGGGGGAGTGGATCTTGGGTGGGAGTTCCCACACTTTTTTGCCCAGGACTTGACCCCTGATCCTGCTGCTGCCCATCTTGCATCAGAGTCAGCTTGTGCTTGTAGGCGGACATTCTCTATGGCGCCCCTGTGTAGCTCAGCTCGTTATTTGCTGCTGCAAGGACTGTACTCAGAATCTTTAGGAGGAAGATAGGTGTCCTCACGTTACTACTTAACGTTGCTTGAGTATCCCACAGTTACACTGCACCCATCCAAATGTATTTTATTTTTTTAAATAAAGCATCAAACAGAATACCCCAGACTGATCATTGAGCCGGAGGAGTGACTGAGACTGTATGCCTGGCTGCTAGAGCACCTACTGAGAAAAGAACATTGGGACCAAATCAGGGGGGTGAATGCTACAGTGGTAACAAAGTAGGGAAGAAGGTTCCGGGGCTAGCCACTCCTCTTTGCCAATCTATTATCTTAGTTTTGTAAGAGTAAACTGAAATAAATGAGGAATATGCCTCCTCAATGCCAATAATATTTTTCTGGCTTGCTGTTTTACTCCAATAATTGACTCTGCTTCCAGCGATTCCATGTAACCCTGTTTACACACTACTAGTGCGATCTGATCTAAACTGTACCCCCCTACATACCTGTGATCCCAGCACCTCTGCGCTGCAAGAGACATTTCCTGCATACCTATCCTGTCCAAGGTAGCTGCCTGTTTGGAGGGGCGTAACCTGGGAGCCGTCAGCAGTGAAATCCAACCAGGGGTGGGCTGACAACTTATGGGGCCCCCGGGCAATAGAAGATTATGGGGCCCCCAGGCTTACAGATGGCCACCACACCAGGAGGCAGTGCAGAGGCAGGGCAGCTAAAATCTCAGGATTTTCACATCAAAAGCATGTCGGTTTCAGACATATCAGGGAAAGATGTAAAAAAAATACAGATTTTTATATACTGTGCCTGGTTTTATTGAGCCTGGCAACCCTGATGGGGCCCAGGGATGGACTGGGCATTGGGACTACAGGGAGTTTCCCGGTGGGCCGATGGCTCAGTGGGCCGGCTCAGTGGGCCGCAGCGCTCACCTCCTCTCCCTCCCCGCAGCGCTCACCTGGGGGGAAACAAAGAAGCAGGGGGAGGACCAGAGGAGCAGGGGGGATGACAGAGGGGCATGGGGGAGGGGACAAACAGCTGACTCAACAGCTATCGCCTAGGAGTTTCTCACTTGCCTCATCTTGTCCCATAAGGGGGGGCACCAAACTGATTCTTTCCCCCGGGGGAAATAATGTCTAGCTCCCCCACTGGTACTGCCTATAAGAGTACCAGTACCAGCCGTTCTACTCTAATAAAGTAAAACGGCTAGTGGCTAGTGAAGGGGGAGAGGGGGGGTTGGGTGGCCAGGGGCGTGCGGGAGTTGTCCTGCCGCAGTGGGAGAGATCTGTCAAAGTGGGCCAGTCTGGATGAAGTCCAGGGCCAAATTTGTGTCCCAGTCCAGCCCTGATGGGGCCCCTAGTGGCATGGGGCCCTCGGGCACTGCCCGAGAGCCCCAATGGTCAGTCCGCCCCTGAACCCAACACTACTTGCGGGGTGTTCTGGAGAAGGCCAGTAGCAACCAATCAGGGCGGCATTCAGTGACCAAATCACAGTGAACTACTAAAAGCTGAGCTTTGATTGGTTCCTTAGGGATGCTTTCAACTGCTGCTCTTTGCTCTGCTAAATAAGCCCTGGCAATGTACATTTCCACCAGCGATGTCTTTCATAATCCCTATCTCCAGGCATTAATAATCATCTAGGATAAACGCTGATGGCCGCATATACAACCGCGATCTGAATTGCTGCCTAAAGAAAATATTGACAAGCGGATAAATGGCCTTTGGTTTTATCCCTCCTGTAAGTAATAGCGGAACTAATATTGCAGGTAACAACAAACCATCCATCATTTTTATAGGTTTGGGAGTTGAATGAAAGCAATGCGGTCCCACAGCAGAGTTAACCCTTCCAGCACTGCCACCATTAGCAGCCTGTGGAACAGTAGCATGAGAAGCAGCAATAAAATATATTCTACGTACTTTCAAACAAAAGATATCCTCACCTGCTGTATATTTGAATAGGGGGCGAATGAAAGTCTAACTTGTATACTTTTGGGGTGTATTCATAAAAACAAATGTGCATTGCAAATCACTTAGTCAAAGTCCATGCATATTCGCTCTGTGCAAATGGATCAAAAAACAAATGTTATTAGGCTATTTGCTGTGCTGGGCCAATGTTTTTCATTGATTTGAAACAGAAAATACTGCAATTGGTCACTAGATGGCGCTAAGTATCGTAGAAAATTTCCTTTGATGCTTAGCGCCATCTAGTGTGTGCAAAAGCCCCTCCCTACAGCAGCACATACTCATTTTCCTTTTGCTGGCCCGATAGCCCACCAGGAGTGAGGAGAGGAAGCCCAAATCATAAGTTACACAGGATATACCACTTTCTTCCCGCCCGCCCCTCCCCCCCATGTGACAGCATTGGGTGCTTGAGCAGCCAGCCATGACGCACCTCTGTTACATAGGAGGAGACTGAGGAGGAGGAGGAGACTGGGTCACACATACTAAATCACATTTCTGAAAGTACCTGGTACTTTCTTCACTGCAGAATAAGGGGAGCAAAGGGCACATAAGTATATGCAGCTGGTGGGTCTGCCATTTAAGTAGTCATTTTGCTTTCCCTGGGTAAAGCATAGGCATGATTTACTCCAGGTACCGTATTTATCGGCGTATATCGCGCACTTTTTTGCCCTGAAAATCAGGGCAAAATCGTGGGTGCGCGATATACGCCGATACCCGCTTCCCGCACTGTGTTTGAACCACTGCGCCGACATATACCGAGCGCAGTACACTCGGGTATAGTCTGGCAGGCTCGGCTCCTCTCGCGGTCACGTCCTGTGCGTCCTGTACGTCCTTTACGCGAGAGGAGCCGAGCCTGCCCGAATATACCCGAGTGTACTGCGCTCGGTATGTGTCGGCGCAGTGGTTCGAACACAGCGCGGGAAGCAGGGATCGAGCGGGGAGGACACCACGATGGCCGCAGAATGACGCCGGACCGGATGAGACCGCCGATGGATGCGATGGACGACGGGCAGGACGCGATGGATGACGGGCAAGACACCGACGAGGGGCATCCAAACTGTAAGGCCTAGTACACACGAGAGGATCGATCCGCGGAAACGGTCCGGAGGTCCGTTTCCGCAGATAAATCCTCTGGCGGATTTTGATCTCATGGTTGTACTAACCATGAGATCAAAATCCCCGCGGAATTCCCTCCGCGGTGACGTGTCGCGCCGTCGCCGCGATGATGACGCGGCGACGTGCGCGACGCTGTAATATAAGGACTTCCACGCATGCGTCGAATCATTACGACGCATGCGAGGGATGGATTCGGACGGATTGATCCGGTGAGTCTGTACAGACCATCGGATCGATCCGCTGGACTGGATTCCAGCGGATCGATTTCTTAGCATGTTAGGAAATTTTGATCCGCTGGAAATCCATCGCCGGGAAAAATATCCGCTGGATCGTACACACCAGGGGATCTATCCGCTGAAACCGGTCCGCGGATAAATCCCAGCGGATAGATCCTCTCGTGTGTACGGGGCCTAAGTATTTTTTTTTTTCCAGGAATTTTCCTTCAAGTTCGGGGGTGCGCGCTATACGCCGGGGCGCGTTATAGCAAGATAAATACGGTATGTATACAGCACAGATAGTGGGCAATCGAGCGAGGAGGACACCACGATGGCCGCAGAAGGACGCCGGACCGGACGAGGCCGCCGATGGACGTGATGGACTACGATGGACGACGGGCAAGACACCGACGAGGGGCATCCAAACTGTAAGTATTTTTTTTTTCCAGGAATTTTCCTTCAAGTTCGGGGGTGCGCGCTATACGCCGAGGCACGTTATAGCAAGATAAATACGGTATGTATACAGCACAGATAGTGGGCAATTGCCCTCAAGGAGCTTCAGAGGCGGCTCTTTAATTAGGCAAATTAAGGCCTCGCACTCACAGGGGCCTCGCGGCCGCCTAATTTACCTCTGCTTGAATTTTTTTTACCTATTATGGGCATGGTGGGGCCCCCGTGTCTAAGTTTTGCTTAAGGCCTCGCAAAGCCTAGAGCCGCCTCTGAGGAGCTTACAGTCTAAGGTCCCTGTCTCACATTCACACATTAGGACAATGAACCCACCAGCATGTCCTTGGAGAGTGGGGGAAACTGGACTACCCAGGGAAAGATCACACAAGCACAGGGAGATAATGCAAACTCTATGCAGATAGCATCTTGGCCAGGATTCAAACCAAGGACCCCAGTGTTGAAGGGCAAAATATTAAGCCAATGGGCTTTAAGAAAAGCTTCAGGTAAATATGTACCGTCATCTTTAACCACTTAAGCCCCGGACCATATTGCTGCCTAAAGACCCAAGGGGTTTTTACAGTTCGGGACTGCGTCGCTTTAACAGACAATTGCGCGGTCGTGCGACGTGGCTCCCAAACAAAATTGGCGTCCTTTTTTCCCCACAAATAGAGCTTTCTTTTGGTGGTATTTGATCACCTCTGCGGTTTTTATTTTTTGCGCTATAAACAAAAATAGAGCGACAATTTTGAAAAAAATGCAATATTTTTTACTTTTTGCTGTAATAAATATCCCCCAAAAACATATATAAAAAAAAAAAAATTTCCTCAGTTTAGGCCGATACGTATTCTTCTACCTATTTTTGGTAAAAAAAAATCGCAATAATCGTTTATCGGTTGGTTTGCGCAAAATTTATAGCGTTTACAAAATAGGGGATAGTTTTTTTTGCATTTTTTTTTTTTTTTTACTACTAATGGCGGCGATCAGTGATTTTTTTCGTGACTGCGACATTATGGCGGACACTTCGGACAATTTTGACACATTTTTGGGACAATTGTCATTTTCACAGCAAAAAATGCATTTAAATTGCATTGTTTACTGTGAAAATGACAGTTGCAGTTTGGTAGTTAACCACAGGGGGTGCTGTAGGAGTTAGGGTTTACTTTGTGTGTGTTTACTAGTGTAGGGGGGTGTGGCTGTAGGAATGACGTCATCGATCGTGTCTTCCCTATAAAGGGAATGACGCGATCGATGCGCCGACACAGTGAAGCACGGGGAAGCCGTGTTTACATACGGCTCTCCCCGTTCTTCAGCCCCGGGGAGCGATCGCGACGGAGCGGCTATAAACAAATAGCCGCGCCGTCGTCCCGGATCGCTCCCCGAGCGGACCCGACCTCCGCATGTACCGGGGGGGGGGGGGGGGGCCCGGTCGGACCCCCCACCCACGTCTAGCAGAGGACGTACAGGTACGTACATGTGCCTGTCCGTGCCATTCTGCTGACGTATATGTACATGAGGAGGTGGGGAAGTGGTTAAAAAAAAAAAAAAAAGCTTTGCATGAGAAAATGTAATAAATGTTTCAGGGTCTCTTTAAGTCTCTGGTTTGTCTGATATTAAAACTTCAGACTCAGATGTCTAATGAGGAACAAGATGCTGTCATAAATTTCAGTTTGAGCTATTGAGTTCTGTAAACAACATGCCTTTTCATCATAGGAGCAATCGAAAAAGCCTGGAAAACCTGAAATAGAGCCCAAAGCTCCACCTGCTGACTCAAAAGAGGAATGCACAATATTAATAGGCACAATTCCCTGTTCACCTGACTTAATACAAACAAAAGAGAAAACACATTTTAACAATTATGGGCCAGATTCACAGATAACATACGCCGGCGTATCTACTGATACTCCGGCGTATTTTCACATTTGCCGCGTCGTATCTTTAGTTTGAATCCTCAAACCAAGATACGTCGGCTTCTGGCTTCGATCCGACAGGCGTACGGCTTAGTACGCCTTCGGATCGTAGGTGTAATACTCCGGCGCCCGCTGGGTGGAGTTCGCGTCGTTTTCCGAGTCGGGTATGCTAATTAGCTGTTAACGGCGATCCACGAAGGTACGCGCGGTCGTCGCATTCTCTTACGTCGTCGCTAGTCGGCTTTTCCCGGCGTAAAGTTACGGTTGCTATTTCGTGGCTTATATTTAGACTTGCCATGTTAAAGTATGGCCGTCGTTCCCGCATCGAATTAAAAAAATTTTTTTTTTTGCGTAAGTCGTCTGTGAATAGGAAAGGACGTAACGCACGTCGCCGTTCAAAAGATTACGTCGGTGCGACGTCATTTCGCGCAAAGCACGGCGGGAAATTTCAAAACGGAGCATGCGCAGTACGTTCGGCGTGGGAACGCGCCTAATTTAAATGATACACGCCCCATTTGAATTAGGCGGGCTTGCACCGGACGGATTTACGCTACGCCGCCGCAAGTTTACAGGCAAGTGCTTTGTGAATCAAGCACTTGCCCGTAAAACTTGCGGCGGTGTAACGTAAATGCGATATGTTACGCCGCCGGAATTCTATGTGAATCTGGCCCACTATTTCTATTCCTGACTTTAAATAAATAAATAAATCTAAATGAATACACACTCCTTTTAATCCAGCGCAGTCTCTGTGAAATAACTTCTTGTTTTTAGAGGTGCTCCCATATTGTCAGGCAGCTGCTCGTAGCGGTCCAGCGGCTAGGCGCGCTCGGGTCTGTCAGTTGTCAGCAGTGCAGAACTTGTAGAGGACATTTAGCCATCTGCTTGACAGTGTGAAAAACCCAGAAAAGGACACCAAGTGAGGAATGTGTACGCTGTGCGAAGGTTATATTAAGATATTTGCAGTTAATTTGTTTGAAGAAGGAATAAAGAAATCGCCAACATAATTATATACTAGGATCTGCACAAGTGCTGCCTCTTCCAGAAGGGGCGCTGTACATACCCTCTACATGACCTTCTCTTAGCCCCCGTTCACACCTAGGCGTATATACGCCTGTAGTGCGACGCCGCTGCAGCCCCGAGATGCTGAAGGTATGATTTAACATGCACCTCTATGGAGATGGTTCACATCTCTACGCCGAACGCCGTACGCCTGCTGCCTGAAAAAAAGTCCCGGACCTTTTTTTCAGGCGGCTTTCGGCGTTCGGCATAGGAGATGTGAACCATCTCCATAGAGGGGAAATCGCGGTACAAAACACCACAATTTGTCGCCGCAATTCGCGGGACAAAATGCCGCGATTTTGTACGCCTAGGTGTGAATGCAGCCTTATTTGCACCTTTTAACTACCTGCCGACCAGCCGCCGTAGTTCTACGGCGGCAGGTCGGCTCCCCTGCGCGAGAGCCTGTACTATAACGTTGGCTCGCTAAGCGGCCACTAGGGGCGCGTGCGCCCCCCGCTCGTCCCTGACTCCCGTGCGCATGCCCGGCGGGCGCGATCGCCGCCGGCACCCGCGATCACTTGTTACAGAGCGAGGACCGGGAGCTGTGTGTGTAAACACACAGCTCCCGGTCCTGTCATTTATTATAGCAAAAAGTAAAAAATATTGAATTTTTTTCAAAATTGTCGCTCTATTTTTGTTTATAGCGCAAAAAATAAAAACCGCAGAGGTGATCAAATACCACCGGAAGAAAGCTCTATTTATGGGGAAAAAAGGACGTCAATTTTGTTTAGGAGCCACGTCGCACGACCGCACAATTGTCAGTTAAAGCGACGCACTGCCGAATCGCAAAAAGTGGCCTGGTCTTTGACCAGCGAAATGGTCCGGGGCTGAAGAGGTTATAGAGCTTCTATGGACCCATTGGTCAGCATTACAGGAGCAGCAATTGATAAACTATAATAATTGATAAAATGGTAGAAGAAATCAGAAGATATAGAGATACATCCAGGTGTTTGTTTCAATCTTATTTGTTGCTGCAATTTAATCTAAAGCAGAACATCGGCTCCGGTAAGCGGCTCCGTTAATCGGCTCCGTTAATCGGCTCCGGTAATCGGCTCCGGTAATCGGCTCCGGTAACGCTCACCTACCTGTAAATGCTTGTTCAGCCGTCTCCTGTTTTATCAGTACATTTCCAGCAGGCTCTGGGATTATTGCTGAGTCCGGAGTGTTTATAGATGCCATTCTCAGCCTGTGTACTGACAGCAGAAACCATTAAACATCTCATTATTAATTGTCCCGGAGGATCCTGGTAAATATCCTGTAGACGGTGAAGTGCCAAATTGCATTTTGCTCCACTAAGCACATAGCCGCTTTACCGGATTTGCTGCCTGTCCCCGGGAAAGACACCTGAGAGGAGCCTAGTGATGAGCAGAGCCCGGCCAGGCTTCCCAATCCAAGAGATTTACACACGGCCACTTTTTCATTTTCAAATAACGTGGGGCAAGCCAAGACGTTCGCCTCCATCAGCTAAAGTGCAAGGCAAAGGAATGGAGGAAATATTCTACAAGCTGCCATGTTCTTTTAAACCCTTCCCCCGATCCTCCTGGGGGCCCTTTAACTGGGTCTTAAAGTGGTTGTAAACCCTTTACAACTACTGTAGCCTACAGGTAAGCCTAGATTAACCACTTCCCGCCCGGTCAATAGTCAATTGACGTCCGGGAAGTGGTTGTGAAATCCTGACTGGACATCTATTGACCTCCTGCAGGATTACATGCCGGCGCGCGCCCGTGGGGGTGCGCAGCGCGGCGATCGGTGATGCGGGGTGTCAGTCTGACAATCATGGCTGATCATGATGTAAACAGGAAGAGCCGTTGATCGGCTCTTCCTCAGACGCGAGTAGAGGAGAGCCAATCGGCGGCTCTCCTGACAGGGGGAGTTTGTGCTGATTGTTTATCAGCGCAGCCCCCCCCTCAGATGCCAACACTGGACCACCAGGGAGTGCCCCCCGGTGCTCAATAGAGCAACAATAGGGGGGAAAAAAAACAATAAAAAAATAAATTGAACACAATCGATGCCAATCAGTGCCCACAAATGGGCACTGACTGGCAACATGGGCACTGACTGAAATGACGCCCAGCAATGCCATCAGTGCCACCCCTCAGTGTCCATCAGTGCTACCTCTTAGTGCCCATCTATGCCCAGTGCCCACCTATCAGTGCCCATCTGTGCCACCCATAAGTATCCATCAGTGCCACCCATAAGTACCGCCCATGAGTGCCCATCAGTGCCGCCAAAGAGTACCCAGTGCCGCCTATGAGTGCCCATCAGTGCTGCCTATGAGAGCCCATCAGTGCCGCCTATCGATGCCCATGAGTGCCGCCTCATCGGTGCCTATCAGTGCCACCTCATCGGTGTCCATCAGTGCCACCTCATCGGTGCCCATCAGTGCCGCCATATCAGTGCCCATAATTGAAGAAGAAAACTTACTTTTTTACAAAAAAAATCATTTGGGTACAGTGTAGCACGACCGCGCAATTGTCATTCAAAGTGCGACAGTGCTGAAAGCTGAAAATTGGCTTGGGCAGGAAGGTACGTAAGTGCCCGGTATGAAAGTGGTTAAGGCTTACCTGTAGGTGCTTGAAATATCTCCCAGACCTGCACGGTCTAGGAGATATTTGCAAATCGCCGTACAGCGATGTCTCTGGCGCATGCGCCGGAGTTAGAAAGGGCACGCTGTTCCGTTTCTATCTGGGGTCACGCCGTTAAAGGTGGCTCCTGCGCGCATGCGCGGGAGTGACGTCACGCGACTCTGGCCCGTCTCGCAGCCCCGGAAGGAAAAGGGGTGAACAATGGCGGCTCGCTACTAGCGAGGAAGATGGGGACATTGCGGGCTTCTCCTGCAGGTAAGTGTCACATAATGGGCTACTATGCCATGCATACTAGCCTATTATGCTTTACCTTTACTGGGAAACAAAGAGAAAGTAACAGCCGTAAGGGTTTACTTCCTCTTTAACCACTTAAGACCCGGACCTTTAGGCAGCTAAAGGACCCGGCCAGTTTTTGCGATTCGGCACTGCGTCGCTTTAACTGACAATTGCGCGGTCGTGCGACGTGGCTCCCAAACAAAATTGGTGTCCTTTTTTCCCCACAAATAGAGCTTTCTTTTGGTGGTATTTGATCACCTCTGCGGTTTTTATTTTTTGCGATATAAACAAAAATAGAGCGACAATTTTGAAAAAAATGAAATATTTTTAACTTTTTTCTATAATAAATATCCCCCAAAAATATATAAAACATTATTTTTTTCACTCAGTTTAGGCCGATACGTATTCTTCTACCTAATTTTGGTAAAAAAAAATCGCAATAAGCGTTTATCGACTGGTTTGCGCAAAATTGATAGCGTTTACAAAAAAGGGGATAGTTTGATTGCATTTTTATTAATTTTTTTTTTTTTACTACTAAAGGCGGCGATCAGCGTTTTTTTTCGTGACCGCGACATTATGGCGGACACTTCGGACAATTTTGACACATTTTTGGGACCATTTAAAATGCATTGTTTACTGTGAAAATTACAGTTGCAGTTTGGGAGTTAACCACTAGGGGGCGCTGAAGGGGATATGTGTGACCTCATCTGTGTTTCTAACTGTAGGGGGGTGTGGCTGTAGGTGTGACGTCATCGATTGTGGTTCCCTATAAAAGGGAACACATGATCGATGACAGCGCCACAGTGAAGAACGGGGAAGCTGTGTTTACACACATCTCTCCCAGTTCTTCAGCTCCGGGGACCGATCGCGGGACTCCAGCGGTGATCGGGTCTTCGAGTCCCACGGCCACGGAGCTTCGGACCGGGTCGCGTGCACACGCCCACGACCCCACGGCTGGGCTTAAAGAGCCACGTACATGTACGTGGATGTGCCCAGCCATGCCATTCTGCCGACGTTTATTGTTCCTGAGAAAAGCTGACATCGGGGTTGATTTACTAAAACTGGAGAGTGCAAAATGTGGTGCAGCTCTGCATAGAAACCAATCAGCTTCCAGGTTTTATTGCCAACGCTTAATTGACCAAGCTGAAGCTAGAAGCTGATTGGCTCCCATGCACAGCTGCACCAGATTTTGCACGCTCCAGGTTTTCTAAATCAACCCCATTTTCTGCATCCCTCCCCCTCCTCTCTCTTCCATTACCGATTACCTCAACAGGATCTATTCTGCAATAGTGTTGCTCACGAATATTCGTATTGCGAATATTCGTCTCGAATATGGCATATTCGAGTATTCGCGATATATTTCGAATTTCGCGGTGAATATTCGCTATTCCGAATATTCAAATTTTTCCAATTTTATTTTTAGAACAGATCACATCCTAGAGATCTCCATCGACGTCTAAAAGCATTGCTGGTATGATTAGAGACCTTGGGCCGAGTAGCTGAAGTGATCATTTTATCTTGCCGAAAAATCGCAATGTGATTATTCGGCAATCGGAATATCGCGCGATTATTTTCTTCGCCCTATCTTCCGCATCAGAGCCAATCAGAGGGCTCCTACCGCAGTTGTCGAAATTCCGCAATCAATTTCGCATTCGCATTTTGCGAAATTTCGATAAAATATCACGAATATTCTGAGCCAATCAGAGGGCTCCTACCGCAGTTGTCGAAATTCCGCAATAAATATCGCATTCGCATTTTGCGAAATTTCGATAAAATATCACGAATATTCTGAGCCAATCAGAGGGCTCCTACCGCAGTTGTCGAAATTTCGCAATTATTTTCGCATTCGCAATAGCGAAATTTCGCAAACATTTCATTTCGATAAAATATCACGAATATTCGAATTTAGCGAATATTTCTCGAATATTCGGCTATATATTCGTGATATATCGCGAAATCGAATATGGCGTATTCTGCTCAACACTATTCTGCAACCCGCAAAAGAAGCCGTGTCTGCACATCCAACCATTCATGGAGCCCAAGACCAGCTTTCTTCAGCTTGAACATTCACGTGTTATAGAATAGCCACAAATGTGAGATGGTGGTCAGAAGATCGGTGGGATCAGTTTGTTGACTGATCGTGGCAAACCCATGTAAGCTCGCTAGGGCTGAGCGTGTGTATTTATGTATTGAGCAGCTAGCGCTGGCTTTATTTAATGGGAACATTAGTGGTCAACTCTGAAAATCTATTTTAGACAGTGGCCCGGATTCAGGTAGATTTGCCCCTTATTTACGGAGGCGCAGGGCAGCATTTTTGCCCTGCGCCCCCGCAAATTTCCTGCGCTACCCGCGATTCACGGAGCAGTAGCTCCGTAAATTGCGTGTGCGTTGTGTAAACTTGCCCTGCGTAAGGGCGCCTAATGTAAATGATCCCGTAGGGGGCGGGAATCATTTAAATTAGACGCGCTCCCGCGCCGAGCGTAGAGCGCATGCTCCGTCTGGAAACTTTCCCGACGTGCATTGCGGCAAATGACGTCGCAAGGACGTCATTTGCTTCAAAGTGAACGTGAATGGCGTCCAGCGCCATTCACGAATCACTTACGCAAATTACGTAAAATTCGAACGTCGCGACGCGGGAACGACGGGTATACTTTAGCATTGGCTGCCCCTGGGGCAGCCTTACGCTAAACACGGCGTACGGAAACGACGTAAATTGCGTACGCAGGGCTTGCGCAACATTGTGAATCTGTGTTAGTATGCAATTTGCATACTATACGCTGACCACAATGGGAACGCCCCCTAGCGGTCATCGCTAGAATGCAGCCTAAGATATGCGTGGCATAAGAGCCTTATGCCACGCAGATTTTAGGCTGCAGTCGGCGTTACGATGTTCCTGAATCAGGAGCATTCGTAACGCCGGGGCAAGTAAGCAATTGCGCTGTGTAACCTATGGTTACACAGGCGCAATTGCTACTTGAATCTGGGCCAATGTGTTTTCCCCTGAGATGGGCTGTGCCCGTGACTTTCACAGAGGACACGGAATGCTTAATGACTCCTCCAGGGAATTGGACTAGGACAAAATGCTGGCATTTACAAAAACATCCATTTCCTCCACGGCAGAAGAATGGAACTAGAAGAGTCTCTCATGAGGGTATCGTTGTCTTACATGAAATGGATGCCTCTATTCCAAACACATGTTGGAGATGCCAAGCGGGCATGGCCGTCTTAATAGCATCATGGGCCCCTGGGCAAAGTAATGCTGCATTGGGGGCCCCTGCACTTTACCCAAAGAAGCTGGTCCTTGAGCCCACACTGCCCCGAAATTGGTGGCCCCATGGTGGCACTGAGAGTGATAGATACACAGGGGAGGCAGTCTGCCTCCTACCTACTTGATGTCTGTTTACCTGCACTGTCATCATTGTAGGGGCCCCAGAGCATTACTTTGCCCAGGGGCCCATGATGCTATTAAGACGGCCCTGCCAGTGCCTACAATGGATACAGTGCAGGTAAACATAAATCAAGTAGGTAGGAGGTAGGGGATATCTAGGGTGTAGAGGGGTCAGAGTGCTGGGGGATATCTGGGATTTAGAGGGGCAGCCCAGGCTGCCCAAATTTTCTACTGCAGCTCCTATGGGGAAAGGGCAGGGGCCCCCCATGCAGCTGGGGCCCCTGGAGTGGATAGTGCCCAGGTTTGCCCTCTCATTAAGACAGCCCTGCAAGCGGGCACTGGAATGATGACCCACATTTGGGGAACGTAAGCACACAGCTCCCGGTCCTGTCAGGGAGAGAAATGCTGATCTTCTGTTCATACAATGTATGAACATCGATCAGCCATTTCCCCTAGTGAGGCCACCCCCCCTACAGTTAGAACACACCCAGGTAACATACTTAACCCCTTCCCCGCCCCCTAGTGTTAACCCCTTCCCTGCCAGTGGCATTTTTATAGTAATCCAATGCATTTTTATAGCACTGATCGCTATAAAAATGCCAATGGTCCCAAAAATGTGTCAGAAGTGTCCGCCATAGTGTCGCAGTACCGAAAAAAATTCGCTAATCGCCGCCATTACTAGTAAAAAAAAAAATATTAATAAAAATGCCCTAAAACTACCCCCTATTTTGTAAACACTATAACTTATGCACAAACCAATCAATAAACGTTTATTGCGATTTTTTTTTACGGAAAATATGTAGAAGAATACGTATCGGCCTAAACTGAGGAAAAAAATGTTTTTTTATATATTTTTGGGGATATTTATTATGATAAAAAATAAAAAATATTCATTTTTTTCAAAATTGTCGCTCTATTTTCGTTTATAGCGCAAAAACTAAAAACCGCAGAGGTGATCAAATACCACCAAAAGAAAGCTCTATTTGTGGGGAAAAAAGGGACGCCAATTTTGTTTGGGAGCCACGTAGCACGACCGCGCAATTGTCAGTTAAAGCGACGCAGTGCCGAATCGCAAAAAGCGCTCTGATTGACTAGCAATATGGTCCGGGGGTTAAGTGGTTAATGACATTAAAAAAAACGTAATTTTTTACAACCCGAAAAACGGTCGTGTGTACGTGGCATTAGACTGAAGGGAAGGCTGGAGTTCAACTTTCAAAACTTATTTGCTGACTTCAGCAAAGTTCTATCGTTTCTTGGCCAGGTTTTGAGTCAGTCCTCCAGGTATTAGCAGAAGACTCTGCGGTGAAGGGCATGCTGAGACAGATATTTGGCGTCTACAATTTACTGTCCCTGACGGATCTGGATAGGAGTCCCGGAAAGGTGTCCGTTCCTGGAAAGCTTTGATCTTCACTCCTGAGAAAGATTCCTGACATTCTCCCTCTTCTCTCTGCGGTTCCCACCAACATCTCATAGAGGTGAACTGTGAACTCTGACAGATGTCAGGGAGACAAAACCTGGTACCCAGATGTGGCCGCCGTGGTCTACATCACCAACAATGCATCACTTACATCAACACAGGCTGCACTAATGACCTAATGAGGAAACACATTAAGAAGTTTATATGAAAGGAACGGATGGGGGGAAATGTTAAGATTCTGGGAAAGTCTTACAGAGCCAGGTGCAGCTTTATTTATAGTGTAACATATGACGACCTGATGGGGCGAGCTACAACGTCAACATACAGCCGAGTGAGAACATGCAATTATAGGCTACAAAAGAGGTTTGGATAAGTTAGCATAGAAAATACCAGTATTTTAGGCTGGCTCCTACATAATATACAGTACTCTCCAGGGCCGATCTATGCAGGGTGCATGGGGTGCTTTGCACCCAGGCGCATGCAGAGGTGGGGGCGCCGAAGTAGCAGAGTTCTCCCCTCCTTCCTTCTCTCCTTGTTTGTGTTCTGAGCATAGGTGTGTGTCCGTCCAGCAGTGCCAATCCTGACCTCCCTGGGGCCCTAAGCAAAATGACATGGCACATTAAAAATTAGAAGCGGGGGGGGGGGGGGGGCCTGACGACAGTGACATGTCAAATTAAAGAAAGTTGAGAAGCGGGGGGAGGGGGCGAAAATGACTTCTCAGTACTTTGGGGGGCCCTTTGCAGCTTTGCAGGGCCCTAAGCGGCTTGCATAATGAGCCTATAGTGAGGATCGGCCCTGCCGTCCAGAACTGATGTGTCTCTGACCATCTCCTGTACTATGTCTGCAGTCTCTGACCATCTCCTTTACCATGTCTTCAGTCTCTAACCATCTCCTGTACAATGTCTGCAGTCTCTGACCATCTCCTGTACTATGTCTGTAGTGTCTGACCATCTCCTTTACTATGTCTGCAGTCTCTGACCATCTCCTGTACTACCCTGTTTCTTGTTCTTGTTTCTGTTTTTTTCTAACACATCCCCTGAAAATAAGCCCTAGTGTGTTTTTTGTAGCCAGAATTAATATAAGACCCGGTCTTATTTTCGGGGAAACACGGTATGTCTGTAGTCTCTGACCATCTCCTTTACTACGTCTGCGGTCTCTGACCATCTCCTGTACTACCCTGTTTCTTGTTCTTGTTTCTGTTTTTTTCTAACACATCCCCTGAAAATACGCCGGCTTGTGTTCCCTGGTGCAGACCTTTGCATGTCTGCTGCTGGGTTGCACCTCCTTTATAGGGAATAACTTTACGCCGGACGTACAACTTATGCGCTCCTCGCGTAGCCTGCGTCGGGCGCACGCGTTCATGAATCGCTGTATTTCCCTCATTTGCATGTTTGAATGGATAATCAATGGGAGGGGCACCATGCTCCCAGCCTATATAAATGTGCGCCCACCCTACGTTGGCGTAAGCAAGCTACGTCGGCGGGGTGTAGCCTGGTTTTAGGCGCATATCTGTATGTGGGTCTGCCGCACAGATACGACGGCGCACATTTGCACTTACATCGGCGTAACTTGTTATACGTCCGCGTAAGTGCTTTGTGAATCTGGGCCAAAATGTTTAGTGAATGGAGTGGGATTTGGGGCAAAGAATTGGATCTTGATGGTTGGTCGGTATAACCACTTGAAGATGCGGCCTATTTTCTTTCCAATATGTTCTTATTAATTTTCATAATTTTCTATAAACAACGGAAAATAAACCATACACAAACAAAAACAATCATCTTGAATACATGTTAATAGCTGAGATGTTCATTAGAATTATAATTACTAACAAAATAATACATCTCTCCAAACACACACCTCCCCCCCCCCTATATTCAGGGCAAGAAAAAGGAAAGGGGGGGGGGAAGAAAAAAAGGGGGGAAAGGCTGGAAAATAACATATATAGTGATGTCTGACATTAATATAATTATAGAATCTCTCTTCAATTTTTTACAAGATTTAAAACAAAAATAAAATATGTATGCTCCAACAAAAATGGACTTAGAAATTAAAAAATATTCAAGAACTTTGATGAATATTTAACCACTTAAGCCCGGACCATTTGGCTGGCCAAAGACCAGGGCACTTTTTGCGATTCGGCGCTGTGTCGCTTTAACTGACAATTGCGAGGTCGTGCGACGTGGCTCCTAAACAAAATTGATGTCCTTTTTTCCTACAAATAGAGCTTTCTTTTGGTGGTATTTGATCGCCTCTGCGGTTATAAACAAAAATAGAGTGACAATTTTGAAAAAATAGGAATATTTTGTACTTTTTGCTATAATAAATATCCCCACTTTTTTTTTTCCAAAGCTAATTTTTACTCAGTTTAGGCCGATATGTATTCTACATATTTTTGGAAAAAAACTAAATCGCAATAAGCGTATATTCATTGGTTTGCACAAAAGTTATAGCGACTACAAAATAGGGGATAGTTTTATGGCATTTGTCTTTCCCTAAGAGAGAGTCAAAACCAACAAAGGGATTTGGTCCCTCTCCCTCAGAAGGGAGCAGAAATGGCTTGGTCCCTAGGAGGAAAGCAGTTAGGAGAAAAGGATTTGATGCCTATGAAGGAAGCAGGAAGGACGAATGGATTTGGTCCCTCTCCCTCAGAAGGGAGCAGAAAGGACCAAGGGATTTGGTTTCTATAAGGGAAGCAGAACTGACAGAGGGATTTGGTCCCTCTCCCTCAGAAGGGAGCAAAAATGACTTGGTCACTATGACGAAAGCAGGTAGGAGAGAAGGATTTGGTGCCTATGAAGGAAGCAGGAAGGACCAAGGGATTTGGTTTCTATGAGGGAAGCAGGAAGGACAAAGGGATTTGGTCCCTTAGGCCCCATACACACGAGAGGATCCATCCGCTGAAAAATCTCAGCAGATTGGGTTCAGCCGATAGATCCCCTGGTGTGTACGTTCCAGCGGATATTTATCCGCGGATATTTCCGATTTCCAGCAGATAAAAATTTGTAGACATGCTAACAAATCTTATATATATATATATTCGCCAGCACACCAGGGATCATAACGTCCAAAGATTTAATGCATATCTATTATTTCAAAAAGAGCAACGTTTCGAGGCCACGCAGGACCTTGCCTGACGAAGAGGTCCTGCGTGGCCTCGAAACGTTGCTCTTTTTGAAATAATAGATATGCATTAAATCTTTGGACGTTATGATCCCTGGTGTGCTGGCGAATATATATATATATGATTTGCTTTCCGGTTCCCAGCCGGTGATCGTTTCAGCACCCTTTTACTACTTGGCCATTTTTCCGGAAGGTGTGCAATCGGAATATTTTTGAGAATGCTAACAAATCTATCTGCTGGAATCGGCTCCAGTGGATCGATCCGGTGGTCTGAACAGACTCACCGGATCGATCCGTCCGAACCCATCCCTCGCATGCGTCGTAATGATTCGACGCATGCGTGGATATCCTTATATGACAGCGTCGCGCACGTCGCCGCGTCATCATCGCGGCGACGGCGTGACACGTCACCGCGATGGGAATTCGGCGCGGATTTTGATCCGATGGTGTGTACACTCCATCGGATCAAAATCCTCAGAGGATTTATCCGCGGATACGGTCCGGCGGACCGTATCCGCGGATCAATCCTATCGTGTGTACCAGGCCTTAGAGATAATCAGAAACAAAGGGATTTGGTCCCTCTCCCTCAGAAGGGAGCAGGAAGGACCAAGGGATTTGGTTTCTATGAGGGAAGCAGAAACGACAAAAGGATTTGGTCCCTCTCCCTCAGAAGGGAGCAGAAATGACTTGGTCCCTATGAGGAAAGCAGTTAGGAGAGAAGGATTTGGTGCCTATGAATGAAGCAGGAAGGACCAAGGGATTTGGTTTATATGAGGGAAGCAGAACTGACAAAGGGAGCAAAAATGTCTTGGTCACTATGACGAAAGCAGGTAGGATAGAAGGATTTGGTGCCTATGAAGGAAGCAGGAAGAACCAAGGGATTTGGTCCCTATGAGATAATCAGAAACAAAGGGATTTGGTCCCTCTCCCTCAGAAGGGAGCAGGAAGGACCAAGGGATTTGGTTTCTATGAGGGAAGCAGGAAGGACAAAGGGATTTGGTCCTATTAGATAATCAGAAACAAAAGAAATTGGTCCCTCTCCCTCAGAAGGGAGCAGGAAGGACCAGGGGATTTGGTTTCTATGAGGGAAGCAGGAAGGACCAGGGGATTTGGTTTCTATGAGGGAAGCAGGAAGGACGAAGGGATTTGGTTTCTATGAGGGAAGCAGGAAGGACCAAGGGATTTGGTCCCTATGAGATAATCAGAAACAAAGGGATTTGGTCCCTCTCCCTCAGAAGGGAGCAGGAAGGACCAAGGGATTTGGTTTCTATGAGGGAAGCAGGAAGGACAAAGGGATTTGGTCCTATTAGATAATCAGAAACAAAAGAAATTGGTACCTCTCCCTCAGAAGGGAGCAGGAAGGACCAGGGGATTCGGTTTCTATGAGGGAAGCAGGAAGGACCAGGGGATTCGGTTTCTATGAGGGAAGCAGGAAGGACCAGGGGATTTGGTTTCTATGAGGGAAGCAGGAAGGACAAAGGGATTTGGTCCTATTAGATAATCAGAAACAAAAGAAATTGGTCCCTCTCCCTCAGAAGGGAGCAGGAAGGACCAGGGGATTTGGTTTCTATGAGGGAAGCAGGAAGGACCAGGGGATTTGGTTTCTATGAGGGAAGCAGGAAGGACGAAGGGATTTGGTTCCTATGAGATAATCAGAAATGACAAAAGAATTTGGCCCCTCTCCCTCAGGGAGAAGCAGGAAGGACAAAGGGATTCGGTTCCAGGGTCAAATAACAGAGCCAAGTGGTTGTTTATATTTCTCGTAATTACACAAAGCTGTAGAAGTAGGAATACCATACAAAGTAGAATGGTTTAATGAACGTCAATTTTTTTTTCCGTGAAAAAATGCAGCTGTGCTAATGTCAGAAAAATGGATAAGGTAAACTAAGCTTGAGTCATTAATTCAACCAGATGCAGCAGTATTCTCACAGTGCTTCAGGATGGAGAAGATAAAATACAGCACAATAACTCTGACCCCCTCACAAACCATAAGCAGACTAATTGGCCTAATCGTTAAAATCTCCTTCAGATCTACCAACAACTATGCAATTCAAGGGCCTGCCTAGTTGGATTTAAATTGATTGGATACTGCAGGTACCGTGTTCCCCCCCCGAAAATAAGACCTAGCGTTTTTTCCAGGAGAGCTTCAATATAAGCCCTACACCAACAATAAGCCCTAGTTTAAAATGCATGTAAAATCCTATAATTCACTCTATTACAGTAGTATATAATGTACAATGTGTGTGTTTCTGTAATATAAGGGAAGAGAGCTTCGGCGGGTCACAGAGGTGCAGAGCAAAGTTATTTGGCACAATTATATTACAGAAACACACACATTGTACATTATTAGGTAGATTCACGTAGAAAGGCTTATCTTTAGGACAGCCTAGCCTAGCCTGTTTAGGCTACACCGCCGTAAATTAGTTAGGCTAGTAGTGATTTTCAAACCACTTACCTGCTAATCTACGGCGGCGTAGCCTCAAACGAGCGGACGTGAGGGCGCCTAATTCAAATGACTTGGAGGGAGGCGTTTGTATGGAAATAAGGCTTGACCTCACGTTTTTTGACGTTTTTTGACACTGAGCATGCGCCGGGCGACTACATTTCCCAGTGCGCATTGCGGCTAAGTAGGCCGTACGGGCCTATTGATTTTGACGCGGAACGTAAACGACGTAACTCCCGATTCGCAGACGACTTACGCAAACGACGTTAATATTTCAAATTTTGCGGCGGGAACGGCGGCCATACTTAACATTGGCTAGGCCACTAGAGCATAGCTCTAACTTTAGGCGGCCTATCCCTTACGGAAACTACGTAATTCGACGGCGTAGGCCTGGCGTACGTTCGTGAATCGGCGTATCCCCTCATTTACATAATCTACGCCGGCCGCAATGGAAGCGCCATCTAGCGGCCATCAGAAACATTGCAAGCTAAGATAGAACGGCGCAAGCCGGCCTATCTTAGCTTTGTTTAAGCGTATCTCTGTTTGAGCATACGCTTTAACAAACGCCGGCGTAGATTCAGAGTTAGGTCGGCTTATCTGTAAATAAGCCGGCCTAACTCTTTGTGAATCTACCTATATATATACTACTGTAATAGAGTGGATTATAGGATTTTACAAGCATTTTAACTCAGTTCACACTGGAGAGAGAGGGGGAGAGAAGACAGCACATTACATGGTAAGACCTACCCTGAAAATAAGCCCTACTGTGTCTTTTGTTGCCAAAATTAATATAAGACCCGGGCTTATTTTCGGGGAAACACGGTAGGTGCTCATATGACATAATTTTGGATAATCTAAAAGTTTGTTCAAAAATTTCATTGGACTATACCTTTAATGGGCTCCATGCTTTTCTGTACCTCTTCCATACGGACAAGCAGACATCTAAGAATGCCGCTTACTGTAAAATAGTGAAAGATGGAGCCATTGCTATGAGTAGAAAGTTTTTCTATCTCACCGCCACACTCAGTAATATATAGGTCATATTTAATCAATAGTGTAATTTTTCACAAATTGCTTTTTCTGCCTTATCCCATTTAACTATTGGCACAAATCAATATTTTCATTTTCTTTTGAATAAAACGCTGCTTTCTTAAGGTTAGGCTGGCCAGACAAATTGGAGTGTTTGGGAGTCCCAATACTCGTGCCGCTTCCAAGGTCAGGAGACATCATGCTGTCCCCTTCATCAGAGGATAACACAATAATACAAATCCATGGCCATCATATCAATTTTTTAAATCTTTTCCATGGTCCAGGTATCATTTATAAATATAATTATTTCCTGTACTTATATAGCACAAACATATTCCACTGCGATGTACAGAGTACCCCAAACTATTTTGATCCAGTCCCTGCACCAGAAGAGCTTACAGCTCAAGGACCCTACCCCAAAAATATTTGTAAAGTCCAAAAGCCAATATAAAGGAGAAGTAGTGGTAAAAAAAAAAAGCACTTGTGGGTTTAACCAATCTTGTTTTTTTTTTTTACAAATCTCCTTTAAAGGGGCGTGGCAAGGGGTGTGTCCTATGCCTGAATACTTTTGCTGATAGGTCCCTCATTCCCCTCTCAAAAAGTTGGGAGGTATGGATCCTGGGAGTTTCGATGCTGGCTGTTGAGACTTTGGAGCTCAATTCCCGGAAACAATAGTCTTGGAGTCGGATTTCGTGGAGAGTCTCTTCATTTCCAGTAATATGGGGAGGCCCCTCTCCTCCTTATACCCAACGATGGCGTATGACATTAAACCGACCCAATCCCTAAACAAACGGAGAGTGGACATGCCGACTTTTGATGATGAAAAGTGGGAGGACTCTGTTTCCACGCTTATCCCCTCGATGACATCGGCAAAGGACAAATGTATACAGCTTAAATTTCTCCATAGGGCCTACTACACCCAACATAGACTAGCCCGAATCTACCCCCACCGTGATCCGCTATGCCCTAGGTGTAACCAGGAGGTAGGCTCATTCTGGCACATGGTCTGGTCATGCCCCAAACTTCAACCTTATCGGCAGGTGGTTGTGGACACTCTTAGCTGGATTCACGTAGATGGGCGTAACGTTAGGCAGGCGTAGCGTATCGCATATACCTACGCCGCCGTAAGTTAGAGAGGCAAGTGCTGTATTTACAAAGCACTTGCGTCCGAAGTTATGGCGGCATAGCGTAAATGGGCCGACGTAAGGGCGCCTAATTCAAATGTGGAAGAGGTGGGCGTGTTTTATGCAAATGATTCGTGACCCGACGTGATTGACGTTTTTTACGAACGGCGCATGCGCCATCCGTGAACATATCCCAGTGCGCATGCTCCAAAATACACCGCAAAGACTTATTGGTTTCGACGTGAATGTAAATTACGTCCAGCCCCATTCACGGACGACTTACGCAAACAACGTAAAATTTTCTAAATTCGACGCGGTTCCGGCGTCCATACGTAACATTGGCTGCGCCATCTTTTTGGTGGAATAACTTTAGGCCTGAAAACGCCTTACGTAAATGGCGTATCTTTACTGCGACGGGCAAGCGTACGTTCGTGAATAGGCGTATCTCGCTGATTTACGCATTCTAGGCGTAAATCAGCGTTCACGCCCCTAGCGGCCGGCCTAAATAGAAAGCTAAGATACGACGGTGCAGGCCGTCGTATCTTAGCTAGATTTAAGTGTATCTCAATTTGAGAAAACACTTAAATGTACGACGGCGCAGATTCAGAGTTACGACGGCGTATCTACTGATACGCCGGCTTAACTCTTTCTGAATCTGGCTATCTGACTGCGGTGTGTGGGTCATGGATCTCGCTCGACCCTCTGACCCTTCTACTTAGTCACCTTGGAGGAGGTTCAGGGAGACAGATACACTAAGCTTTGAAATCCTCCTAAGATGGAAATCGGTGCAACCGGCCACAAGAGAAAATTGGTGCCTGTACATAACCTCGGTGCTCCCACTCTATAGACTTACCTATCAGAGCAGACAATGCCCAGCGAAATGTGATAAAATCTGGTCGGGATGGATAGACGCTAATGGCTAATTTAATTGAACTGGAACTGGGGGAGTGCGTGAGCCAATGACCTCTATGCTTGAATTTACCCCCCCCCCCCCCCTCCCCGGTATAACTCATCCTTCAGCTACTTAGGTCTTAGATAGGGGTATAGGAACCACAGACATTTTGCTTATCGAACACCCAGATTGATGATAGGAATATCCTTAGCCAGATTCAGGTAGAGATACGACGGCGTATCAGTAGATACGCCGTCGTAACTCCGAATCTGCGCCGTCGTATATTTAAGTGTATTCTCAAATTGAGATACACTTAAATGTTGCTAAGATACGACCGCCGGCGCCGTCCTATCTTAGCTGTCTATTTACGCTGGCCTCTAGGGGCGTGTACGCTGATTTACACGTAAATCAGCAGTAAAGATACGCCGTTTACGTAAGGCATTTTCAGGCGTAAAGATAAACCACCAAAAAGATGGCGCAGCCAATGTTAAGTATGGACGTCGGAACCGCGTCGAATTTTTCAAATTTGACATAGTTTGCGTAAGTCGTCTGTGAATGGGGCTGGCCGTAATTTACGTTCACGTCGAAACCAATGAGTCTTTGCGGCGTAATTTGGAGCATGCACACTGGGTTACGTCCACGGAGGGCGCATGCGCGGTTCGTTAAAAACTTAATTTACGTGGGGTCATGCTTAATTTACATAAAACACGCCCACCTCTTCCACATTTGAATTAGGCGCGCTTACGCCGGCACATTTACACTACGCCGCCGTAACTTAGGACGCAAGTTGTTTGTGAATACTGCACTTGCCTCTCTAACTTACAGCGGCGTAGCGTATATGAGATACGCTACGCCTGCCTAAAGTTAGGCACGTCTACCTGAATCTGGCTATTTATGTCTGCCCAAAATCATTTAACCTGGCCTGGGATTAGGACCCCAGATTTATGCAGATTTAATGCTGTTTTCTTTGTGACTATGTATCCGTCTCTAATGTCATGACATTGTAATGCTGATTTTAAATCCATTAAACATCTCTGTTAAAAAAAAAAAAAAGACTCTGCCTGGCCAAAGATGCCCACCGAAGATACATGGGGCGCCGGCGTCCAATCGAACAGCTCCTGTGACGGCAGGAAGTCATAGAGAAACCAAGTTCCAAGTTCCTCACAACTTCCTTCACCTTCTGCGATGCCACTTCAGTCGAGCGCCACCTACAGTGGGAAATACAGACTGCACCTGCCTCCAACCATCACACCTACATAAGCATGTTGGACATCCCATTCCAAAAACCATGGCCACCATGACAGAGTTTGTCCTCTTTGTGGATACAGTGGGGAAAATAATTATTTGATCCCTGGCAGATTTTGTAAGTTTGCCCACTTACAAAAAAAAAAAAAAAGCCGGATATGGGTTGAAGTCCATGAAAATCGATCTGCTTATCGCTTGGAGGTAGGGTGACCACATTTCCAAACTACCATTCCGGGACACCCCCCCCCTTCCCAAAAATCAGCTTGTGCTGTAACGAATCACAGCACAGTGATTGGACACAAGAGGCGGGATTTATGATTTCCCCAATCACAAGCAGAGGGCGGGGATTGTGCTCCTCCAGGCATTCCCGGCCAGAACAAGTACTGTCAGTGAGTAAAGCAGTGATGTGGCGGCCTTTTTTGGGGGCATCAGAGTGGCCCGGGGGTGGCTGTGTCAGTTTCACTCTGGGACACTGTATTGTCCTAGAATGAAGGTGCCCGGGACAGACCTGCAAAATGCGAGACTGTGCCGGGCAATCCGGGACACGTGGTCACCCTACTTGGAGGAGGCCATTCACATACGTTTCCTCTTCTCCATTTTGAGGTTGAGGGTTCCTATGTTCTGAACTCTTTTCCTGCACAGAACAGATCCCGCAAGTCTCTGCCACCGAGTCTGCAGCCCCTCTCCCACTTCATCACTTCCCGCCTGCCCAAATCTGCAGCGTGGGAATATCTGTTTATAGACTTTCTCCACCAGAGAAGTAACTCCTTCTATTCCGAGCCTCTGAGAGGAATATTCTGCTTCGTTCTATTATTCTAAGACAGCTGTCCTAGCAAAATGATTAATGACAGCAACAGCAAAGGAAAAACCCTCTCGTTGTCTGCATGGAGTTTGTATGCTGTCCTCGGATTTATGTGCGTTTTTCCTACAGTCCAAAAGCGCACAGGAGCTTAAAGAGGAGTTCCACCCAAAAATGGAACTTCCTCTTAACCCACTCCTCTCCCCCTTACATGCCACATTTGGCATGTAATTTTTTTTGGGGGGGGAGTGGGGGCTTCAGGAGAAGGGGACTTCCTGTCCCACTTCCCCCTTCCGCCGAGGGGCTGCAAAGGCGATACGTCATATCGCCTTTTGGCAGCCCCTCCCTGTAGGCGCTCGCCTGGGACACGTGACAGGTCCCAGGCGATCGCCTGTCCAATCAAACAGCGCATCGCCAGTGCCGCTCGCGCATGCGCCCGGCCGTGAAGCCGAAAGCTGTCACGGCCGGGTGCCCACAGTGACAATAAAGACGCCGGCCGGGGAGGGGGGGAGAGGAGCGGACCCCTGGCCGGCGCGTCGCTGGAACCCTGGAGCAGGTAAGTGTCAGTTTATTAAAAGTCAGCAGCTACATTTTTTGTAGCTGCTGACTTTTAATAAACGTAAAAAATGGGTGGAAAACTCCTTTAACTAACATCCTTACAACAGTGGCTTCCCACACAAGTGCGGTTGGATTGCAAGCTCCTCTGGCTGGGGTAGGGACTGATGCAAAGGGTTCTGTAGTTTGGAATCTGCCAACCAGCGGCGGCTGGTGCTAAACTTTGTGGAGGGGTAGGCAAACAACCCCCCCCCCCCCCCCAGGTTCGCACTCACCACTCCACAGCCGTGGCTTCCTCTCGGCCAACCCAATCTGCCTCTTGTCCTGATTGGCCAGGAGGAGAAGCTGAAAGACAATGGCGAATATTGATTCGCTAGTGTCACAAGTGATTGGGTTCGGGGCGCAGTGCTCTGCGCCCCTAGCTCAAACTTTCTCAAGCCAATAAGAGCCTCCCGATCTAATCATGTGGCTGGAAAAAACAAACCTCATAGAAACCTATGAGTCTGGCGCCCCACATGTATCCCCGCATGCAAACTAGGGGGCAGATCCCCTGTGCCCCTTATGGATCAGCTGTTCCTGCTGCCAAAACTTTTCAAAGCTCCAGGATAAGAAAATAATGTCAAAATCCATTTATCATGTGTATTCTTCTTTCACTCTTGGTGTGCTTTGTGTATTTCTTCCAGATCTGTGCAGTAATCCAGTGTGAGACTTCATGTAATAAAGACCACTCACTGCTGCTTTCTCTCCTTGTACAGGGTGACTGGTCTTGTCTCCGCCCCCCTCCTGTAGTTTTCTGCAGGCAGCCTGTAGTGGGTGGGGCCTGCTGTGTCCCTCCCACAGTAATATCTGGGTTTGCAAAGTTATTTGGTTGGAGTTATATCCTTTGTGACTATTGAGGTACAGTTTTAAATTCCTGTAGCATTCAATCATCCCATGAGGTGGCGCGATGATGTCACAGGTTTTATCTCATCCAGTCAGAGAGCTCTTTGCATGAGTTCGATGAATCCAAAGTGTTCTCTTATTAGTGAGATGTAGAGGCGGGGCAGTGATGTCACACTCTCCACCTCATCCAATCTGGGAATGTTTTGCATACATTGGGAAAATGCTAAAGTGTTCTCTGAATGGCACCCATGCAAAGCCACCAACCTCCTGTGTTCACAATGCAGCAGGGCAGCTGCTTGGCATAGGACCAGGATGACTAGCATTTGTGGCAGAGCTTTCTTTTGGTGGTATTTAATCACCACTGGGGTTTTTTTTTTGCCAAACTAATGATAAAAGACTGAAAATTTAGAAAAAAATATGTTTTTCTTAGTGTCTGTTATAACATTTTGTAAATACACTGATAGACTGCACTGATGGGCACTGATGAGGTGACACTGATAGACTGCACTGAAGAGGCTGCACTGATGGGCACTTATAGGCGGCACTGATGCACTGCACTGATGGGCAATGATAAGGCGGCACTGATAGGCTGCACTGATCGGCACTGATGAGGCTGCACTGATAGACTGCACTGATGGGGACTGATAAGGCGGCACTGCTTGGCTGCACTGATGGGCACTGATAAGGCAGCACTAATAGACTGCAATGATAGGCATTGATGAGGCGGCACTAATAGACTGCAATGATGGGCACTAATGAGGCAGCACTGATGGGCACTGATGGGTACTAATAGACTGCAATGATGGGCACTGATAAGGCGGCACTGATAGGCTGCACTGATCGGCACTGATGAGGCTGCACTGATGGGGACCGATAAGGCGGCACTGATAGGCTGCACTGATAAGGCAGCACTAATAGACTGCAATGATAGGCATTGATGAGGCGGCACTAATAGACTGCAATGATCGGCACTAATGAGGCAGCACTGATGGGCACTGATGGGTACTAATAGACTGCAATGATGGGCACTGATGAGGCTACACTTATATGCAGCACTGATGGGCACTTACAGTATAGGGGGCACTGATTGGCTGCACTTACAGACATCAATAATAGGTGGCACTGATAGACATCAGTGAAAAGGCACTGACAGGCAGCACTGATGAGGTGGCACTTATGAGTCTGCACTGATATGTGGCACTGATGGGCACTTATAGGCATCAATGATAGGCGGCACTGATAGACATCACTGACTGACAGGCAGTACTGGTGGGCAATGATTGGCAGCACTGAGGGGCTCTTATAGGCGACAATGGTAGGCGGCACTGATTGGCAACACTGTTGGGGCTGCACTGATCATCAGGACATTGATGATCAGTGCCCTGACTATCAGTGTAGATGTCCCCTTTGTGGATTGACGCTTATCGGCTCTCCTCTCCTCACAAGCTGTCAGCGTACAGAAAGGATTGCTGATAACTGTCAAATCCTGTTTACACCGATCAGCTGGGATTGGACACAGCTGGCCACATAGTAAAGAACCACTGTGATTGGCTCTTTACCTCGAGCTGTGATCAGCTGCGTCCGGAGTCACAGATCACTGCCGATGCACCGCAGGTGCCGCGCAGGAAGCGTGATCACGGTAGGACGTCATATGACGCCCTCCCAGCAATGTGCGACCGCACTGTCGCAGTCATTCGCCTAAAGCGTGGTCCTGAAGAGGTTGAGGATTGGTAAGCTGCAATATATTACAATTGTGTCTTTGGGTTTCATACTGCTATAAGCTGATCATCCCATTGTACAAGTTCCCATGCACAGGCCCGCCTGATACCATACAAGTCTAACGGATTGTTTAGGTAAGCGATCTCTTTGTGTATTGGCACGCAGCCCAAAGCCGATGTTTAATTGTCAAGGAAATGCAGACTGAGGAAACTGCTGGAGTGGAACCACAAGATTGTAATTAAGATAAAGAAGTGCCTGATATTAACATTGAACTCTGGGCAGGAATAAAGAAAACACAGAGGGCCTGATTCTTGTAGTTTTCCCGCGGCGGTAGCGTAAGCCATTTACACTCCGCCGCCCCAACTTACAGGAGCAAGTGCCGTATTCCCCAAACACTTGCTCCGTAGTTTGGGGCGGCGTAGTGTAATTGGCCAATTCCAAGGGGGCGGCTCGTATTTAAATTAAGCGCGCCCCCGTTTCGATCGAACTGCGCATGCGCCGGGCTAAAAATAGCCCAGTGCGCATGCTCCAGTTCTCGGCGGAAAACGTCAATGACGCCGACGTGTGCGTCATTGACGTAAAGTCGTATTCAAGAACGACTTAGTAAAACGACGTACCCGGCGGGAAAAGGGTCCGCGACGCCATACTTAACATGGCATACGTGGGACAGGCGTAAGGTTACCCCTCATATAGCAGGGGTAACCTTACGCTTACGCAAACGACGTTAGCGACGGTTACGCGACGCAATTTCGTTCGGGAATCGGCGTATCAGGCTCATTTGCATAAACGTAAACGCCACCTAGCGGCCGGCGGCGAATTACATTTAGGATCCGACAGTGTAAGTGACTTACACTAGTCGAATCCTAGCCTAAATCCGGCGTATCTTGTTTTGTGAATACAAAATAATGATACGCCGGCGGGAAATTCGATTTACGCCGGTGTATCAGTAGATACACCGGCGTAACTTGTTTGAGAATATGGCCCAGAGTAATGATGTTTTGAATTCATTAAAAAAATAAGATTCACGTAGGGCGGCGTATGTTTGAGCCGGCGTAGCGTATCGTATTTACGCTACGCCGCTGTAAGTTAGAGAGGCAAGTGCTGTATTCACAAAGCACTTGCGTCCTAAGTTACGGTGGCGTAGCGTAAATGTGCCGGCCTAAGCACACCTAATTCAAATTGTGAAGAGGTGGGCGTGTTTTATGCAAATGAATCGTGATCCAACGTGATTGACGTTTTTCTTACGAACGGTGCATGCGCAGTCCGTGGACATATCCCAGTGCGCATTGCTCCAAATTACGCCGCAAAGACTTATTGGTTTCGACGTGAACGTAAATTACACCCAGCCCCATTTACGGACGACTTACGCAAACGACGTAAAAATTTAAAAATTTGACGCTGGAACAACGTCCATACTTAACATTGGCTAGGCCAGCTTTTTGTTGGACTAACTTTACGCCTGAAAACGCCGCACGTAAACGGCGTATCTTTACTGCGACGGGCAAGCGTACGTTCGTGAATAGGCGTATCTCGCTGATTTACGCATTCTAGGCGTAAATCAGCGTACACACCCCTAGCGGCCGGCGTAAATAGTCAGCTAAGATACGACGGCGTAGGAGGTCGTATCTTAGCTACATTTAACTGTATCTCAATTTGAGAATACACTTAAATGTACGACGGCGCAGATTCAGAGTTACGACGGCGTATCTACTGATACGCCGGCGTAAACCTCTCTGAATCTGGCTAATTAAATTTATTTTGAAAATGCGGTTAGGATAAGTAGCTTATTATGACTTCCTGTGGCCTCTGTACAGCAGAGCTTAGACGGAAAAGAAGAACCAGTGCCAGGACAAGGTCATCTAGCGCCCAGGGCAAAGATGCCAAACAGCGCCCCTCCTTTTTCCTTAGGGATAGGTTCATCCCTGCAATGAACCATTGCGCCAGGGGCAGCCGCCCCTTCCCTCCTGCCCACCCCTTGTCCCGGCCCTGAGTACAGTGACCTCAGTCAGTGGTGAGGTGATCGGATCTTTGTGACATGGTGACATTATCCAGGTGGAAGGAGCCATCAGAAGATGGGGGACACTGTAGTCATAAAATAATTGACATGATACGCCGCATAAGTGCACTGATGCGCCGTCGTATCTCTGCACCTGATTCTTGAAATAAGATACGCCTGAATTTTGGCTCCATCTGACCGACGTAAGTCTCCTACGCCGTCGTATCTTGGGCGCGTATTTACGCTGGCCGCAAGGGGCGCTTCCATTGATTTACGCGTCGAATATGTAAATGAGCAAGATACGCCGATTCACGAACGTACTTACGCCCGTCGCAATAATCTACGCTGTTTACGTAAGGCGTACGTCCGGCGTAAAGTTATTCCACACAAAGCAGGGGTAAGTCATGTTAGGGTATGGACAAGGGAACAGCCGTCGTATTGTACGTCGTTTACGTAAGTCGTACGTGAATGGGGCTGGGCGTAGGTTACGTTCACGTCGAAGGCATTGAGCCGTCGTATCTTCGAGTCGCCCCAGGGTGAAACGGCTCTTATTTATTGCTGGGGAATTGTCCCTGAAAACTGTATAAGTTGAAGATTTCCTAGTAATAGAAGATATTTTACACCTGAGTGCTGCACCGGAGCCCGCGAAAAACAGCGATGCCCCGAAAAGGAGTCACAGCAATCCCGCTGGGAGAACTGATGACATGTTGATTACTCCCCTATCCCAATTAGCACCATTTAGATGCTCCTGATAAACAAATAGAAGCGAGAAAATCTTTACCTAAAAATACTCAGCGAGAGCGGGCAGAAAACCGCAGGAACAGCCAGTAACACTTTACTCACCACTCGGGGCTTTACTATCACCGGGTGAATTTTGGGTATCACCAAGCTCAGGTAACAAGGACTCCAGCCAACTGCTGGGGGGGGGGGGGGGGGTAAACCTTCTGGAGAGGAAGCGGTTAATAAAACCTGAATTTAGTGTAGCGCCCTGCTCCTGTTGTTTAGGCGCTGCTTTACATTTAGTGGGGTCTGAGCTGTTATTTGGCTCAGACAAGAGTGATTAGGGGCAATTTAGCCTCTGTTTCAGCCATGGCTGTGCTGGGAGTTCCCACCATTGTTCGCCTGGGGGTGTCGTTATCACTCCAGGCCAAGGGTGGCAGCAGCAAGGTCAGGGTGTATTGGGCATTCCCCTCGGCAGCGAATCAGTGGGAGTGGTTGCTCGCTGTGCATGCCGTGGAGATGTACTTAAGAGACAGACGCCGTTGGGCGAGGTTGTCGTTGGTAGTCCCACGCGCCTCGTGGCCCGTCTGGCCTGAGGTGCGTGTCCTGAATCTTGGTTCCCGGGACCGCGTTGGCCCAGGGCTGTGACTTCGTTTGTGGGCCTGCCTTGCAAAGGTGATCCTGTGCTGTCCGTCCTGCGGGAGGAAGCCACTTGATGAAAGAAAGCCAGGGGAGGACCTATCCTGGAGGGGGCCATGCATGATGCAAGAGGCTGGTACCTTAGGAGAAGGCCTGGAAACTTCATCGAAGGATGCACCGCACACCGAAAGGCTGGACAGTGTCGCCTGTTAGGCCTAAAAGTTCTACCAAAGCTAAGCTGGAGAGATCCGGGTGCTGAATCCTGTGGCAGAGGATTCCGGACCAAAGTGTCTCCTCATGAAGGAAGGTCTGTGGCAGAGACTATACTTTACTTCATGCGCCATCCCGGCTGCTAGGCCAGTGAGAGGGACCTATCCGGGTGAGCAATACCCACTCTGGCTAGAGTGGCGACAAGTACTGTTTGCTGGAAGCAGGAGTGTTTCCTATTTGTGACTGTGCACCTGAATCTACCTTTTCCACCCCTCATCCTTCTTTTCTACTGAAGTCAGGGCCGGCGCTAGCACAAGACAACATGGGCACTTGCCTTACAGCACCAGCGCCGCCTAGGCGTTGCTAGGTGGGTGCGGGCCGCACCCACGGGCCGCACCCGGGTGACACCCGCCAGAGGGGTGACACCCGTGGATAGCGGCACCGCTATCACTGCCCGCTGCCCTGCTGATCTGACCTCGCTCTGTTTTGGTGGAGCGGACTGAAGCCGCCGGCGCCTCCTCCTCGCTCTTTAGGCCTCGTACACACAACGGGACATGTCCGATGAAAACGGTCCGCGGACCATTTTCATCGGACATGTCCGCTGCCGGATTTTGGTCTGATGGCTGTACACACCATCAGACCAAATTTCCCGCGGACAGCGAATGCGGTGACGTGGCCGCGCCGTCGCCGCGCCGATGACGCGGCTACGTGCGCCATCCTGGAAGGTCAATGCTTCCACGCATGCGAGGGCTTTCGTACAGACGACCGAACATGTCCGACGGAAAGGCTTCCAGCGGACATGTTTCTTAGCATGCTAAGAAACATTTGTCCGCTGGAAACCTGTCCGATCCGCCGGAAAATTGTCCGGTCGGCCGTACACACGACCGAACATGTCCGCGGAAACTGGTCCGCGGACCAGTTTCAGCAGACATGTTCGGTCGTGTGTACGAGGCCTTACATACAATGAGGAGGAGGAGCCGAGGGACACACACCGCTGTGTGTATACATCTGCTGCCGCGCTGTTCTGAGGTCTGTACTGTACACTTTATGGCCCATATTCTCTCTAAAAATCCGCGGGCTGCGCTTAAGGCACTTACACTCCGCTGTCCCAACTTACAGGAGCAAGTGTTGTATTCCCCAAACACTTGCTCCGTAAGTTGGGACGGCGGAGTGTTAATGCCCCGGCGTAGCCTGGCGGATCTCCAAGGGGGCGGCTTGTATTCAAATTAAGCGCGCCCCCGATTCTAATGAACTGCGCATGCGCCGGGTTTCAAAAAGCCCAGTGCGCATGCTCCAGTTCTCAGCGGAAAACGTCAATGACGCTGACGTGTGCGTCATTGACGTAAAGTCGTATTCAAGAACGACTTACCTAAACGACGTACCCGACGAAAAAAACACGAAGCGGACCCGACGCCATCCATAACATGGCCTACGTGGGACTTGCGGAAACTTACCCCTCATATAGCAGGGGTAAGTTTCCGCTTACGCAAACGATGTTAGCGACGGTTACGCAACGCGAACTCGTTCGGGAATCGGCGTAGAAGGCTCATTTGCATAAGCAAATGAGTCCTTCACGTAAATGCCATCTAGCGGCGGCCGGCGTCATTACATTTAAGATCCGCCAATGTAAGTGACTTACAGATGGCGGATCTTAAGTGTATCTATGCGAAAATTATTCTAAGAATCAGTCGCATAGATACACTGGCCAAAAAAGGGAGTTACGATGGAGTATCCTGAGATACTCCATCGTAACTTCACTGAGAATATGGGCCTATTACTCTATTATAAGCCGATGACGCGGCTACGTGCGCCATCCTGGAAGGTCAATGCTTCCACGCATGCGAGGGCTTTCGTACAGACGACCGAACATGTCCGACGGAAAGGCTTCCAGCGGACATGTTTCTTAGCATGCTAAGAAACATTTGTCCGCTGGAAACCTGTCCGATCCGCCGGAAAATTGTCCGGTCGGCCGTACACACGACCGAACATGTCCGCGGAAACTGGTCCGCGGACCAGTTTCAGCAGACATGTTCGGTCGTGTGTACGAGGCCTTACATACAATGAGGAGGAGGAGCCGAGGGACACACACCGCTGTGTGTATACATCTGCTGCCGCGCTGTTCTGAGGTCTGTACTGTACACTTTATGGCCCATATTCTCTCTAAAAATCCGCGGGCTGCGCTTAAGGCACTTACACTCCGCTGTCCCAACTTACAGGAGCAAGTGTTGTATTCCCCAAACACTTGCTCCGTAAGTTGGGACGGCGGAGTGTTAATGCCCCGGCGTAGCCTGGCGGATCTCCAAGGGGGCGGCTTGTATTCAAATTAAGCGCGCCCCCGATTCTAATGAACTGCGCATGCGCCGGGTTTCAAAAAGCCCAGTGCGCATGCTCCAGTTCTCAGCGGAAAACGTCAATGACGCTGACGTGTGCGTCATTGACGTAAAGTCGTATTCAAGAACGACTTACCTAAACGACGTACCCGACGAAAAAACACGAAGCGGACCCGACGCCATCCATAACATGGCCTACGTGGGACTTGCGGAAACTTACCCCTCATATAGCAGGGGTAAGTTTCCGCTTACGCAAACGATGTTAGCGACGGTTACGCAACGCGAACTCGTTCGGGAATCGGCGTAGAAGGCTCATTTGCATAAGCAAATGAGTCCTTCACGTAAATGCCATCTAGCGGCGGCCGGCGTCATTACATTTAAGATCCGCCAATGTAAGTGACTTACAGATGGCGGATCTTAAGTGTATCTATGCGAAAATTATTCTAAGAATCAGTCGCATAGATACACTGGCCAAAAAAGGGAGTTACGATGGAGTATCCTGAGATACTCCATCGTAACTTCACTGAGAATATGGGCCTATTACTCTATTATAAGTAGATGGAAATGTGGGGGGGGGGGCGCTATGGGAGGGGAGAGGGGTGCCTATGCTGATGGTGGGTCTGAACTAAGGGTGGTGTCTATACTGCGGGGGTCTGCACTAAGGGGGTATGTCTATACTGATGGGGGTGTCTATATTGATGGGGGAGTCTGCACTATGGGGGGGTGTCTATACTGTGGGGGTCTGCACTAAGGGGGATTCTACACTGATGGGGTGTCTGTACTGAGGGAGGGGGTCTATACTAGCGGAGGGTGGTCTGTACTTAGTGTAGGGTCTATACTAACGGAGGGTGGTCTGTACTTAGTGTAGGGTCTATACTGACGGAGGGTGGTCTGTACTTAGTGTAGGGTCTATACTAACGGAGGGTGGTCTGTACTTAGTGTGGGGTCTATACTAACGGAGGGTGGTCTGTACTTAGTGTGGGGTCTATACTGACGGAGGGTGGTCTGTACTTAGTGTGGGGTCTATACTAACGGAGGGTGGTCTGTACTTAGTGTGGGGTCTATACTAACGGAGGGTGGTCTGTACTTAGTGTGGGGTCTATACTGACGGAGGGTGGTCTGTACTTAGTGTAGGGTCTATACTAACGGAGGGTGGTCTGTACTTAGTGTGGGGTCTATACTAACGGAGGGTGGTCTGTACTTAGTGTGGGGTCTATACTAACAGAGGGTGGTCTGTACTTAGTGTGGGGTCTATACTAATGGAGGGTGGTCTGTACTTAGTGTGGGGTCTATACTGACGGAGGGTGGTCTGTACTTAGTGTGGGGTCTATACTAACGGAGGGTGGTCTGTACTTAGTGTGGGGTCTATACTAACGGAGGGTGGTCTGTACTTAGTGTGGTGTCTATACTAACGGAGGGTGGTCTGTACTTAGTGTGGGGTCTATACTGACAGAGGGTGGTCTGTACTTAGTGTGGGGTCTATACTGACAGAGGGTGGTCTGTACTTAGTGTGGGGTCTATACTGACGGAGGGTGGTCTGTACTTAGTGTGGGGTCTATACTAACGGAGGGTGGTCTGTACTTAGTGTGGGGTCTATACTAACGGAGGGTGGTCTGTACTTAGTGTGGGGTCTATACTAACGGAGGGTGGTCTGTACTTAGTATAGGGTCTATACTAACGGAGGGTGGTCTGTACTTAGTGTGGGGTCTATACTAACCGAGGGTGGTCTGTACTTAGTGTGGGGTCTATACTGACGGAGGGTGGTCTGTACTTAGTGTGGGGTCTATACTAACGGAGGGTGGTCTGTACTTAGTGTGGGGTCTATACTGACGGAGGGTGGTCTGTACTTAGTGTGGGGTCTATACTAACGGAGGGTGGTCTGTACTTAGTGTGGGGTCTATACTAACGGAAGGTGGTCTGTACTTAGTGTAGGGTCTATACTGACGGAGGGTGGTCTGTACTTAGTGTGGGGTCTATACTGACGGAGGGTGGTCTGTACTTAGTGTGGGGTCTATACTAACGGAGGGTGGTCTGTACTTAGTGTGGGGTCTATACTAGCGGAGGGTGGTCTGTACTTAGTGTGGGGTCTATACTAACGGAGGGTGGTCTGTACTTAGTGTGGGGTCTATACTGACGGAGGGTGGTCTGTACTTAGTGTGGGGTCTATACTAACGGAGGGTGGTCTGTACTTAGTGTGGGGTCTATACTGACGGAGGGTGGTCTGTACTTAGTGTGGGGTCTATACTGACGGAGGGTGGTCTGTACTTAGTGTGGGGTCTATACTGACGGAGGGTGGTCTGTACTTAGTGTGGGGTCTATACTAACGGAGGGTGGTCTGTACTTAGTGTGGGGTCTATACTGACGGAGGGTGGTCTGTACTTAGTGTGGGGTCTATACTGACGGAGGGTGGTCTGTACTTAGTGTGGGGTCTATACTAACGGAGGGTGGTCTGTACTTAGTGTGGGGTCTATACTAACGGAGGGTGGTCTGTACTTAGTGTGGGGTCTATACTGACGGAGGGTGGTCTGTACTTAGTGTGGGGTCTATACTAACGGAGGGTGGTCTGTACTTAGTGTGGGGTCTATACTGACGGAGGGTGGTTTATACTGAGGAAGGGGTCTATACTGACGGAGGGTGGTCTGTACTTAGTGTGGGGTCTATACTGACGGAGGGTGGTCTGTACATAGGAAGGGGGGTCTGTTCTTAGTGAGGGGGATCCATACTGCGGGAGGGGAGTCTGTAGTTAGTGGAGGGGGGTCTGATATATATACATATATAATGTATGGTGTGTGTGTGTGCGCGTGTGCATGCGCGTGTGCGTGCCTTTCGGCAAAATGCATCTTTGCCTGAGTTGGCAAAAATCTTTGCACTGGCCCTGACTGAAGTTCTGCAAAATAAATCCAAGAAAAAGAAGTGCATTGTGTGGACATTGAAATTCTTCAGGCTCTCCTTTCACCCTGCACAGCGAGAACATAGAGGTAACGTGCCACCCAAAAGGGGTAGTGCTACATTAGGATGAAGAAAATGAGCCCAGCCTGCAAAGCAGAGACATTTCTAGGGACCAGCATTTTACAAATTTCCAACCCCAGACGCAGCCTTTGGGAATCATCGTCAATTGGCAATTGTGGATGGGATATAACTGCGGCCTTGTTCTCGTTGCAGAAGAGGAAAAAAGAGGTTAAATGTTGGCATTTAACAGCGAGGGCATTTTAATTAGCCACTAGCTACAAGAACACAGGGAAGGTCTTTGTCCCTCATTACAGAACAGTTGGGGTGTGACAAGTTGTTGGGTTGTTGAGAAGCCCCCACTCCATCATCTCGCTTCGCTCTAGAACTAAGGCAAATTTTAGCTTTCAGATGCTTGTTTGTTTGTGTGTTGGCAAGTGGTAAGAAATGTGGTTTATATTTAGAGTCTCGGCTTCCTTATGATTTGTTTCGTCTCTGTGGGAGAAGCAAGAAATCAGTGAATTGTAAGAAAAGTCACACTGTGAAATCTCAAGGAACGTGAGTTCCTGTTTTGTACGTGAGCAATATTTAAAGAGGGGCTTACTGATCACCACCATGATCTTCCAATTATCCGCCTACAAACCACTTATCTCCATCTTCAGCGCCTCCCAAAGCTTGGATGATAAAACCCAGCACACCTTCTAGTTGACCAGATAAAGGTTTCCAGATGAAACTCGCAAATCTCATTTGGAATTCCATCCGTGTATGTTTCTCATACCCGTTGGAAGATGTGCATGGAGTTTAGTGTGTATCCCCGGAGGAGCCGCTGGATGAATAGGTCCTTCTTTTCCTCCTAGTGATAACCCGTCCTGCAGGGCCGATCCTAGGGTCACAGACGCCTGGGTGCAGAAATATTTCTGGCGCCCCCACATGGGCGTGGTCATCTTACTAACTCCTCCCCTTTAAAGTGGAGTTCCACCCATAAATATAACATTACATCAGTAGTTTAAAAAAAATGTCATTAGTCCTTTAAGAATTTTTTTTTTTTTTTTTTAGATGCCTTCAAAGTGTTGTTGCTAGGCAGAATAGTTCATCTTCCCTCTTCCTGCACCTAGGTGCTTAATGCTTCCTAACCTACTCCGCACAGACTCCTGGGAATGTAGTGGGTGTAACTTTCCAGGAGTCTGTGCCCTCCCCAGTCTCGTAGAATCATGTGACTTGGACAGTACAGGTGCTGAAACCTGATCTGAAACCTATTACACTGCTTGTGCAGCACTGAGCATGTGCGAGATCTGCAAGGCTGAAATCCGGGAAGTCATACAGTCTGGCTTCATGATGCCCACACTTAAGATGGCCCCAGTCAATTTCTATTGTATAAAGTGTCTAAATGCTGTAACAACCTAACAAAACGGACCTTAGTTTGCAGACTAACTTTACTAGAATACATTAAGCTTGTGTATTACAGGGGTATTTATATTTAAAAAGTGAAATTGTGGCCGGAACTCCGCTTTAAACATGTTTCTATGGCTACGACTCAAGCACAGAGATGCTCCCCTAAAAAGTCTTCATTAGTGTCCCCCATCAGAGTCCCCCCCAGCAGGTTTCCCCTATCAGAGCCCCCCACAGCAGGTGTCCCCCATCAGAGCCTCCCAGCAGGTGTCCCCCATCAGTGCCCTCCCAGCAGTTGCCCCCCATCAGAGCCCCCCACAGCAGGTGTCCCCCATCAGAACCCCCCCCCCCACAGCAGGTGTCCCCCATCAGAGCCCCCACATCAGGTTTCCCCATAGATCAGTACCTGTCCAAAAGATCCCTGTAGCTCTGGCGCACTGGGAGCAGAAGCACATTACAGGGGGCGGGGCATACGTGGCATCTTTGGTTACTAGGAGGGTGGCACTCGGAGAGCATTTCTGGGATTGCACGGGATGATTGGCAGCAGCTCTGGCCAACCCAGAAGCCTCTCTTCACACCGCCTATGGTAGAAGAGCCAACACACGCAGTGGGGGCGGGGCAGACAGGAGACTGCTCCATGCACACTGGAAAGAATGAATTAGTGGAGCCTAGTGCCGGAACGTGTTCTGGTACTAGGCTCCGCTGTGGTACCCAGCCCGGATTCTGGGGACAGCGGGAGGTATGCGCTCTTGTCAGTTGCCAGAGGAGAGAGCAAGCGGGATGGGGAACCGCAGCACCCACTACATGCACTCCGCCTCTGGACACAGACAAGGAGGAGGGAGGGAAGCACTTTGGAGTTTCGGCCCCCCATCTTCCCCATTGCAATGTCCACATCTCCCCCACTGTAATGTCCACATCTCCCCCCATCTTCCCCACTGCAATGTCCACATCTCCCCCCATCTCCCCCACTGTAATGTCCACATCTCCCCCATTGTAATGTCCACATCTCCCCCCATCTCCCCCACTGTAATGTCCACATCTCCCCCTATCTTCCCCACTGTAATGTCCACATCTCCCTGAGACTCCCTCCCTATCCCCCACTGTAATGTCCACATCTCCCCCACTGTAATGTCCACATCTCCCCCATCTTCCCCACTGCAATGTCCATATCTCCGCCACTGTAATGTCCACATCTCCCCCCATCTCCCCCACTGTAATGTCCACATCTGCCCCCATCTCCCCCATTGTAATGTCCACATCTCCCCAGTCAGTGCAGCTCTGGGAAGCTCAACTAGGCCGCCGCCGCCAGGTGTACCAAGATGGCCGGAGCTAGGCCAAAGCCGCGGCCTTTCCTATGGGCTCAGACCGCGGATCCCGTAGTGTACCGATCCGCGAACGTTGACCTGTTGAGATCACGGATCCATAACGATCAGTTTCACCCCTACGCTCCACTCAACATACAACTAAAAAGATCATTGGTGTGATGAAACTGGCTCTGCCAAGTAGCATTGGACCTGGAACTTTGCGTGTACCATCAAATGGCAGGCCAATCAGCTACAGCTCAAGGAACCCCTAGCAATCTCTGGAGGAACCCTAGAGCTCCACTGAACTTTGGTTGAGAATGCTTGCTCTATATTACATACTAAGAACCCAGATCAGTCTCACTTTATTTCTAAATTGCTTACCTAAATATGATAGCAACGTAGAGCGAGACGACTCCCTCCTTCCTTGTATAGCTTTACGAAGCAAGCAGAGAAGTCAGCATTACTTAATTAATCATTATGCTTGCAATTTAACAAAACTTTTAGCGTTGAAAGATTTCTGCTTGTCAACATCTTTTCACACAGGAAGACTGATAAATGGGAGCACTTAAGTCGGTTACAGAGAGGAGATGAAGGCCGATTAAGCACCCTTTCACACATTGCTACAAGGAATTAAAGTCTGCTTATGAGCCATTTCAAAAATGCAGACGATAACATTTTTTCCCAGAGTACTCTGCTGGTACAGTGGTGGAGAGGATTGTGGGTTGCGGCATGAAATTGCTAACTCCAGTGCTTTGTATGCTACAAGTAGGTTTCAGTATGTGTTTTTGGCAAAGTAAATGTTTTAGGATGAGGAGCTGGTGTAATCATTAAATGCATCCAATTAATGAATATGTAAACTCAATCACTACGATATCCTGTAAGTGCTTAAAGTGTTTGTAAACCTCAGGCATGAAATATGAACAAAGCATATCCCTCTATAGTGTGTACTATGCCTCAAATAAGAGCAATGTAATTTCTGTTGCTTCTCTGCCTTTTGGTTAAGATCAAGTGTAGTATCTGTTCTTGTGAAAAATGTGGCAATACTGCGCTGTCAAGTAAATGAACAGAAAACAAGTATGCATGCAGCTTTAACCACTTAAGCCCCGGACGATATTGCTGCCTAAAGACCCAAGGGGTTTTTACAGTTCGGGACTGCGTCGCTTTAACAGACAATTGCGCGGTCGTGCGACGTGGCTCCCAAACAAAATTGGCGTCCTTTTTTCCCCACAAATAGAGCTTTCTTTTGGTGGTATTTGATCACCTCTGCGGTTTTTATTTTTTGCGCTATAAACAAAAATAGAGCGACAATTTTGAAAAAAATGCAATATTTTTTACTTTTTGCTGTAATAAATATCCCCCAAAAACATATATAAAAATTAAATTTTTCCTCAGCTTTGGCCGATATGTATTCTTCTACCTATTTTTGGTAAAAAAAATCGCAATAATCGTTTATCGGTTGGTTTGCGCAAACTTTATAGCGTTTACAAAATAGGGGATAGTTTTTATGCATTTTTATTTTTTTTATTTTTTTTTACTACTAATGGCGGCGATCAGCGTTTTTTTTCGTGACTGCGACATTATGGCGGACACTTCGGACAATTTTGACACATTTTTGGGACAATTGTCATTTTCACAGCAAAAAATGCATTTAAATTGCATTCTTTATTGTGAAAATGACAGTTGCAGTTTGGGAGTTAACCACAGGGGGCGCTGTAGGAGTTAGGGTTTACTTTGTGTGTGTTTACTAGTGTAGGAGGGTGTGGCTGTAGGAATGACGTCATCGATCGTGTCTTCCCTATAAAGGGAATGACGCGATCGATGCGCCGACACAGTGAAGCACGGGGAAGCCATGTTTACATACGGCTCTCCCCGTTCTTCAGCTCCGGGGAGCGATCGCGACGGAGCGGCTATAAACAAATAGCCGCGCCCTCGTCCCGGATCGCTCCCCGAGCGGACCCGACCGCCGCATGTACCGGGGGGGGGGGGATCCCGATCGGACCCCCCACCCACGTCTAGCAGAGGACGTACAGGTACGTGGATGTGCCTGTCCGTGCCATTCTGCCGACGTAAATGTACATGTGGAGGTCGGGAAGTGGTTAAATGTGAGACACACACAAATAAGACCAATGTAAAGCAAAAATAAGCTGCGCAAATAACGTGATGGTTCAAACATAGGATCAACTAGCATGAGTAATAATGAACATTGTGCTAATGTTGGATTAAAATCACTTAAAAGGAACAGGTTGCCCTATTCGCAATATATTTCAACGAGTTCCAGTGAAAAAGATAAAAAAAATTAATATTGAAAAAAATCAATGTTTTATTTTCTAACAAAGGACGCATCAGATGGTAGTTTGGTGGCTGAAAATACACTTCTCTCCTTCGAATAAAATGGTGACATCAAACCAAAGGGAACCACAGAACAGTGAAAAGATAGAAAGGAAATCCTCCACCTTCCAAACAAACTGCCTCTTACCGAAAGGGAAGATCCCAACCAGAGATCTTCTGTTGGCGTGTTGGCGTGTACCCAGCCTAGGAGTCTATGCAGCAAGATATCCTGGTATCCAATAGATCTCCCACCGCTCACAGATGATCAATAGTGATTATAGCCAAGGTGAGGAAGGAAAGAAGGCTGACATAGCGTAATCCAGTAAAATCATTTAATATAAAAAATGTATAAAATCGCACTTACAATAAGTAGATAAAAATTTGCATGTGAAAATATGTAGCCGGCAGGCTAACACAGCCCGTTCACTCCGGGACACTGTATGTAGTGATGACATCAGCACGCCGCTAACCTACGCCGTTTCGTCACAATTGAATTCGTCCTGGGGCAATTGTCGGACAATTGTCGCTCTATTCTTGTTTATAGCGCAAAAAATAAAAACCGCAGAGGTAATCAAATACCACCAAAAGAAAGCTCTATTTGTGGGGAAAAAAAAGGGATTCAATTTTGTTTGGGAGCCACGTCGCACGGCCGCGCAATTGTCAGTTAAAGCGACGCAGTGCCGAATCGCAAAAAAAGTCCTCTGGTTTTTGGCCAGCCAAATGGTCCGGGGCTGAAGTGGATAAAAGCGACGCAGTGCCGTATTGCAAAAAATGGTCTGGTCATTGGGCAGGCAAATCCTCCGGGGCTGAAGTGGTTAAGGAATCTTCCTAATGGCCCATTCACACTTGTGCATTGTGACAGCGCACGTGATAATGAGTGCTGGTACAGTGTAAAATTCAATGTAAACGTCACCCCCAACGCACAGAAGATCCTAAGGCCTCGTACACACGACAGAGTTTCTCGGCAGAATTCGTCGAGAATCTCGGTGAAGAGCCGGATTCTGTCGAGAAACTCGGTCGTGTGTACATTTTTGGCCCGATGGAGCCGCCGAGGAACTCGTCGAGCAAATAGAGAGCAGGTTCTCTATTTTCTCGATGGCAGTGGATTTTGGCTCGACGAGTTCTTCATCGGGCTGTTTTTTAAACGAGAAACTCGGTCGTGTGTATGCTAAGAAACTTGTCAAAAACTTAGACACTGGAGACCAACATAGGTAAAACTAGCGTTTGGATTGGAGATAGCACATTCGTGTCGCTTCCAACATTATTTAATCGTTTATTTGCAGCGCTTTACACAATTTTTCCTAAGGGCACAAAACAGCAATATACTAATTTTTTTTTTACGATATTCACACAGAGTTCCTTAAAATTAGGTGGAACCTTTTTCTTACTGGACTCAATATTTTTTTTTTTTTTTATTGTCACCTTATTTTGGTCGTGTGTTTTAAATCCTGCTTTTAATCACCTTATTTTTAAATTTTTAAAAAATGCTAATCCTTTTATTTTTTGTAATGTCAAGTTCCCCCCATAGAAACCTTATTGCTTTGTCTTATCTCATGTGTCCCTTTCAAATTACACCTTATATCCAATTTTTACAAAATAAGAACCTGCCTTCTCACTTGCAAAATTGAAATGTAAAAAAATACAAGGACAAGTATGAACTGTAAAAAAAAAATGTACCATTTATTTTGGTAATAAAAAAAAAATTTGATATGCAAAAGTCAGCACTGGAGAGCTTGCTGCCATTTGTGCACAGCCAGGTGTGGCCTGATGTGACTGGTGATCAGTTGGAGGCCAAAATGGGGACTTGAGAGGTTCATTCAGGAAGTCACGCATCAAGGTCTTGGACTCCCCGAGGTCAGAAACTGGAGCAGGGCAGGCAGATGTCACCAGGTTGTGGTACTACAGCAGCCTGAACTCTGGTACACCACATGGAAGTAAGGGAGTCACTTTCTTGATTTCTTCAAGGCCTTCCTTGGTGGCTTCCCTGCAGCCTGCTCTTTCACCTTCTCTGCAGCCTTCTCAGCAGCCTTCCTCTTATGCCTGGCTGGAGGTGGTGCCACAGGGGTAGTACTCATGCCAGGAGGAGGAGTAGACGAAGGTGGTGGAGGATGAGTAGCCAACGGTGGTGGAGGAGGAGGTGGAGGAGGAGGAGGAGCAGTAGAAGGAGGAGTAGAAGGAGGAGGAGCAGTAGAAGGAGGAGGAGTAGAAGGAGGAGGAGCAGTAGAAGGAGGAGTAGAAGGAGGAGGAGCAGTAGAAGGAGGAGGAGTAGAAGGAGGAGGAGCAGTAGAAGGAGGAGGAGTAGAAGGAGGAGGAGCAGTAGAAGGAGGAGGAGCAGTAGAAGGAGGAGGAGCAGTAGAAGGAGGAGGAGCAGTAGAAGGAGGAGGAGTAGTAGAAGAAGAAGAGGAAGCAGAATGTTCAGATGGAGCAGGAGAAGAAGAGGAAGAAGAATGTTCAGATGGAGCAGGAGAAGAAGAGGAAGAAGAATGTTCAGATGGAGCAGGAGAAGAAGAGGAAGAAGAATGTTCAGAAGGAGCAGGAGAAGAAGAAGAAGAAGGTGGGGGAGCTTGAGAAGGAGCAGGAGAAGAAGAAGAAGAAGGTGGGGGAGCTTGAGAAGGAGCATGAGAAGAAGAAGAAGGTGGGGGAGCTTGAGAAGGAGCATGAGAAAAAGAAGAAGAAGGTGGGGGAGCTTGAGAAGGAGCATGAGAAGAAGAAGAAGGTGGGGGAGCTTGGGAGTTATGTGGTGTGTGAGGATGGGGATGGCGGCAAATCACAGTGTCCTCTGTGAGAAGACCCCTCACCCCCTGATTTGCCAGGGTGATGAGGAGGCCCTCAAAGAGGAGGCGTTGGTCTAATGTCATTTCTGACATTTTGGCCAAAACCACTGTGACAAATCCCTCCTGAGCAGTGGGAGGCTGTTGCAGGGTTGCATGGGCATCCCGAATGAGGGCTAGTGAGGCGTCACGCACCCTTGTATCCCTCACCTGCCTTCTCGGACGCAGACGAAGAGGAGACACCTGACATCTCGTGCTTGGCCCAGCAACCTCGTGCAACCCACTTGGGCCTGCCACCTCATCCGCTCCACTTGGGCCTGCCACCACGTTACTGATACTTGGGCCTGCCAACACGTCCAAGATACTTGGGCCTGCAGCCTCCTCCAAGCCACTCACCCTGTCCTCCTCCTGCCTGGCATTTTCCTGATCCTCCTGCTGCCTGGTCTCGTCCTGTGTATGGAAAAAAAGTAAAGTTTTACTATTTTTTAAAATTTTTGGTTTATTTATTTAAGCTCCTGACTGTTGCATTTTTTTTGGTCACGACTTAGCTAAGCCAATCATTCTGACCCATGTTTTATGGTCAATCACACCACAAAAATTCATGGCCAATACTGACAAATTTTAGGAATAACACTTTTAGATCTAATTTTTATTTACCTTTAATATCTTAATTTACATCTCTTTAACAACATTTGAACACCACATATTTGCACATTGAAAGTACTATATACCTGGCTCCAGCTGGGCAAATCTGGATCTTCATCCAGGATGGAAGGCTGCTGAGAGGGTTCTTCTGCAGAGGGAGCAGCAGGTTGGCTGGAGGGAAGGCTGGAGCTTCTGTGGCTTCTGGGGCGAAGGCTAGAAAGTGACTCCCTAACCTCCAGGTGTTCATCCAGGAAGCTCAGTTTGCTGTAGTACCACAACTTGGGTTTAAATACCCGCCCTGCTCCAGCTCCAGACCTCATCGAAGCCAAGACCTTGTTGCGTGCCTTCCTGTAGGTGCCTCTCAAGGTCCCAATTTTGACCTCCAACTGGTCAGTTGTCACATCAAACCCCACCTGTCTCCGCACAAGTGGGAGCAGGCTCTCCAGTGCAGTTTTGCGCAATTCTCTATTTCGAGAGATGGGGTCTTTGGTGGCCCACAGAACAGGAAGTTCTTGCCACCTATCAATGAAGATCTCCAAGAAGTCGGGTCGGTTAAAGAGATTCATCTTTTCCTGTCCAAAACCAAGGATAAAAAAATAATGTCACTACACAATCTAGAAAGTCAATTACTCTTTCTCACAAGCTAGCCCTTAAAGGGTCACTAATGGATAACTATATTTTTGGAGGAAATTACTGTTTACAGTGTCTAGAGACATACAAGTGCATACATATAATGTGCCTCTAGTTTCACTTTTGGTTTTAAATTTAGTTATTGTTTCTGTGAAGTAAAGAGACACACAGAACCCAAAAAAAATAAAAGCAGGGCATATTTTAATTTCAAAAATTATTAGCATTGTTTTGGTTGATTTTTAGACACACAGCTTAGACCACAGTGACAAGCTCCCCTGATAAATTTGAGAGGGAGCAGAACCAGGAAGTGATGATTTATGCAAATGATTACAGCTGCTTAAAAGCAAAAAGGGACAATGAGGACATGAAATCAAGACTGATATAATGTAAAGTTAGTTATTTCTGCCCCAAACAATTTTGGCTTAGTGCTCCTTTAAATGTCTGTCTTTCCTGAATATGCCACTGCTGTCCCAAGTTCGAAGCATACCTACACGCTTGTCGTTCAAACGTCTTTCTTACGCAACCCGGTCGTATGGACGCTACATGTGTTCGAGCCTTATATACACTCCGCACACGACATCCGCCCATGCTTAAAAAAAATTGATGTTTCCCCCCCGCCCCTTATCTTCCGTCGCAAAAACGACAAGGTGGAATTGGCAGCAGATCATGTTGGGTCAGTTCCTAGGAAACAGATGACCAGTTGTGTCGAATTAATAAGCCAGATCTCATCCTCATTTGTGTATGAAACGTTAGTTAGAGAAAAGCACTCCGATATAGTTTGGTCAAGACATAAAAGCGACCATTTGCATCATGTTTAAACCGACTTGTTTTTAGAAGACATCCTGATGAGAACCGAGATTGCCCACACAACAGTAGTTGGATCAAAATGCATAATCAAAGCGTTGTTTACGTACGACGGCACTATAGCGGACCATTACCTTCAAATTTCAAACTGGCTATGTTGTAATTTCTGAACCTAAGATGTAGGCCACAAAATCATTCAATCAAGAAAAACATGTAAAATGTAGTTACATACCGGTCTTTGACCCGATCGTTATCTCCGCCGTCTTCCACAAACTGTGAACGCCCCTTTTACTCACGTGGTAGCCCTTTATACACGCGCATGTGGGACTTTACGCACGTCTCCCCGCCCCTGACGTTCATGGTATCGTATTTTCCCCGCCCCTTTTCCATCTTTTTTTTGTTGGAAGCACATGTTGGAGAATATGGCAGCACGGCGAATCAGTTGTAAGGCCTCCAACATGACCTTTGAGGAAATGGTGGAGATGGTCCTCATCCTCAAAGCAGAGGACTACGATGGGAGGCATGGGCCATATAAGTACCCGAACAAGGTCAAGGCCGCAATAATGGAGAAGGTGAGGAGGAGTCTCCATCGCAAATTTGGAGTGAAAAGGTCCAAGGAGCAGATCCGGAAAAGGTGGTGTGACCTTAAGAAACGTGAGCCGGAACAAATGAAGAGGATCAGGAGAGTGATTAGAAGAAGTAAGTTTGTTATATATTTTGTAAGATTTGTTCCGCGCCATGTGTTTTTTATTTCAGGTTGTACTGTAATATTTATTTAGGCACAATAATTTGTCGTCAAACTGGACGTCCATTCGGAACGACTAAATATTGTGTTTTAAATCCTACAAATTATGACATTTTTTGAAAATTGTGGTGAGATCAATCGTGAAAATTATGTAGATGTGCTATTAAAACCACAAATCTTTTTTTAATAATTAAATATACAGTAAAAGGAGAGTCTGCTCAGCAGTCGGTGACACATGTGGACTCATTTGCATAATTGTTGTCCCCTTTAATAACCCATTTTGGGCTTCACACAGAGCTGAGGTGATCCAGTGTATACTTTGTTGGCTTACATGTTTAAAAGTAGACCAAAGCTACAAGATTTGTCAGGATCTTTGTGAATGCCTTCAATCCTGTGTTTTGCCCTGAGGGGTTTTTCTAAACATCAATAGTCCCAGAAATTTTATAAAGTGAATCATATTCCTCTTTCAGGCCTATAAGCTCTAAAAATCCTGTTTCCATTTTCTTCATTCTCGTAGGGCGTCATGAAGCTTCAACACGGGAGCAAGAAGTCCAGCAAGCCACACCCCCGAGGGATGGTGATGATGCGCAGCCTGCCACCACATCAGGTAAAGTAACATATAACTAACCCAGCTTCAGGTAATGTAGATGTAGGCCTGCCTAATTTAAAAAAATTGTTTTGTCCCACATTTCAGGATCAGGTGGTGGCTTGGACAGGCATACAAAACAGATGCTGATCTCGGAAATATGGGCCTGCAGAGAAGAGGTGGAGGAGATACATTTGGCCAACAGAAAAAATAATGAAAGAGCAAGGAGGGTGGAAACTAAATTAAAAAATTTATTGGATGTTTTGGGGAGAGTCTGAATCTGAAAAAAATACCAAAAAAAAATTTAAATAGCAGATTTTGAAGTTTATTTAATAAAAAAAAAACCAAAAAAATACTAAAACCAGATTTTATACTTTATTTAAAAAAAAAAAAAAAAAAAAAAATAATAAAACCAGATTTTATACTTTATTTAATAAAAAAAAAACCAAAAAAATAATAAAACAAGATTTTAGACTTTATTTAATAAAAAAAAAAAAAAAAAATAATAAAACCAGATTTTATACTTTATTTAATAAAAAAAAACCAAAAAAATAATAAAACAAGATTTTAGACTTTATTTAATAAAAAAAAAAAAAAAAAATAATAAAACCAGATTTTGATGTTTATTTAATAAAAAAAAAACCAAAAAAATAATAAAACCAGATTTTATACTTTATTTAATAAAAAAAAAAAAAAAAAAATAATATAACCAGATTTTAATGTTTATTAAGAAAAAAAAACCAAAAAAATTACAAAAATGATTGTATATTGTATGAGAAAAATCACCAAAAAAAATAAAAAAATGATTGTATATTGTATGAGAAAAATCACCCACAAAAATACAAAAATTATTGTATATTGTATGAGAAAAATGACCAAAAAAAATACAAAAATGATTGTATATTGTATGAGAAAAATCACCCACAAAAATACAAAAATGATTGTATATTGTATGAGAAAAATGACCAAAAAAAATACAAAAATGATTGTATATTGTATGAGAAAAATCACCCACAAAAATACAAAAATGATTGTATATTGTATGAGAAAAATGACCAAAAAAAATACAAAAATGATTGTATATTGTATGAGAAAAATGACCAAAAAAAATACAAAAATGATTGTATATTGTATGAGAAAAATCACCCACAAAAATACAAAAATGATTGTATATTGTATGAGAAAAATGACCAAAAAAAATACAAAAATGATTGTATATTGTATGAGAAAAATCACCCACAAAAATACAAAAATGATTGTATATTGTATGAGAAAAATGACCAAAAAAAATACAAAAATGATTGTATATTGTATGAGAAAAATGACCAAAAAAAATACAAAAATGATTGTATATTGTATGAGAAAATATACCAAAAATTTTTGTAGGGTATTTATGAAAAAATAAAAATAAATAAATTAAGAAAATAAAGAGCTTTTGAACCTCAAAAAAGTGTGTGGTGTTTTTCATAAAATACGTAAAATTTTCTATGTGTTTGGTTTGGGGGTCACCTGGGAAATGTTTGCTAGTTGATAATGAAAATACACTTAGTTACACTTAGTAAAGAACTCCAAACAACACAAGCAAGACATAACAAGTTTAGAAAAAAGATTATGATTTATTTTTTTGAAAGCTACAATTATGGCAAATTTGATTGAGATGGTATTGCCCCCCTACCCATGAAATAGTCCATGTATTTGTCCCGGACTTCACGGGCACTCTGGGGGGGCAGTCCTGTGTGGCCAGCTTCAAGGCCCGCCAAAGTTTCTGATGGAGCCAAAAGTTGTGCCTCGGGCCCAACCAGGGCCATATAATTTGGAGATTGTCTCCGCAAAAAATTGTGGAGAATGCAGCAGGCAAAAATAATAGTATTCCACTTATATTCCGCCATGTGGAGAGAGGTGAGGAAAAGGCGGAACCGGCTGGCCATGATGCCGAAAGCGTTCTCAACCACTCTACGTGCTCGGCCCAGCCGGAAATTAAAGACACTCCTCTCTGGGGTGAGGGTGCGCTGAGGGAATGGCCTCATAAGATGGGGTCCCAGGGCAAACGCTTCATCAGCCAGGAAAACAAATGGCAGGCCTTCTACATTCTGGTCATCCGGTGGCAATGACAGATCATCATCCTGAAGGCGAAGCGCGAACTCCGTCTGCCTGAAGGCTCCCCCATCCGATACCCGTCCATTCATCCCGACATCCACAAAAAGGAATTCATACTGTGCTGACACCACCGCCATCAGCACAATACTGTTGAACCCCTTATAATTAAAGAACTGGGATCCTGAACGGGGTGGAGGCACGATGCGGACGTGCTTCCCGTCGATGGCTCCCCCGCAGTTGGGGAAGTTCCATCGGGTCTGGAAGTCCAAAGCCACAGACTGCCACTCCTGTGGTGTGGACGGAAGCTGGGGAAGAAAAAAAGAAAAAATTAGCCACATAACCTTGCAAGCAGATTATACAAAGACATTATAAGCATTATAACATTTCTGGGAACTAGCATATTATATCTAAATATATTTAGCCAATTAACACATTAAACACCCCCTCTGATGGGCCAATGCCCAAGTTTGGGGGAGGGCTAGATGAGTTTGGGAGTACTAAAAAAAATTAATTTTGATTATTGGTGAACATAGACTTTACAACACATTTTGGAGGGGAGGGCTAGATGAGTTTGGGAGTCCTAAAATTTAAATAAAAAAAAAAAAAATATTGGTGAACATAGACTTTACAACACATTTTGGAGGGGAGGGCTAGATGAGTTTGGGAGTCCTAAAATTTAAATAAAAATAAAAAAAATATTGGTGAACATAGACTTTACAACACATTTTGGAGGGGAGGGCTAGATGAGTTTGGGAGTCCTAAAATTTAAATAAAAAAAAAAAAAATATTGGTGAACATAGACTTTACAACACATTTTGGAGGGGAGGGGGGGGGACATTACAATGGATATAACACAATACATTGGGAAGTGACTAGACTAGGTAGGTTGGGGCCCAGGATAGCATGCTGGGGAGGTAAGTGATGGAAAATATGCATGTAGGCCAAAAAAGGGGCATCAAAGTTTACATCATGCATGGGGGCAAAGGGGACATTCACAGCATATTCCAGACATGGTAATTAGGGAAGGAGGAGATAACTACAAGACATTAGCATACATTATAGACATAAAATGTGATATTAAAGGAGAAAACTTACCCTCATATATTCCTCCTGCAGAACCTGGATGATGGCAGAGCAGGTGTCAGGAATGATGAGGCCCAGAGCCTGGGGGGAGATGCCCGTGGAGAACTTTAAGTCCTGAAGGCTTCTCCCAGTTGCCAGATAACGGAGGGTGGCAACTAGCCTCTGCTCAGCACTGATGGCTTCCCGCATAACGGTGTCCTGCCTGGTAATATAGGGGGACACCAAAGCCAACAGGTGCTGAAAGACGGGATCAGACATCCTCAGGAAATTCCTGTAATCAACAGGATTATTTTCCTGAAGCTCCCGCAGCAAAGGCATGTGAGAGAATTGGTTCCTACGGAGCAACCAATTCTTGGTCCATGAACGCGTCCTCCTCCTGTTCATGAACTCCTCATTGTCTAGGTCATAAACAAACAGACCTATAGACAGAAGATGCTTAGCACGAAGTCGGCGACGACTAGGTGCCTGCAACATGGCTACAAGGCTAGTTACGAACGACAAATCAGAATTGCACTAAACAGACCGCAGTGAAGAACAGCAAGACCTATGAAGAACGACCCTGACAATGAAAAACGCGGGGACAGGACCGCAATGTAAAACAATACGACCTGACCGCACGTCTCGATTGCCTAGATACGACCCACACAAGTACAAACTGAACGGCAGAGATCAATCTGAAAGCACAAAGACTGAAAAGCACGAATCGTCACTCACCAAACTTTTACTAACACGCGTAAACACGGAATCAGCAAAAGGAGCCCCAAGGGTGGCGCCAACAAAATCAAACCTCCCCTTTATAGTCGCGTCATACGTCGTGAGCGTCATCGCGCCGGAGAACGACCAGATTTTGGTATGTTACGTGTGTACGCAAAGCAAGCCTGCCGAGCTTCTCGACAAGTTCAACAAGGAACTCGTCGAGGAACTCGACGGGCTTGGCACGTCGAGTTTCTCTGTCGTGTGTACGAGGCCTGACGCACCGCAGTGCACTACAATACATAAACCATACGTTGTCGTGCTCTTCATTCTTATAAATGGGTCATGCACAATGTTTTTTTTTTCTATTGTGATGTGTTGGCAGCCCTTTCATAATGAATGAGCTGCTTTGACACAGCACAGGTTAACACGTGCCATAAGGCATAGCAGTGGGAAACACCTAAAGCAGGGGCGTCAAAGGCAATTTCATTGCGGGACGCATCAGCATTATGGTTGCCCTCCAAGGGCCAGTTTTATCTGTAATACTACATGCCCAGAGTACCCCCCCCCCCCCTTACCCTTAAATCAGATGCCAAGAGCCACCCCACCATCAGAAATCAAGAACCCCCCACCCTCCCAGCTGAGAAGCAGAAAGTGCAGGGTCTGGAGAAGGATCTGTAGGAAGAGTTCTGTCCTCCTCTCTCTGCTGTCGACTGCTGGGACAAGGTGGGGTGCAGCTGCAGGAGAGGTGCGAGAGGGCCACGTGAAATGGACTGGCGGCCCGGTGTTTGACTGAAGGCAAATGGTAGTTTTAGATCCAGTGGCAGGCGCCCATAAGGGCGCAGGGACCACCCCCAATCTCCATGCAGGGCGCCGGGTGCATGGATTTCAATGGAGGGGGGGGGGGTTTGAAGCACATACATTGGAACCTTGGATTACGAGCATATGCGTTCCAGGAGAATGCTCGTAATTCAAAGTACTCGCATATCAAAGCGAGTTTCCCCATTGAAGTCAATGGAAACAAAAATAATTTGTCCCGCATTGACTCAATGGCATGCAATACCACATGTGGCCAGAGGTGGGGGGGAGCCGGAGAGACTCGGAAACGGCCGTAAAGGCCCAAGGATACCTCGGCTGACCTCGACAAACCTCGGAAAGACTCTGTTCCCGAGGTTTGCCGAGGTCAGCCGAGCTGCCCTCGGGCCTTTCCGTGCATTTCCTGAATAGCGTCGATCGGCTCCGGCGCCCCCCCCCACCTCAGGCCAAACGTGGTACTGCACACCGCTTTGGTCTGAGTCCTGCTGAATCAAAGCTCAGGCCAGCTCAGAGCTACTTTGCTTGTGGAGTGAGCCCGGAGTTCTCCTTTAGGATCACACACACATATATATATATACATTGCATGTCATTTTTTAGGTAAATCTGGGTGACGGCTTTTAGCGGAGTTCTCTTTTAATCTATGAATTGCGTCTCGGCGGCCGTGTCTTTGTTCTCGCCGTCCTGCCCCATCTTGTAATTCTTGCATCACACTAATCTCCCCGTACTCCCCTTGTCCCAGCTGTCACTTCTTTACATTGGCGGTACGAGAGAGTTGTCATGGCAACCCGCGAGCAGGACACACGCAGATTGTTGGGTTTAGCTGCTAATGCTTTGTTTTCAGCACCATCTGAGGAGATCCATTAGGCCTCATTTACAGTTGATTTCTGTTGTGGTCTGTTCCATGGCGGCGAGTGCTGCGGAGGTGCGGAACGCAATCTATTTTCCCGACAGCAAATTCAACCGTCGCAATGGATATTAGATGCTGAAACGCTCTCATTGGGTGGCGCAATAATAGATGGGAGGAGCATAACCCCAAACCCTAACTGCGGTCAATTTCTTTTTATTTTGGATAGTATGGGGAATTGCTAAAAGTGTAAGTTTAACCCGTTCACTGCCACAGCCTGATTGCAGTTTTTGCACACGTTTAAAAAAATCACTTTAGGCCTGAAAATTATATAACCCCCCCCCCCCCCCAAACGTTATATATTTTCTGAAAGCCGACACCCTATAGAATAGAATAGTGGTAGTTCCTATTTCTTAAGTCCCACGATATTAGCGCAACAGTTTAAGAAATGCAAATTTTAGATGAAAAAAACACTAACGTTTATTTTAGTATATATATAAACACAGTGGCCCGGATTCAGAGAGCAGTTACGACGGCGTATCTCCGGATACGCCGTCGTAACTCTGAGTTGCGGGGGTCGTATCTATGCGACTGATTCATAGAATCAGTTACGCATAGATTTCCCTAAGATCCGATCGGCGTAAGTGTCTTACACCGTCGTATCTTAGGCTGCATATTTACGCTGGCCGCTAGGTGGCGCTTCCGCAGATTTACGCGCGGAATATACAAATTAGGTAGATACGCCGATTCAGAAACGTATGTCCGCCCGGCGCATTTTTTTACGTCGTTTACGTTCGGCTTTTTCCGGCGTAAAGTTACCCCTGCTATATGAGGGGTATCCTATGTTAAGTATGGAGGTCATTACCGTGTCGAATTTTGAAAATTTTACGTTGTTTGCGTAAGTCATTACATGCCTTATTTTAGACTCTAAGGCCCCATACACATGATAGAATTTATCCGCAGATACGGTTCAGCGGACCGTATCCGCGGATAAATCCTCTCTAAGATTTCAGAGGATTTCAATGCGATGGCGTGTACACACCATCGCATTGAAATCCGCGCTGAAATCCTCTGCCGATGACGTGTCGCGCCGTCGCCGCTATTATGACGCGGCGACGGGCGCGACGCTGTCATATAAGGAATTCCACGCATGCGTCTATTCATTACGGCGCGTGCGGGGAATCCCTTTGGACGGATGGATCCGGTAAGTCTGTACAGACGAGCGGATCCATCCGTTGGAATGGATTCCAGCAGATAGATATTCTGTGCATGTCGACAAATATTTATCTGCTGGAAATCCATTCCAGGGGAGATTTATCTGCGGATAAATATCCGTTGGCGTGTACACACCATAGGATCTATCCGCAGAAACCCATTTGATGGGATTTATCTGCGGATAGATTCTATGGTGTGTATGGGGCCTATGGCTAGGTTCACACTGCTGCGAATTCAAAATCGTGGTAAAATCACGATTTTACAGCAATTTCGCGGCTGCGATTTTGCCGCGATTTCGGCTGCGATTTAAGAGACATCTGTGCAGTGTTCAATGTAAATCGCGGCCCGAAATCGCAAAAAGTAGTACAGGAACTACTTTTTGAAATCGGTGCAGCGGTGTCGCACTGATTAGGACAGTGCCATTGCCGACAATAGCCGGCAAATGCCGCCGATTTGAGATGCGATTTGACATGTGAAATCGCATCTCAAATCGTACCAAATCGTACCCAGTGTGAACCAGGGCAAAGGGCCAGATCCACGTAGATAGGTGTAACTTTAAATGGGCGTAGCGTATCGTAGTAACGCTACGCCGCCGCAACTTTGAGAGGCAAGTGTAGTATTCACAAAGCACTTGCCTCTAAAGTTACGGCGGCGTAGCGTAAATCTGCCGGCGTAAGCGCGCCTAAATCAAATGAGGAACAGGGGGGGCGTGTTTTATGTAAACTAAGCATGACCACACGTAAATGACGCTTTTTTCGTATGGCGCATGCTCAGTATCACGTCGAATTTTAAAATTAAATTACGTCCGCTTAATGCCTAGACGATGTGAACGTAATTTACGCACAGCCCTATTCGCGAACGTTTTACGCAAACGACGGAAAATTCAACGCTGGCCCGACGTCCATACTTAACATTGCGTACGCCTCATAGACCCAGGGGTAACGTTACGCCGAAAAAAGCCTTACGTAAACGACGTAAAAAAATGCGCCGGCCGGACGTACGTTCTGAGAATCGGCGTATCTAGCTAATTTGCATTCTTGACGCGTAAATCAACGGAAGCGCCACCTAGCAGCCAGCGTAAATATACACCTAAGATCCGACGGCGTTCTAAGACGTACGTCAATCGAATCTAGCCCCCATATCGGCGTAACAAAGATACGCCGGAGCATCCTAGAAGCTACGCGGTGTATCAATAGATACGCCGACGTAACTTCTTTGTGGATCTGGCCCATTGATGTCATCACTGGATCTCTGTGCTTCTCTATGCAATGCTGGCAGATCCTGGCTGATAGGAGAGGTCAGCTGTACATAACTTCCTGAACACATCACAGCACCGCCGTACCTTAAGTTCTCCTCTCAGCAGTGGGGTGACCGGATATCCCTGGATTCCAGGAACACAACCCATTTTCAGGAGTCTTTCCCTGGATAAAAAACTGCCCCAGATTTTGTCCCCATTTAACTGCATCTTTTATCTGCAGCCCCAGTCCCCAGCCATGCACTGACTATGCTGACGCTTATTCTTGATGTAAACAAACTCTATGGTAAGATCGATGACATGTATGGTCACAGTTGACACTATAAGCTGCTTCGAAGAGAATTGGCCCATCAATATTTTGCTATGGGATTCCATCGATCAGCCACAATATCCGCAGCAGCAGCCGAGCTACAGCTACATATTTTGGGGCAGATCCACGTACATCGGCGCATTGTTGCGGCCGGCGTAGCGTATCTCTGATACACTACGCCGCCGTAACTTACAGCCTAATTTCCTTATCCTCAAAGAATTTGCGCCGTAAGTTACGGCGGCGTAGTGTATCTTTGGCGGCGTGAGGGCGCGCAATTCAAATGTATGTAATGGCGGCGTGTTTTATGTAAATACGTTGTGACCCGACGTAAACGACTTTTTTTTTTTAACTGCGCATGCGCCGTCCCTGGGGGTATCCCAGTGAGCATGCTCGAAATTTAACCGGAACAAGCCAATTCTTACGACGGTGACGTCATTCTACGCAAATCCCTATTCGCGAACGACTTACGCAAAAATTTCAAAATTGTACGCGGGAACGACAACCATACTTAACATTGAGTACGCCTCAGAATAGCAGCTTTAACTATACGCCGGAAAATGCCGAACGCAAACGATGTAAAAACAATGCGCCGGCCGGACGTACGTTCGCGGATCGCCGTAACTAGCTAATTTGCATACTCGACGCGGAATTCGACGGAAACGCCACCTAGCGGCCGCCAAAAAATTGCAGCTTAGATCCAACGGCGTACTAAGACGTACGCCTGTCGGATCTAGTCGTTTTGTGGATACCAAAACAAAGATACGACGCGCAATATTTGAAATTACGCGGCGTATCAAGAGATATATCTTTGTGGATCTGCCCCTTTATCTGCAGCCCCAGTCCCCAGCAGTGCACTGTTGTTATTATTATTGTTGTTGTTGTTATTATTGTTGTTATTACTATTATGGTTATTAATATTATTATTATTATTATGGTTATTATTAATATTATTATTATTATTATGGTTGTTAATATTATTATTATAGTTATTATTATTATGGTTGTTATTATTATTATGGTTATTATTAATATTATTATGGTTGTTATTATTATTATTTGTATTATTATTATTATTATTATTATGGTTATTATTATTATTATTATTATTATTATTATTATGGTTATTATTATTATTATGGTTATAATATTATTATTATGGTTGTTATTATTATTATTATGGTTGTTATTATTATTATTATTATGGTTGTTATTATTATTATTATTATTATGGTTGTTATTATTATTATTATGGTTATTAATATTATTATTATGGTTATTATTAATATTATTATGGTTGTTATTATTATTATTATTTGTATTATTATTATTATTATTATTATTATTATTATTATGGTTATTATTATTATTATTATTATTATTATTATTATTATTATTATTATTATTATTATGGTTGTTATTATTATTATTATTATGGTTATTATTATTATTATGGTTATTAATATTATTATTATGGTTATTATTAATATTATTATGGTTGTTATTATTATTATTATGGTTGTTATTATTATTATTATTATTATTATTATTATTATGGTTGTTATTATTATTATGGTTATTATTAATATTATTATGGTTGTTATTATTATTATTTGTATTATTATTATTATTATTATTATGGTTATTATTATTATTATTATTATTATTATTATTATTATTATTATTATGGTTATGATTATTATTATGGTTATAATATTATTATTATGGTTGTTATTATTATTATTATGGTTGTTATTATTATTATTATTATGGTTGTTATTATTATTATTATTATTATTATTATGGTTGTTATTATTATTATTATGGTTATTAATATTATTATTATGGTTATTATTAATATTATTATGGTTGTTATTATTATTATTATTTGTATTATTATTATTATTATTATGGTTATTATTATTATTATTATTATTATTATTATTATTATGGTTGTTATTATTATTATTATTATTATGGTTATTATTATTATTATGGTTATTAATATTATTATTATGGTTATTATTAATATTATTATGGTTGTTATTATTATTATTATTTGTATTATTATTATTATTATTATTATTATTATGGTTATTATTATTATTATTATTATTATGGTTATTATTATTATTATTATGGTTGTTATTATTATTATTTTTATTATTATTATTATTATGGTTGTTATTATTATTATTATAGTTATTATTGCTACTACAATAATACCTTCTATCTGCAGTGCATTGACAGCAATTGTTGTTATTATTATTATGGTTATTTTTATTATTGCTACTACAACTATAACTTATTATGTGCAGCCCCAGTTCCTAGTAGTGTACTCACTATGCTGTTATTATTATTATTATTATTATTATTATTATTATTATTATTATTATTATTATTAATAATAATAATAATAATATTATTGTTGTTATTATTATGATTATTATTATTGCTATTACAACTAGAACTTCTATCTGCAGCCCCAGTCCCCAGCCATGCACTGACTATGCTGACAGCTCTCCTCTATTCTTGATGTAAACAAACTCTATGGTAAGATCGATGACATGTATGGTCACAGTTGACTCTATAAGCTGCTTCGAAGAGAATTGGCCCATCAATATTTTGCTATGGGACTTCATCGATCAGCCACAATGTCGAGCTTCAGCATTTCTGCAAAGTCTCGCCTTTCCTGTTCGCTTGACTCAGGAAGCAAAACACTGCAGCATGCAAAAGCGAAAGCAGACCCAGGAAGGGCTGAACAAGGCAGGGATGAGGAGGCCGGAGCCTGGCAAATCCTCATTGTTCAGACACAGGCAGGGATCAGCTGTGCAGCCCAGACAGCAGTAGCAGAACAAGTAAGGTGAGGCCTATACAAAGGGTGTAGCACAAAGGGCGTGCATGTGTGCGATTACTGATCCCTTCCACATCTCATATTGCAGGAAGAGAATCTGCAAAGAGGAAGCAGCAAACTACAAGTGCAGCCGCAAAAGTAGGCCGAGAGGAACTGCTGCCGAAGTGTTGAGCCTTTTCATAAACTTGACAGCTTTGTGCAGCCGTCTGCGTCCAATTTGCATCCGTTCGGGGGCAGCAGGAAAAAGTTTTTCCATGGCCGGCGCAGGAGAGGAAGCTCTGCTACCCTACGATGGCAAGTGTGACGCCTGCGAACCCGACGAGGCCAAGGACGCCGCGGTCGTTTGCGAAGAGTGCGCATTTTCCTACTGTGACACCCACGCCGAGGAACACAGAACGCAATACGCCGGCCACAGGCTCACGGATATCGCGGAGATCTTCGCTGTGGAACAAGCGACCGCGGTTAAAGAGCCGGAGAAGGACGACAAGCAGAAGCAGGTGTCGGACAGGAAGAACTGTCCCTTGCACAAGCAGGAGCTGAGCCTGTACTGCAAAGAGGACTCCAAAATCATCTGCGTCTTGTGCGCCGTGGCCGGGGACCACCGCCAACACCAGCTGATCACGCTCAACGAGGCCTATCAGGAAATGAAGGTACATGGCTGAGCGAGAACATCAGGGGGGCCACCAAGCTGTCATAGAACATATAGCGGTCAGGTCTTTTAATAGCAGGGCAATGAGCGATAATGGTGTTACCCATAGCAACCAATCACAATACACCTAGGAAGTTTTCCGAGAATGCTATTTTTTTTAGGCTCCAACATGTTTTGAGCCACAGGCCTGGAACAAGCTTGATGTAAACCAGTGTCAGGGGGAAAAAAAACATTGGCTCAGATTCAGTAAGCAATTGCGCCTGCGTAACCATAGTTACGCAGCGCAATTGCTGACTTGCGCCGGCGTAACGAGTTCTCCTGATTCAGAGAACTCGTTACGCCGACTGCAGCCTAAAATCTGCGTGGCATAAGGCTCTTATGCCACGCAGATTTTAGGCTGCATTCTTGCGATGACCGCTAGGGGGCGTTCCCGTTGTGCTCTGCGTATAGTATGCAAATTGCATACTTACGCCGATTCACAACGTTGCGCGAGCCCTGCGTACGCAAATTACGTAGTTTGCGTACGTCGGGTTTCGCGTAAGGTTGCACATCCTAATAGCAGGCGCAGGCAATGCTATAGGATACCCGTCCCCGCGTCGCGACGTTCAAAATTTACGTGATTTGCGTAAGTGATTCGTGAATGGCGCTGGACGCCATTCACGTTCACTTTGAAGCAAATGACGTCCTTGCGACGTCATTTGCCGCAATGCACGTCGGGAAAGTTTCCCGACGGAGCATGCGCTCTACGCTCGGCGCGGGAGCGCGCCTAATTTAAATGATTCCCGCCCCCTACGGGATCATTTACATTAGGCGCCCTTACGCAGGGCAAGTTTACACAGCGCCCCCGCAATTTACGGAGCTACTGCTCCGTGAATCACGGGTAGCGCAGTAAATTTGCGGGGGCGCAGGGCAAAAACGCTGCCTTGTGCCTCCGTAAAAAAAGGGGCACATTCTACCTGAATCTGGGCCATTAAGGCCAATAACATGACAGCCAGGCAACTAGCATTTTCAAAAGGTGAAGTTAGCAATGACAGCATATTGTTCCATGACAGGTGCTCTTTAAAGGCGTAACAGAATCAGCAGAGTTGGCTATCGTTTTCAGTGTTGGCAAGGGGGCAATTCACAATAACCATGGGCATTTCTAGGTGGTTGATTTTCACATGCAGGTGTTTTTGGACAGTTTGAAAACTCCCCGTGTGACCAAACACTGGCTGGTTCCTTTGCAAGTGTGTACTGGTACCGTATGCTGGGGGGAAGAATGACGCAGGTTCTTCTGACCTGGTGATGTAAGCAAGGATGGGCAGATGTCATTACTCAGGTAAGCTGGACTATGGGCAAACTCCGGCCAGTAAATGTTGAGTTCTAGTTGGTTTTTAGGGGTTTTTACAATACATACCGATCAACTGATGCCTTTAGTTGCTTGGTAAATATTTAGGTCAGTGAGAAGAATGTCCCTTACATTGGAGGTCAGTGGGAAGAATGTTCCTTACATTGGTGATTAGTGGGAAGAATGTTCCTTACATTGGTGATCAGTGGGAAGAATGTCCCTTACATTGGAGGTCAGTGGGAAGAATGTTCCTTACATTGGAGGTCAGTGGGAAGAATGTCCCTTACATTGGTGATCAGTGAGAAGAATGTCCCTTACATTGGTGATCAGTGGGAAGAATGTTCCTTACATTGGTGATCAGTGGGAAGAATGTTCCTTACATTGGTGATCAGTGGGAAGAATGTCCCTTACATTGGTGATCAGTGGGAAGAATGTCCCTTACATTGGTGATCAGTGGGAAGAATGTCCCTTACATTGGTGATCAGTGAGAAGAATGTCCCTTACATTGGTGATCAGTGGGAAGAATGTCCCTTACATTGGTGATCAGTGGGAAGAATGTTCCTTACATTGGTGATCAGTGGGAAGAATGTTCCTTACATTGGAGGTCAGTGGGAAGAATGTCCCTTACATTGGTGATCAGTGAGAAGAATGTCCCTTACATTGGTGATCAGTGGGAAGAATGTTCCTTACATTGGTGATCAGTGGGAAGAATGTTCCTTACATTGGTGATCAGTGAGAAGAATGTTCCTTACATTGGTGATCAGTGGGAAGAATGTTCCTTACATTGGTGATCAGTGGGAAGAATGTTCCTTACATTGGTGATCAGTGAGAAGAATGTCCCTTACATTGGTGATCAGTGAGAAGAATTTTCCTTACATTGGTGATCAGTGGGAAGAATGTTCCTTACATTGGTGATCAGTGGGAAGAACGTTCCTTACATTGGTGATCAGTGGAGAATGTTCCTCACGTTGGTGATCAGCGGGGAGAATGTTCCTCACGTTGGTGATCAGCGGGGAGAATGTTCCTCACGTTGGTGATCAGCGGGAAGAATGTTCCTCACGTTGGTGATCAGCGGGAAGAATGTTCCTCACGTTGGTGATCAGTGAGAAGAATGTCCCTTACATTGGTGATCAGTGAGAAGAATGTCCCTTACATTGGTGATCAGTGAGAAGAATTTTCCTTACATTGGTGATCAGTGGGAAGAATGTTCCTTACATTGGTGATCAGTGGAGAATGTTCCTCACGTTGGTGATCAGCGGGGAGAATGTTCCTCACGTTGGTGATCAGCGGGGAGAATGTTCCTCACGTTGGTGATCAGCGGGGAGAATGTTCCTCACGTTGGTGATCAGCGGGAAGAATGTTCCTCACGTTGGTGATCAGCGGGAAGAATGTTCCTCACGTTGGTGATCAGCGGGAAGAATGTTCCTCACGTTGGTGATCAGCGGGAAGAATGTTCCTCACGTTGGTGATCAGTGGGAAGAATGATCCTTACATTGGTGATCAGTGGGAAGAATGTTCCTCACGTTGGTGATAAGCGAGAATAATGCCCTCCTTATAGTGTTGGCCATTATGAAGAATACCCCTTGTATTGATGATCAGTGGGTAGAATACCCTTTACAGTGGTGGTCAGAATGCCACTCTCACATTGGTGATCAGTGGGAAGAATGTCCCTTGCGCTGGTGATCAGCAAGAAGAATATTCTTTACGTTGGTGATCAGTGGAAAGAATTCCCTCCTTATAGTGTTGGCCATTATGAAGAATGCCCCCTGTATTGGTGGGTAGAATACCCTTTTACAGTGGTAGTCAGAATGCCACCCTCACATTGGTGGTCAGTGGGAAGAATGTCCCTCACGCTGGTGATCGGCGGGAAGAATGTTCCTCACGCTGGTGATCGGCGGGAAGAATGTTCCTCACGCTGGTGATCGGCGGGAAGAATGTTCCTCACGCTGGTGATCAGCGGGAAGAATGTTCCTCACGCTGGTGATCGGCGGGAAGATTGTTCCTCACGCTTTTGATCGGCGGGAAGATTGTTCCTCACGCTTTTGATCGGCGGGAAGAATGTTCCTCACGTTGGTGATCAGTGGGAAGAATGTTCCTCATGTTGGTGATCAGCGGGAAGAATGTCCCTCACGTTGGTGATCAGCGGGAAGAATGTCCCTCACGTTGGTGATCAGCGGGAAGAATGTTCCTCACGTTGGTGATCAGCGGGAAGAATGTTCCTCACGTTGGTGATCAGCGGGAAGAATGTTCCTCACGTTGGTGATCAGCGGGAAGAATGTTCCTCACGTTGGTGATCAGTGGGAAGAATGTTCCTCACGTTGGTGATCAGTGGGAAGAATGTTCCTCACGCTGGTGATCAGCAGAAAGAATGTCCCTCAGTTGGTGATCAGCGGGAAGAATTGTCCCTCACGTTGGTGATCAGCGGGAAGAATTGTCCCTCACGTTGGTGATCAGCGGGAAGAATTGTCCCTCACGTTGGTGATCAGCGGGAAGAATGTCCTTCCTCTTAGCGTTGGCCATTATGAAGAATGCCCCTTGTATTGGTGATCAGTGGGTAGAATACCCTTTTACAGTGGTGGTCAGAATGCCACCCTATCGGACAGGAAAAATGCTCTTTGCTGGCTCTGCCATCTGCCATTAGAAGGGAGGTCAATCAGCCACAGCTCAAGGACCCCTAGCTACCTCTTGCAGACCCCCATGGTTCTATGGAACCCTACTTGAAAATGGCTGCTTTAGTAGCTTTCTCTAGAGAAGGTGAGAATGTAGCATTAGTCCAAGCAAAAATAATATTTTGGTTTTCGGAGCTCTGGTAGGAGAAGCCTTGCTGTTGAGCTCCTGACTTGGCCTTTATGAAGGACGCCCAACGCTACCTGTTGGCGTTCATGTAGGCGAGTGTTGTTTTCCTATGCTTGATTTGTGTCCAAGAAAAGGAATATGGTCCACACACCCAGGGATCATTCCAGTATAAATTCCATTGTGCAAAACCGTTCTGCCATACCTCACAGCTTTTCAACTTCAGAATGAGCGACAATTGAGCATACCCCCCAAGTTCCGTGGATCAAATTTGTTGAGCGCGGGGGGGGGGTCGGCAGATCAAAGTTGTGTGGATCTGCGTTGTTGAGCGGGGGGGGTCCGCGGATTAAAGTTATTGAGCGGGGGTGGGCGCAGATCAAAGTTGTGGAGCGGGGGGGGTGCGTGGTTCCGTGGATGAGAGTTGTTGTTGAGCGGGTGGGGGGCCGCGGATCAAAGTTGTTGAGCGGGGGGGGGGGTTCCGTGGATCAGAGTTGTTGAGCGGCGGGGGGGAGTGTTTGTCGCCAAACGCGGGCCGGCAGGATTTAATGCGAATTGCAGGATTTACCGGGAATCACGCTAATCACGGGGGGGTGGGGTGCTGCGAAATCGCGGGACAATAGCACTGCTCGCGGGATTTAGCGCGGATCGCGGGACATTCCCGCGAAATCGGGGAAGGTTGGGAGGTATGGTTCTGCGACATTACCTATGTGTGCCCTTCTACAATTCTTTCTGAAGTGATCCCTTGTGTATGGACTATTTATTTTTATCAATAATTCATGCACCATCTATTTTGGGCTTCCAGCATCCAGGTCTGATCACTGTATGAAATGTGACTCAGTTTCCTCTATACCTCCCCGACACGACACGACACGTCCCCTCCTGAGTTACAGTGACAATCTCCCTCCATGCCAGGTGGTCCCTGCAGTCCATTCCAGTCCAAACAGCACTGACAGTCCCGCTCCCGGCTTGCCTTGCTCCATCCCACAGACTACACACGAGGCTACAGTCGCTTGGCTCGGCTCCCTTGCACTATGACATCACACGACACACTCGGGCATCCTTTCCAGACCTACCTCCGCTGGCACCGCCCGAAAACACTGGAGCAGGCACTCGGATGTCTGTGCCCGGCTCGGGACTGAAACTGTGCATGCGCAGTTTCAAGCTGAGCGCCACAGCTATATTTTTTACTGGCAAACTTTTTCTGTCACTGCCATTTACTGGCAGGAGAAAAATCCCTATTTTTTACTGGCTGCCTGTAAAAATACTGACGGTTGACAACACTGTGCCCTACTGACACTATCCACCTCCCTACTACTGGCACTATCCACTGCCCTACTACTGACACTATCCACCTCCCTACTACTGGCACTATCCACCTCCCTACTACTGACACTATCCACCTCCCTACTACTGACACTATCCACCTCCCTACTACTGGCACTATCCACTGCCCTACTACTGGCACTATCCACTGCCCTACTACTGACACTATCCACCTCCCTACTACTGGCACTATCTACCTCCCTACTACTGACACTATCCACCTCCCTACTACTGGCACTATCCACCTCCCTACTACTGACACTATCCACCTCCCTACTACTGACACTATCCACCTCCCTACTACTGGCACTATCCACCTCCCTACTACTGACACTATCCACCTCCCTACTACTGACACTATCCACCTCCCTACTACTGACACTATCCACCTCCCTACTACTGGCACTATCCACTGCCCTACTACTGGCACTATCCACTGCCCTACTACTGACACTATCCACCTCCCTACTACTGGCACTATCTACCTCCCTACTACTGACACTATCCACCTCCCTACTACTGGCACTATCCACTGCCCTACTACTGGCACTATCCACTGCCCTACTACTGACACTATCCACCTCCCTACTACTGGCACTATCCACCTCCCTACTACTGGCACTATCTACCTCCCTACTACTGACACTATCCACCTCCCTACTACTGACACTATCCACCTCCCTACTACTGACACTATCCACCTCCCTACTACTGGCACTATCCACCTCCCTACTACTGGCACTATCCACCTCCCTACTACTGGCACTATCCACCTCCCTACTACTGGCACTATCCACCTCCCTACTACTGGCACTATCCACCTCCCTACTACTGGCACTATCCACCTCCCTACTACTGGCACTATCCACCTCCCTACTACTGGCACTATCCACCTCCCTACTACTGGCACTATCCACCTCCCTACTACTGGCACTATCCACCTCCCTACTACTGGCACTATCCACCGCCCTACTACTGACACCGTCCACTCCTACTGACCATTGACAGCTGGTGCTAAAAAATTTTGGGGGACGCAAACAAACTGAAAAAAAAAAAAAAAAACATCAAGCGCAGCCACTGTGCCCATCAATTGCTGCCAGTATGGCCCATCAATTGCCGCTACTGTGCCCCATTTATTGCAGCTACTGTGCCCCATCAAATGCTGCTAGTGTGCACCCCCGCCCCGGCACTTACCTGTCTCGGGTCACAGCGCTATCCTCCACACTCCGAGTCCTGGATGTCTTCTTCCCGCCCTCTGCTATGATTGGACGCCTTCGACATAAACGCCACCTAGCGGCCGCCAAATTTTTTTAGATCCGACGGCGTACTAAGACGTACGCCTGTCGGATCCATCCGAGATGCCGTCGTATCTTGTTTTGTGGATACAAAACAAAGATACGACGCGCAAAATTAGAATTTACACAGGGTATCAAGAGATACGCCGGCGTAATTCTTTTGTGGATCTACCCCATTGTTTTTATGCTATTTTATATTTTTTGAATTTCTGTGTAAAATTGGATATTTTTTAATCTTGTTGCACATTCAGTCTACATACAAAATCCCTGGGGGGTCAAATTCCTTTTGGTATTATTATTTTGAAGTGTGGGTTCATAGTGGAGTTGGTCTTTTACAATCAGATTCTGAATGATACAATATTTGGAGGCGGTTCACCTTTTTAATTTTTGTAAAAAGGTGAACTTGCCCCCTTAAAGGGGTTGTAAAGGTTCATGTTTTTCACCTTAAGGCCTCGTACACACGATAGGATAGCCAGAGGAGAATGGTCTGAAGGACCGTTTTCATCGGTCCAAACCGATTGTGTGTGGGCCCCATAGGTTATTTAACCTTCGGTTAAAAAAATAGGAACTTGCTTTAAGATTTAACCGATGGACGCCTAACCGATAGGTCAAAACCGATTGTTAGTATGCAAAAGCATCGGTTTAAAACCCGCGCATGCTCAGAATCAAGTCGGCGTATGCTTGGAAGCATTGAACTTTTTTCAGCACGTCGTTGTGTTTTACGTCACCGCGTTCTGACACGATCGGTTATTTAACCTATGGTGTGTAGACGTGACGGACCATCAGTCAGCTTAATCGGTTAACCTATGATAACGGTCCTTTAGACCGTTGTCCTCTGGCTATCCTATCGTGTGTACGAGGCCTTATGCATAGGATGCAGTAAGGTGAAAAAACATCTGATGTTTGCCGGCCCTCCGTTTACTTACCTGAGCCCTCGAAAGTCCCGCGTCAAACGCGCTTGATCTCGGCCTGGTCTTCTCGGCTCTTCATTGGATAGACTGATAGCAGCGCAGCCATTGGCTTGCGCTGCTGTCAATCAACTCCAATGACGTGAGGGCCGGGGGGCGGGGCCGAGTCCTGTAGTTGGCGGCTATAGATGCCGAATGCAGGACTCGGGAGCAAGCCTGAAAGGTAACCCCCTTGAGAGAGCGCTTCCCAGGGGGGTTACCAGAAGCGTTGAGGAGCCGAGACAGCCGCGGTGGGACCCCAGAACAGGAGGATCGGGGCCACTCTGTGCAAAACAAACTGCACAGTGGAGGTAAGTATGACATGTTTGTTATTTAAAAAAAAAAAAGAACCTTTACAGCCACTTTAATGGATTTTATGGTAAGTACAATGGGCCAGATTCACAGAAGAGATACGACGGCGTATCTCCTGATACGCCGTCGTATCTCTGTGATCCGCCCGTCCTAACTATGCGGCTGATTCATAGAATCAGTTACGCATAGATAGCCCTAAGATCCGACAGGTGTAATTGACTTACACCGTCGGATCTTAGGATGCAATTCTAGGCCGGCCGCTAGGTGGCGATTCCATAGCGGTCGGCGTAGAATATGCAAATGACTAGTTACGGCGATCCACGAAGATCCGCGCGTTCGGCGCAATCTCGTACGTCGTCGCTCGTCGTTTTTTCCGTCGCAAAGTTACACCTGCTTTAACATGGCTTATCTTTAGATCAGCCATGTTAAAGTATGGCCGTCGTTCCCGCGTCGAATTTAGATTTTTTTTTATTTGCGTAAGACGTCCGGGAATACGAAACGCCGTAATGCACGTCGCCGTTCAAAAAAAGCGTTGGGGCGCCGTAATTTCGCGCAAAGCACGTCGGGAAACTTTAACACGGAGCATGCGCAGAACGTACGGCGCGGGAGCGCGCCTAATTTAAATGGTACACGCCCCATTTCAATTAGGCGGGCTTGCGCCGGACGGCTTTACGTTACACCGCCGCAAGTTTACAGGTAAGAGCTTTGTGAATCAGGCACTTACGATGTAAACCTGCGGTGGTGTAACGTAAATGGGATACGTTACGCCGCCGTGGAGTAGCGTATTTCTCTCTGAATCTGGCCCAATAATCTTATTTTCTCTATGTGCGTTGTGGTGTGCTGCATTGCCAAAAATGGCACATGTCCTCTTTTTGAATGTTTTGGTGTGTTGCCAGCCCATTTATTTCAATAAACTGTTTTCACCCAACCAGAAAAGTCTAACCCTAAGGGCCCTTTCACACTGGTGCGTTTTCGCGGTAAAAAATAGCGCTATTAAAACGCTCCCCATGCCCCCTCCATTGAAATGAATTAAAAACCGCTGTAAAAACGCGGTAAAAACAGAGCGTTAAAATCGCGGTAAAACACTGCGATTTTACCGCGTTTTTACCGCATTTTTAATTCATTTCAATGGAGAGGGGCATGGGGAGCGTTTTAATAGCGCTATTTTTACCGCAAAAACGCATCAAAAACGCACCAGTGTGAAAGGGCCCTAACCTAAAAATAGGGGTCATTGTCTTTCATTTTAACTTTTCCGTTTTCTGCTCTAGTGACCTTTTGTCCTCTTTCCTATAGAAGAGAAAGCCCGTTGACCTGAAGCTGGCCATGGGGGACATGGTGGAGAAGCTGAAGGAGAAGCTCCTCAACCCCAACGTAAGTGTGTGTGTTGTTCCCACGCCCCGTGCGCCCCCTCTTGTCTCTGCTGCCACTCTTTACTGCCTCTCCGTAGTGCCAGCTGCCGCTCGCCCTGCATGTTTTATGGGCTGCTGGAGGCTGTCTGGGAAACTGTAACTGAAGCGCTTTACTCAAATAGCCTGGACACCATTCAAGACGCCGCGGCCTTCGCCGCTCTTCACTTTCCTGGCGTCGCCCTGTGTATTATTAATGGGTTCAGCGGGGAATCTTTAATTCGGGAACAAAAGAGACCCCCCTCAAAGGATGGTAAACCGCATTCCCCGCGAGGGGCTTCTCTTTATCCTGGTGAGAACTTCCAATGCTGAATTTAAAGGAGATGTTCGCAGATGAACATGAAAATTGCGTAATTAACCACTTCAGCCCCGGAACAATTTACCCCCTTCCTGACCAGAGCACTTTTTGCGATTCGTCACTGCGTTGCTTTAACTGACAATTGCGCGGTCGTGCGGCGTGGTTTCCAAACACAATTCCCCCCCCCCCCCCCCACAAATAGAGCTTTATTTTGGTGGTATTTGATCACCTCTGCGGTTTTTATTTTTTGCACTATAAACAAAAAAAAAAACGTAAATTTTGAATAAAAAGCAATGGACTAGATTCAGGTAGATTTGCGCCCTCTTACGGAGGCGCAGCGTACCGTTTTTACGATACGCCTCCGTAAATTACGTGCGCTACGCTTCATTCACGAAGCAGTAGCTCCGTAATTTGCGCGGGCGCTCCGTAAAAATAGCCGGCGTAAGCGCGCGTAATTTAAATGATCCTGTAGGGGGCGTGGATCATTTAAATTAGGCGTGTTCCCGCGCCGAACGTAGTGCACATGCTCCGTCGGAAAACTTTCCCGACGTGCATTGCGGTAAATGACGTCGCAAGGACGTCATTTGCTTCAACGTGAACGTAAATGGCGTCCAGCGCCATTCACGATTCACTTACACAAACGACGTAATTTTCAAAAATCGCGACGCGGGAACGACGGGTATACTTCGTATTGGCTGCTCCTGCTAATAGCATGAGCAGCCTTACGCAGAAACCGACGAACGCAAACGACGTAAAATGCGAACGCCGGGCGCGCGTACGGTTGTGAATCGGCGTGAGTATGCAATTTGCATACTCTACGCTGACCACTACGGGAACGCCACCTAGCGGCCATCGTAAGAATGCAGCCTACGATACGACGGCATAAGAGCCTTATGCCAGTCATATCTTAGGCGCTGCAGTCGGCGTATCGAGCTTTCTGAATACAGAAAAGTCGTTACGCCGGCGCAACTAAGCAATTACGCTGCGTATCTATGGATACGCAGACGCAATTGCTTTTAGAATCCACCCCAATATTTTTTACTTTTTTGCTATAATAAATATACCCCAAAAATATATAAAAAAAAAGAATTTCTTTCTCAGTTTAGGCCGATACGTATTTTTTCTTCTACATATTTTTGGTTAAAAATTGCAATAAGCGTTTATTGATTGATTTGTGCAAAAGTTATAGCGTCTACAAAATAGGGGATAGTTTTATGGCATTTTTATTATTATTATTATTTTTTTATTAGTAATGGCGGCGATCTGCTATTTTTATCGTGACTGCGACATTATGGCGGACACATCGGACACTTTTGACTCTATTTTTGGACTATTGTCATTTATACAGCGATCAGTGCTATAAAAATGCACTGAATCCTGTGTAAATGACACTGGCAGGGAAGGGGTTAGACACTAGGGGGCGAGGAAGGGGTTAAGTGTGTCCTAGGGAGTGATTCTAACTGTGTGGGGGATGGGCTAACAGTGACAAGACAGTGATCGCTGCTCCCTATCACAGGGAGCAGTAGATCAGTGTCCTGTCACTAGGCAGAACAGGGAAATGCCTCGTTTTCAAAAGCATTTCCCAGTTCTGCAGCTCCGTGATCGTGGGCACCTGGCGGACATCAAATCCATGGGTCCCCCGGGCACGGAGCGTGCTCGCATGGCGGCAAATTAAAAGCGACGTACAGGTACGTTGCTTTGCGAAGCTGTGCCGTTCCTTTCGACCTATATCGGCGTTGGCCAGTCGGCAAGTGGTTAAAGGGAAAGGTCTGAAGCAGGGGTAGGCAACCATGGCCCTCCAGCTGTGGTGAAACTACAAGTTCCATGAGACATTGCAAGACCCTGACAATCACAGCCATGACTCCTAGAGGAAGAGGCAGGATGGGATATGTAGTTTTACCACAGCTGGAGAGCCAAGGATGCCTACCCCTGGTCTAAAGGAATAAAATGTATCGGGAGAGACTTCGGGGACTTAAAGATAACGCGACTTTCGTGGGAAAAATTAGCATTTTAAAAAATACAGCATATACAATCGTAGACATGTGCAGAACAAAAAAATAATTTTTTGATTCCTTATTTAAATATATTATTATAATAATAATATTTTTTTTAGTTAAATTTGTTTCCGGAATAATTTTTCCCTTCCCTTTTTTTTTTTTTTTTTTTTTTGTGTTTTTATGCATTTTCAAATTCGATACAAATTTTTCGAATTCGGTCAAATTCCAAAATAAAGTTTGAATTGGCATTCAAATGTATTCTACTCAAAATTCGAAAGAATAAATTCAAAGTTGAATAGAATAAAAAAGAATAGATAAGAAAAAAACAATAGACTAGAAATGAGCAATAGATATATTTGAATATAAACATCTTCGAATAGAATGAATTAAAATAGAAAAGAATAGAATAAATTATAATATACAGTAATTGTTTTCTGAAATTCCAATTTTTAATAGAACGAGTTAGATTAGAATAGAAAAGAATATATAAACATCATATATATATATATATATATATATATATATATATATATATATATATATATATAATTAGAATAGAAAAAAATTTACCGTATATACTCGAGTATAAGCCGAGTTTTTCAGCACATTTTTTTTTGTGCTGGAAAATGCCCTCTTTGGCTTATACTCAAGTCACCTTTTTGCGCCTGATCTCCTGGTTTTGGGGACCCAGTCCCGACTGGCCGTAGCTCCTCTTGACCCCAAACTTGGCACACATATAGCCCTACTCTTCCTCTACAAGTGTGCAAAATGTATTGTCCCGGAGACCTACGGCCGGGGAGCACTGATTTTTCAAAGTCGGGCACCCCTTCCATAGACTCCCATGTTAAATGGTAATTTCTCTGGTAAATTTGGGGACCCGATACCGGCAAACCTGACACACATGTACCCAAAAACCTGGCATACATGTAGCCTCAGTTCTCTTCTACAAGTGTGCAAAGTTTGCTGTCTGGGGCACCTACGGCCGGGGAGCACCGATTTTTCAAAGTCGGGCACCCCTTCCATAGACTCCCATGTTAAATGGTAATTTCTCTGGTAACTTTGGGGACCCGATACCGGCAAACCTGACACACATGTACCTTGAAAACCTGGCACACATGTAGCCCCAGTTCTCCTCTACAAGTGTGCAAAGTTTACTTTCTGGGGGACCTACGGCCGGGGGGCACTGATTTTTCAAAGTCGAGCACCCCTTCCATAGACTCCCATGTTAAATGGTAATTTCTCCGTTAACTTTGGGGACCCGATACCGGCAAACCTGACACACATGTAGCCCCTGTTCCCCTCTACAAGTGTGCAAAGTTTGCTTTTTGGGGGACCTACGGCCGGGGAGCAATGATTTTTCAAAGCCGGGCACCCCTTCTATAAACTCCCATGTTAAACGTAATTCTAGTCATGGGCACAGTGAGGCATGGGCACAGTGAGGCATGCACATAGACAGAGTGAGGCATATACTTGAGTCAATAAGTTTTAAGCCGGGCACCCCTTCTATAAACTTCCATGTTAAACGTAATTCTAGGCATGGGCACAGTGAGGCATGGGCACAGTGAGGCATGGGCACAGTAGACACAGTGAGGCAGAGTGAGGCATATACTTGAGTCAATACGTTTTCAATTTTTTTTTTGTGGTTAAATTAGGTGCCTCGGCTTATATTTGGGTCGGCTTATACTCGAGTATATACAGTAAGTGATGGGGCTCGGGCCCCCTACAGGAGGCCTGGTGGTACCCCTTTATCAGTGACCCTACACATATGTGTCACTGGGCAGCTGATGTCTCCATGCTTAGAGCACCCTCACCGTGCGCCCCCAGCACAGCGACCGAGCTGTCAAAGGACTGGATGGCATGCTCAACATGTGGCTAAAGCAGAGTTTTGTAAAGCGGTAGAATTATAGTCTTGTCTTGCTTGCTTTCAGCAGCTTGGCACTGCATGCTATTGCTGAGTTTGTGATCTATTAAGGCCATTTGCATCCTTTATTCTCCGAGATGTTCTGAACTTGTGAACTTCAATTCAGAGTTTTAGCTCCCAAAATTCATTAGTTAATATTTTTCATCATTAAAAGTCATTTGCCGTGTAGTTGCCACCCCTTTATTTTATGGAGGTCATCTTATAAGGCTTCTATATCCTGCTGTGATTTTATTACCCTTATTAGCTTTGCATCGTCAGCAAACCCTGAGATTGAACTATGTGTACCATGCTCTATATCGTTTATGAACAGATTAACCACCTCCTGCCCGCCGTATTGGAAATTGATGGGCGGGCGACGGCTCTCGTCCCACCCTCGCCATGCTTCCGTGCTACACGGCAATCGGTATTGCACTCTGCCCCTAGGACACGGGGCATCACCGATCTCGGTAAAGCGCCTATAACGAGGCGCTTTATCCATGGAGCTGTGTCCAATCACAGCTGATCACATGTAAACAAGGAAATGCAGTTTATCGATATTAATTTCCTCACACTGACAGCATGTCACCGCTGCACAAACCAGGCCCATTTAAGAGACATTGCAGGCACGCGTGGAGGACCCGAAGCGAGTGGCTGGCAGATGCGATCGCCGCCGGCCACCCGCAATTGTGGGCACGAGAGCAAGAGCTGGGATTTGTGTATGTAAAGACAGATTATGTATTACTACTAAGTAGGATCGATGATCTGTCTCCTCCCCTATTCAGTCACCCCCCCCCCCTCACTTATGAAGGAACACAGTTAACCCCTTAGGCCGCGTACACACGGTCGTTCCAAACCGATGAGAATGGTCCGACGGGCCATTTCCATCGGTTCACCGCTGAAGTGGCCTGATGGTCTGATGTGCGTACACACCATCGTTCCAAAAACCGATCGGGTCAGAACGCGTTGACGTCAAACACACGACGTGCTGAATAAAACAAAGTTCAATGCTTCCAAGCATGCGTCGATTCTGAGCATGCGCGGGTTTTGAACCGATGCTTTCTGTACTAACCATCGGTTTGGACCGATCGGGCAGCGGTCCATCGGTTCGATTTTAAAGCATGTTTTAAAATTTTGGACCGAAGGACAACAGACCGATGGGCTATACACACGGTCGGTTTGGACCGATGAAACGGAACCTCGGTCCATTCTCATCGGTTTTGTCCGACCGTGTGTACGCGGCCTCAGTGTTAACCCCTCCCCTGCCAGTGACATTTACATTGTAATCAGTGCAGATTTATAGCACTGATCGCTGTATAGATGTCAATGGTGTCAAAAGTGTCCGATCTGTCTGCCGCAGTGTGGCAGTACCGCTAAAAATTGCAGATCAAAAAATAATAGTAATTATAAAAATGCCATAAATCTTTCCCATAGTTTACAGACACTATAACCAATATTATTGCGATTTGTTTTTTTGTCTTTTGTTTTTTGCCAAAAATATGTAGAAGAATATATATCGGCCTAAACTGAGGAAGAAATCGTTTTTTTAAAAAAAACTTTTTTGGGCATATTTATTATAGCAAAAAGTAAAAAAAAGTATTTTTTTTTTTTTTTCAAAATTGTCTGTCTTTTTTTTGTTTATAGCGCAAAAAATAAAAACCACAGAGGTGATCAAATACCACCAAAAGAAAGCTCTATTTGTGGGGAAAAAAAGGACATACATTTTGTTTGGGTACAACGTCGCACGACTGCGCAGTTGTCAGTTAAATTGACGCAGTGCCGTATCACAAAAAATGGCCGGGTCATTAAAGGGGTAAATTCTTTTTTGGCTGAAGTGGTTAACTTGCCTCCTATCCATAAAGCTGTGTACCTTAATGGAGTATTAAAAAATTTATTAATAAAGTATTTTACAGTACAAAAATCCTATTTTCTCTATCGCCCATTGAAGGACACAGGTTCATGGTAATAACGTTTTTAGACCAATTTTTTTTATTTAAAAAAAAAACAAAACAAAAACAAACAAGGTATTCTTTACTTGCTCTGTGCAATTGTTTTGCATAGAGCAGCCCCAATCCTCCTCTTCCAGGGTCCCCATCGGTGCTCCTGCCCCATGCCGAGTGCCCCCATAGCAAGCAGCTTGCTCTGGGAGTACTCGCGTGGGCTTGCCCCTGAGCCCGGCTCTGTGTGTCCATTGACACACACAGCGTAGCTCAGTCCCGCCGCCTGCTCTCTCCTCCCTGGTTGTGATTGACAGCAGTGGGAGCCAATAGCTCCTGTTGCTGCCTCTGTCTAGTGAGGAGAGAGAGAGATGCTGCTCTTGTGCACAATGCTGGATTGAGGTCAGACTCAGAGTATTTAGGGGGTCTAAATAATTATTATTATTATTATAAATAATCATTTTTACAAACAGGAACTTCTTCTTTAAGAACTATCCGACCAGCTCTCTTGCACGAATCAAAGGAACCTCTATGCTGGTCCATACAGGGAGGATAGCGGGCGCATTGCGGGGGCGTGCCTGTGGGTCCCACAGACTCGATGTCCACTGGCGACATGCGATCTCTGTGAGGAGAGGCAGAACGGGAAACTACCTATGTAAACAAGGCAATTCCCCGTTCTGCCTAGTGACTTGACAGAGATCTACCGGGAACAGTGATTGGGAACAGTGATCTCTGTCATGTTCCAGTAAGTCCATCCCCCCTACAGTTAGAACACACCCATGGAACACTTAACCACTTAATCGCCCCCTAGTGTTAACACCTTCCCTGCCAGTGTAATTTTTACATTGATTAGTACTTTTATAGCACTGATCAATGTAATAATGTCACTGGTCCCCAAAAAGTGTAATTTGGGGACTGATTTGTCCGCCCACTGTCGCAGTCCCGCAAAAAATCACAGATCGCCGCCATTACCAGTAAAAATAATTAAAGTCCCTAAATCTATCCCGTAGTTTTGTAGACGCGATAGACGGGATAACTTTTGCGCAAACCAATCAATATACACCCTATTGCGATATTTCTTGGTAAGAAAAATAAATTTGGAAATATATATATCGGCCTAAACTGATGAATACATTTTTTTTATTTACATTTTTATATATATATATATATATATACACACACACGGCTTTTTTTTTTTTTTTTTTTTTTTTTGCGGGAACGCAGTTTCGGCACATCCTGGACTGACGGTCTCCCGGAAGATAGCGGCGGGGGAGGGAGTAAGCGCCTGACGTGGCATAGGTCACCACGGTGATCTATGCCCAGAAGTGGGAGAAAATACCTGGATTACACAGGTATCTGCTCTCCCCTGAAAGGTGGCAAATGTGACACCGGAATTGGGGGGGGGGGGAGGGGCTGGCTAATTCCAAAAAGTGGAAGTTCCATTTTTGGGTGGAATTACGCTTTAAGGTAAACACCATTAGGTAGATTCACAAAGAGTTAGGCCGGCTTATCAGTAGATAAGCCGACCTAACTCAGAATCTACGCCGACCTATGTTTAAGTGTATGCTCAAACAGAGATACGCTTAAACATATCTAAGATACGACGGCTTGCGCCGTCCTATCTTAGATTGCAATATTTTGGATGACCGCTAGGTGGCGCTTCCATTGCGGCCAGCGTAGATTATGTAAATGAGCTTGTACGCCGATTCACGAACGTACGCCCGGCCGCCGCAGTCGAATTACGTCGTTTCCGTAAGGCCTTAGGCGGCCTAAAGTTATTCCACCTATGAGGTGGAATAACAATGTTAAAGTATGGCCGCCGTTCCCGCCGCGAGGTTCGAATTTTTTACGTCGTTTGCGTAAGTCGTCCGCGAATCGGGAGTTACGTCGTTTACGTCCACGTCGAAATCAATAGGCCCGTACGGCCTACTTAGCCGCAATGCGCACTGGGAAATGTAGGCGCCCGGCGCATGCACAGTAGCAAAAAACGTGAGGTCAAGCCTCATTACCGTACAACACGCCCCCCTCCAACCAATTTGAATTAGGCGCCCTAGGCGCCCTTACGCCCGCTCGTTTTAGGCTACACCGCCGTATATTAGCAGGTAAGTAGATTGAGAATCACTACTAGCCTAGCTAATTTACGGCGGTGTAGCTTAAACAGGCTAGGCTACACCGCCCTGTAGGTTATACTGCCACCTACAGGAGACTAGGCAGCCCTTTTTTTATGGTTGTGTGGCCTCCTACAGGACAAAGGCAGTATAACTCTAGGTTATCTGTTATCTATAGAGCTGTGCCCCTTAAATAATTTGTGGAAAAGGATTTTACAGTAAGTTCAAGAATATCTTTTTTTTTTTTTTTTTTTGCACCTTTTAAGACGGTTATAAAAATATTTTAAAAAAATTGCTTTTAATAATATATTTAACAAATCAATAGGGACAAAATAAGAGAAGTTCATTGTTAGTTCATACACTATAATTTGGCTAAAAGTAAACACAAATCCCTATGCTAATACATAAAAGATGCTGAACTGCAAAGTTTTCTTTCCTTCATATGTAAAAGTCCACCCCCCCCCCCCCCCCCACACTTCCCTCCGTAGTCCCGGCTTGCCCCCAGTCCTGGCACGGCTTCACATGCATTGCCTACTGTGACTGTTATAGTTAAGAATCTAATTAAGGAGCAGCTATAATTCTCAGCGACACTTTGTAGAGTTTCTGCAGACTCAGCCAAAGTGAGAACAGTGGGGAGCAGTGTGAGGACGTGTACAGCCGGCCTCTGTAGGACCATAGTGGGTACCAACGCCCGGGGGGGAACAACGGGTCTAATTCAAACCTTACAGAGGGAGAGAAATCTACATTTCTGCTTCTGTAAGAGTGAAAAATTTTATAGCTGTAGCACTACCCCCGAAGGAGCCGCTGGTTTAGACTTGGGTTTTGCACGTTACCTCTAAGATCGTTGTCCAGGGAGGGAAGTCTATAGAAATTGCAATGTCCACAGAAGATGTAAAACCTTCAACTGTAGGTTTTTTTTTTTTTGCTGCATAAAACTTGTGAAGAAAGTAGAGAGTATAGAGAGAAGGGGAAGGTTCAGGTACGTGGTACAGAATGCACAAAAAGTATCTAAAGTTCCAGTATTCACCACTCACTCCTGAGTGGGTATTGCTCACCCGGATATACCCCTCTCACATGGCCTAGCAGCCGGAATGATGCACGGACAGTATAGGAACAGTCTCTGCCACAGACCGTCTGAGAGCGAAAAATGGATAGTCAGGGATCCTCTGCCACAGGATTTAAGTCCCAAACTTCCTGCTTTACAGCAAAAGATAAATAAATAAAGTTTGGTTCTGAGGTCCCCAAACCACAGAGACAAATATGGGGGAGGTTTTTGGGCCATTATTGGACTATCACGGTACTAGTAGCATAGGTATACAGTGTACAGGTAAATAGTAAAAAACATTTTTATTGGGTACAGTATCGGTAAAGACACAAGGGGGGGTACTGAATTAAAAAATAAACAATATACGACTAACATACCACCAGTATAGTAGTCCACAGGAGGGGGAGAAGCATAGTGGGTTGAAAGTCATATCAGGCCTCTTTACTAGTTTCGTGGCTTCGGCCGCTTCATCAGAAGAGAGTCTAAAAACCTCCCACACCAGACCAGCGGGGAGGGCGGTCACCACCACAGAGGGTCCCGAGTAGCGACCAGGGGGTACGTGTATGGGCGAATGAACCTTCTTGAATACAAGGAAGCGTAATACAAGTAGGGGGCCCCGGGAGCGAGAGCCCAAATTAGGATATCTCGAGCCACAAGTAACCTCCACAAGGGAGACCATGGTAATGGATCCCAGAAGGAGGGGGACCACATAGGGTCCCGTGGTGGCATCAGGGTAGTGACGCCTTCCAGTGACACTGTGAGCCGGGTAGGGCCACAGGAATCCTGGGACGTTGGACTGATACTATACCCAATAAAAATGTTTTTTACTATTTACCTGTTTCTTTGTACACTGTATACCTATGCTACTAGCACCGTGATAGTCCAATAATGGCCCAAAAAACTCCCCCATATTTGGCTCTGTGGTTTGGGGACCTCGGAACCAAACTTTATTTATCTATACCCTGGATGATGGTACGCCCTTTTAAGTGTTTATTTATTTATACCCTCAGAGGTTACATATCATTTACAGCAAAAGAGCCTTGAAGCCGATCCGGCGGACTGTAAGACAAATAGAGTAGTGGATCCCTTTATAACGAGGTCACCAGGCCTATCCCGAGACATTAGCTTGCCTTGCTTGGTCTCCTCCAGGGCAGGTCCTTCCCCGGTTTCCTTCGTTAAGCAGCTTCCCCCACTTGGATGGACAGCTTGGGATCCCCTCTTGAATCATAGGCCCCAGCCAGCATAGCTGGGTCTACTTAAAGCGGAGGTTCACCCATATCTTACACATTTTCCCCTTCGCTTTATGCTCGTTTTGTCTAGGGGAATCGGCTATTTGTATTAAAATATGAGCAGTGCTTACCCGTTTTCGAGATGCATCTTCTCCGCCGCTTCCGGGTATGGGCTGCGGGACTGGACGTTCCTATGTTGATTGACAGTCTTCCGAGAGGCTTCCGACGGTCGCATCCATCGCGTCACGATTTTCCGAAAGAAGCCGAACGTCGGTGCGCAGGCGCAGTATAGAGCCGCACCGACGTTCGGCTTCTTTCGGCTACGAGTGACGCGATGGATGCGACCGTCGGAAGCCTCTCGGAAGACTGTCAATCAAAAAGGAACGCCCGCTCCCGAAGACCCATACCCAGAAGCGACGGAAGAAGATGCATCTCGAAAACGGGTAAGTACGGATCATATTTTAATACAAATAGCCGATTCCCCTAGACCAAACAAGCAGGAAGCTAAGGGGGAAAAAAAAAAAAAAAAAGGAATTGGTTGAACTCCCGCTTTAATAGAGATGCGACCTCGGGCCAACGTGGTCCCGGGGCTGGAATCGCACACACGTGGCTCGCGCCAGGAGGGCCACGAGGCGAAGGACCCCAAAAAACGTTGTCTGACTTAAAGCGGGGGTTCACCCAAAAAAAATTTTTTTTAACATTACATTCAGGCGAGTTATGATAATGACATTACGCTGTTTTTTTTTTTTAAATCCTTGCCGTACATACCGTTTTATTGATATATGTTCACCACGGCTTCCAGGCATAATCTGCGGGACTGGGCGTTCCTAATTGATTGACATGCTTCTGACCGGCGCATACAGAGTGTCACGAGTTGCCGAAAGAAGCCGAACGTCGGTGCGCAGGTGCCGTATAGAGCCGACTCGCAGTCCGGCTTCTTTCGGCAACTCGTAACGCTCTGTATGCGCCGGTCGGAAGCATGTCAATCAATTGGGAACGCCCAGTCCTGCAGATTACATACCCGGAAGCCGCGGTGAACATGTATATATAAAACGGTATGTACGGCAAGGATTTAAAAAAAAAACCAGCGTAATGTCATTATCACAACTCGCCTGAATGTAATGTTAAAATTATTTTTTTGGGTAAACCCCAGCTTTAAGTATCCCTTTCCAGCATGCACAGCGGGGCACCACTCCCACTGGGCTGCTGCCGAGAGGGGTCACCTAACACACCATGGTTCGCTTGAGTTCCAACATGGGCCTGAGGTGGTAAAGCCACCTACAGGCAACCGGGGAAAATCCTACCAAGCATAACCATTAGCCAGAACAGAGGCAAATTTCACTGAAATTCAACAAAGTCTGAGCCCAAATTTACAATAAAAAAAGGGTGTGGGGTCCCCCTCAAAATCCTAACCTAGGACCTTATCTGAGCATGCAGCCTGGCAGGAAAGGGAGGGGATGAGCAAGTGCCCTTTGGACAGGGGAGCTCTGTCCCCCCCCCCTCCCCAAAGCACCTTGACCCCATATTGACGACAAGGGCCTCTTCCCCACAACCCTGGCCGGTGGTTATGGGGGTCTGCGGGCAGGGGGCTCCCAGATCCCGCCCCCCCCCATTGTGAATAAGTATGAGGTATTACATAGTACACCTATTCATTAAAAAAAAAAATACTTGGAAAGGCTCGGAGACAGCTCAGCTGAACTCAGAGAGGCTCGGGAACTGAGTTTTTCAGAGTATTTCCAAACGACTCTGGCTCCCCCGCACCTCTGGCCAAATGCGGTACTGCACTGTGGCTTGAATCCTGCTCGTTTTGCAAGACAACACTTGAAAACTGAGTCAGGATTTAAAAAAAATAAATAAAAAAAAAATGCTCGTATTGCGAAACGCTCGTTAACCGCATTACTCACAATCTGAGGTTTCACTGTATGTATGTGTGTATATATGTGCGTATATATATATATATATATATATATATATATATATATATATATAATTCAGCTTTAATATTAATTTTGTATCTTTATACAGCCATTGCTTTGCTCGCGGCTGTTTTGTGCTCTTTCATGTAGGACCGCAGGTACAATTAAATGTTGCCTTCTTGGAGACTCTTGATAAAGTTGGCTCAATGCCGGACGCTGTGCCTGGCACTCCATTAATTGGCATGTGCTGTGCATGGCTAAATGGCTCACCCCCACATTTTCCTGACGTACATTGAGTGCTGCCGGCTGTGCCGTACGGTACATGAATATTTCACATCAGTGCTGGTCTCTGTTCAATGCCCATTGTACTGACATCCCCCCTCCCCTGCATTCCACTAATGATCACTCCTATTCATTCTCTCCTGTTCCTGGCCTGAGTAAAGCCCAGCGTGATCCTCCATTACTTGATATACGCCTGCGGGATAGGGTTCCCGAGAATTGATGTTCATCCAGATCCCTAATTGATCTGCTCCTTTCCTATTCATGTCCGATTAATCTGCTGACTGATGTTTCTGCCGCTTTGCCCTGCGACCAATAGGAGCTCTATGGATTAGGTGCGTCAAGATTATCCTAATGCAACCGCTGACTTGTTGAGAGGGGAAAAAATGCTCCAGGCCTACAGTGAGGGGGGAAAAAAAAAAGTATTTGACCCCCTGTAGATTTTGTATGTTTGCCCACTGACAAAGAAATGATCAGTCTATAATTTTAATGGTCGGTTTATTTTAACAGTGAGAAACAGAATAACAAAAATATCCAGAAAAACGCATTTTAAAAAAGTTATTCATTTATTTGCAGTTTAATGAGTGAAATAAGTATTTAATCGGCAAGATTTCTGGCTCCCAGGTGTCTTCCATACAGGTAACAAGCTGAGATTAGGAGCACTCTCTTAAAAGGAGTGCTCCTAATCTCAGCTTGTCCGCTGTATAAAAGACACCTGTCCACAGAAGCAATTAATCAGATTCCAATCTCTCCACCATGGCCAAGACCAAAGAGCTGTCCAAGGATTGTAGACCTACACGAGGCTGTTCCGAGGATTGTAGACCTACACGAGGCCGTCCGAGGATTGTAGACCTACACGAGGCCGTCCGAGGATTGTAGACCTACACGAGGCCGTCCGAGGATTGTAGACCTACACGAGGCCGTGCGAGGATTGTAGACCTACACAAGGCCGTTCCGAGGATTGTAGACCTACACGAGGCCGTGCGAGGATTGTAGACCTACACGAGGCCGTGCGAGGATTGTAGACCTACACGAGGCCGTGCGAGGATTGTAGACCTACACGAGGCCGTGCGAGGATTGTAGACCTACACGAGGCCGTGCGAGGATTGTAGACCTACACGAGGCCGTGCGAGGATTGTAGACCTACACGAGGCCGTGCGAGGATTGTAGACCTACACGAGGCCGTGCGAGGATTGTAGACCTACACGAGGCCGTGCGAGGATTGTAGACCTACACGAGGCCGTGCGAGGATTGTAGACCTACACGAGGCCGTGCGAGGATTGTAGACCTACACGAGGCCGTGCGAGGATTGTAGACCTACACGAGGCCGTGCGAGGATTGTAGACCTACACGAGGCCGTGCGAGGATTGTAGACCTACACGAGGCCGTGCGAGGATTGTAGACCTACACGAGGCCGTGCGAGGATTGTAGACCTACACGAGGCCGTGCGAGGATTGTAGACCTACACGAGGCCGTTCCGAGGATTGTAGACCTACACGAGGCCGTGCGAGGATTGTAGACCTACACGAGGCCGTTCCGAGGATTGTAGACCTACACGAGGCCGTGCGAGGATTGTAGACCTACACGAGGCCGTGCGAGGATTGTAGACCTACACGAGGCCGTGCGAGGATTGTAGACCTACACGAGGCCGTGCGAGGATTGTAGACCTACACGAGGCCGTGCGAGGATTGTAGACCTACACGAGGCCGTGCGAGGATTGTAGACCTACACGAGGCCGTGCGAGGATTGTAGACCTACACGAGGCCGTGCGAGGATTGTAGACCTACACGAGGCCGTGCGAGGATTGTAGACCTACACGAGGCCGTGCGAGGATTGTAGACCTACACGAGGCCGTGCGAGGATTGTAGACCTACACGAGGCCGTGCGAGGATTGTAGACCTACACGAGGCCGTTCCGAGGATTGTAGACCTACACGAGGCCGTTCCGAGGATTGTAGACCTACACGAGGCCGTTCCGAGGATTGTAGACCTACACGAGGCCGTTCCGAGGATTGTAGACCTACACGAGGCCGTTCCGAGGATTGTAGACCTACACGAGGCCGTTCCGAGGATTGTAGACCTACACGAGGCCGTTCCGAGGATTGTAGACCTACACGAGGCCGTTCCGAGGATTGTAGACCTACACGAGGCCGTTCCGAGCATTGTAGACCTACACGAGGCCGTTCCGAGCATTGTAGACCTACACGAGGCCGTTCCGAGCATTGTAGACCTACACGAGGCCGTTCCGAGGATTGTAGACCTACACGAGGCCGTTCCGAGGATTGTAGACCTACACGAGGCCGTTCCGAGGATTGTAGACCTACACAAGGCTGGAATGGGCTACAAGACCATCGCCAAGCAGTTTGGTGAGAGGGTGGAAGAAACACATATAACCTCCCTCAGTCTGGGCCACCATGCAAGATCTCACCTCGTTGGCGTTTCAGTGATCATGAGAACAGTGAGGAATCAGCCCAGAACTACACGGGAGAATCTTGTCAATGATCTCAAGGCAGCTGGGACCATAGTCACCAAGAAAAAAAAATAGTGCCCATCATTGGTATCAGTGGGAGGAATAGTGTCCCATCATTGGTATCAGTGGGAGGAATAGTGTCCCATCATTGGTATCAGTGGGAGGAATAGTGCCCCATCATTGGTATCAGTGGGAGGAATAGTGTCCCATCATTGGTATCAGTGGGAGGAATAGTGTCCCATCATTGGTATCAGTGGGAGGAATAGTGTCCCTTCATTGGTATCAGTGGGAGGAATTGTGCGCCATCATTGGTATCAGTTAAAGGAATTGTGGCCTATTATTAGCGTCTTTGGGAGGAATAGTGCTCTGAAATGAGGGGGGAATAGGGAGTGCCCCATCATTGGTGCCATTGGGGTAGTAGTGCCCTATCATTGGTGTCATTGGAGGAAAAGCATGTTGATAAGGGGATAGAGGAGGATCCAGGGAAGGCAAAATATAAGCAGATTAAAGATCAGCTGTGTGTTAAAGGAATCTGAAGTGCAAAACGCCAAAGTGGGGAAGTTCCAAAACTCTATTGGGTTTTTAATGGATCTTTTGGTCATCGTGAC